>NC_086286.1:92439812-92766362 GCF_963924245.1 Chroicocephalus ridibundus
ATAAAATATTTTAAATCAAATATTTCAAATACACATTTCAAATAAAGCAATTAACAAAAACTTGTAACTATCAGAGTAAAAGGGCCATCACAAGTTCATTTAAGAGGCTGCACCATCTGTTGCTTTTTCTAAAAGAGCAGTCTGAACAGCAGAAAGAAAACACATGTTTTCTCATTTTACCTGGCTTGTCTCTATAACAACCACTGATGCAAGTCGTATTTATTTCTACACCACCAATGTCATATATACTACAATTAAATGAAACTGAAAAGGTCAAAAAACATCAGAGTAGGTTCTCCACAAGATGTCTGAACCTGATAATGTCAAGGTGACTCATCTTCTCCTTTGATTCATAATCATTATGTGCTCTTGACACGGCACAGGCTGTTAGCTCCTTTTTATAAATCAAAGCCTCCTTTTCCTTTTTAATTCAGATATTTTCTTAGTATATCTGACATTTAGGGGGACGTCACCGCAGCACTTTCAATAATATTATAATCTCATAAGTTAACCAGCAACAGAATTCTCTCTGTATGTGTGTACTTGTATATTTAACTCTGGACTTGTACCCAGAAAGGCTTACATTTCTTCACTCCTTTCTAATTTTATACAAGGCAAATTAACACACACAAAACTTCTGATGACCACTGCAAGGTTATGTGGAAGGAGAGAGCATCTGCTCCCTTAAGGGTGTCTGGACAAGGATCTTTTCAATGCAAAAGCGGATAATAGGAAGAGGGAGAAGCCATAAGGAAGAACACACAGGGACACAAACCTAACCAAAAAATGATGAAGGAGGCAGTAACAAGAACCAAACCTGCCCACTCCCACTTATTGCTAAGAGTATGGGGAATGTGGGAGTGTTTCTTTAAGTAAGGTTATCTGATGGAAAGCCTTGTCAAATGGGATGATAAAGGAGAAGCTATAAACAAAACATACAGAGACACAAACCTGAAGACAAACATAACAAAGATAAGAAATGAACCTGATCGGGAAGACTGAATGAAGGGCTATCAAGAAACTATGGGCAAACCAGGACTTGCAACTGATAAGCATGCAAACCTGAGGGTCCAGGGTATTGGAGGGGAGTGAGTGGAACTACACCAGCTGATGAGGGCATGTGAAGGTGAAGGGGGTTGGGGAGGAACAAGGTGAGGAATAGAAAGGGGTATAGAAGGGGCAAGTTGCACATAAAACAGGGCCAGTCAGCATGTTGGTCTGACTGAGCCCTGATCATGGTGGTCTGCCCTAGCTTCTTTTGAAATCCTGTCCTGTGCAGGGATATGTGCTCCAACGACTAAGTGCCGGCTGCTGGTGAGACCAGGATGAGGTGACAAGACGCTTGGCCAGCAACAGGAGTCAAACCAGGTTGCAGATACCCTGGGCCTGTGATGTGAGCTACAGGAGCAAGTGGGGATCTTGGCCAGCAGCTGGTGGGGTGGGAACAGCATGTGTCCCAAACACCAGCTACCAGGAAGGACTGGAGTGAGGCAAGTAAAAGGCTGTTCTGTCCCCTGTGGGAACCACACAGGGCTGCTAGACTGGCTAAGATCCTCCACTCCACAGTTTTGAAAGGAAAAGAGCTGTTGAGGGGGAGAAACACTGTCATTCTCCACTCCACATATGCGCAGCTAGTGGCACTGCCGTAACTGTCCAAACAAATAAACAAAGAGTAAGGGTCATCACTCCACAGAGCCCAGGCACACTGAGGAACAGTAAGTCCTCTGCTAAATGAACTGTTAGTAAAGGGGGTGACTATGCAAGAGAAACAGGCAGTCCTGCCTCTGGGCTTCAAACAGGCCTCTGAAGTCCTGCTTCAGAGGATGGGAAGAAGAAACCTGCGATTACTAGCTACAACTATGCATGCTAAGTATGCTGCTTTTTCCTTTCCAATCTAGTTACTGCTTAATGATGTCTTACGTACATATATATCTATATAAACTTATATACGCACATAGATAACATGTTATATATACCTATACATAAACACATGTATCTGTATATAAGGACTATTTCAAATTGTTTGCACGTCAGAGGTAATGCAGAATATGAAGCTTATCAACTGTATTTCATTCAAGCAAAGCAGGTAGTTGTGTTCTGTAATTTTTAAAAGTCAGTATTAACAGACACCCAGGCAAAGTTTATGATCTTAGCTTTAAGTCCACTCCCTCCTTTCGGTATTGCTAGGGCTCTTGGATATCTAAGGTGTGAGTTACTTTTTGAACAAACTCAAAAATGTCTTGAAAACATTCTTGCAAAGCTGTTCTTCACTTCAGAAGTTGCCTTTCCTCCTCAGTTCATCACAGTGTGAATGTGGTGAACATAAGGCAATGCTGCTTCAATTTCCACCTTTTTCCCAGGGATGACTAAGGTGAAGATTTAAGACCTAATTTTATTCTTCTTTCTTATGTGAACAAAGGCATGTTTGGATAGCAAATATTCACATAGAAATGAATGTTCATTTAATAACCTCACATCTGATTAAGTATACAGCATATTTGAATAAGCAAGTCTGTGTTCATTTGGGAACACATCCAGCTAAATTCATTATTCCAAAAAAATAGCAAGCAATGACAATACCCATGTGATAGTCACACTGAAATATTTTGTGCTTCGGTTCCGATTTACCTTGGAGACCAGACTTATGTTTCAAAACATATGAAGATTCTTTTTTTTTTTTTCTACAATGTCTTTACTGTTATGAAAAAAATCTATGCTTGAATATCAAAAAGCCTGCCTCATCATTAACGAGCAAAAAAAAAAAATTAAAAAATAATCCTTGAAAGCAATTGGTTGGCCTATATGGCTCCTTGGAGGTATGTATCAGATGCAAAATCACAAGGCTGGTTCTGCACAAGAGCCTCCATAAAACAGCAATAACCTGGCACCCTGCTTAACATTCTCAAAAAGCACCTTCAGGTTATAAACCCCAAGCTAGATATATATTGTCATCCATCACTAGCACCCAACAGCTCATTTCAACGACCCGGGGGCAGAAGCAGAGGGCATAGTTTTTTGTTTGGTTGGGGTTTTTGTCTTTTCTTGTTTGGTTTGTGGGGTTTTTTTGTTTGGTTTGATTGTTTTTAAATAAAGCATTAGTAGCTTCAACCCACGTGAACGAGGACAGATATCCCATGTTTTAAAGACTACCCCATCTACAGCTTATTTTCAGCTGAAATTTCAAAGACACTAACAACTCTTAACAAAGTATCATGGATAGCTATTTAGAGCCCTCATAGGGAGAAAGAAAATTCCATCAGAGGAGAATGATGAAGCTCAAATGCCTACATTAATTTTACAGAGAGAAAACACTACTTCCCATTATCGTCTTTGACACCTTAATTTTTCAATGAAGTCCCTACACACCCACTGTAACATCAGTCATGGAGCTCTCTGCAATAAACATGTCTATTCACATAAAGCTAGAACAAAAAAAAAAAAAATCTTATGGTAGGGGCAATATCATTTCATTATTCAATGCCTTAGCCATCATCATGGGTATAAAGAAAATTATTTTTTGCCTCGAAAAACAGTATCTGAAATCTTGGGTGGGGTTTTATACCACATTATATTCTTAATATCCTGTCTTTCCCCTAAAAATGTATCAATGTTAAAGTGGAAGTTTCCAGTAGAAATCATTAACTCCCCCCACTGTGCCCCCCAGAAAAGGAAAAAGGAAAAAAAAAGAAGGAAGCCTTGGGAAGACCCTGTAGCATTTTAAGACACTAATGGAAAGGAACAAAAAATACATACATAGTTCAAGCTTACTATGTAAATGAATATCTGAATCTGTACTATCTTCTTTCTCCTGCTAGAATCAACACACTCATATGGGATATTACGAAAATTTGTTCTACTCAAAACACAAGACAGCTGCATTTTAAAAATCCTTCTTTCCACCATTTATCTTGTTCTTATTTACCAGGCTTGTGTCTTACTGCTGCTGCCTCTGGACCAAACAATCGTGATGACCCTGGTTCCATTTATGAATTCACCAGGTGAGTTTCTGTGGTGGAATTTCAAGAAACCCTGACAGTGGCCAGCAGCATAAGAAGGAACTCTACAAGATTAATTTTCTAGGAGAAATTCACAGACGCCGCTCTCCCAGTCGAAGCTGACCCAAGCTACAAAGGACAGCTAAACAGTTAAGATGATGAACTAATTATGCCAGAGGGAAAGGTTTTCAATGAAAATAAAAGAAACATCAAAACTCTTCCACATAATAAAATATGTTGTAGAAATAATAAAAAGTCCACTCAAAATTGTCTCAAAATGAAAGAAGTTACCTGTCATAATCATCCCCGTCACATGTTGACACCAATGTACTATAAATTTCAGCCTAGATCACTGAACTGACGTTCTTAGAAATTTTAAGACAAAAATTTAAGTAATGTCTCTGAAAATCAGGCCATCAGAATATAGGAGAAAACCAGAGTCTTTCAGAAATTACCAACATCATCTTGCAGTAACACGGTGGTTGGCTATTGACCAGCATATAAACCACATTAACCACTATTTCGGCACATCTTTACTCAAGATTTCAATCACAAGGCTGTTTTATGTTCACTGGATCAATTGCTTTACAAGTCATTTCCTCAAACACAAAAACCTCCCCATGTTCTCAAAAGCTGTGTGATATTGATGTGTGGTCATTCATTCCACTATGAAAGCAAGTATTTTATTAACTCTAAAGTCTGTATTTTTGACTTGTAAATACTGGACAGGAATGAAAGAAAGGGTTGTTTTAAAGACATAGGAATTTTAAACTTTTTTTTTTTTCTTTGTGTAACAAGACTCTAATACTCAAGTTCATTTTCCAAACTACTTCATCTAAATGAAGAGTCAGAAGTGTTTGTTGCTAAATTTCAGTAAGCTCTCAAACCACACTGCATTTAAGGAATGCAAAACCCTTTGGGTACATCACACCACACCAAAAATAGTTGCACTTTTAAAAATACATTGCTAACGGGAATTCTGGGGGTTTTTTGAAACTGCAAATAAGCTGTTTCCCCAGTAAACATTCCGTTTTTTCTTAAGTTATTCTGTTATTTTTTTGTAGCTTTGATGTCTACTTTCTATATATTTTCCTTGTTATTCTTTGGTTTTCTTCTCTAGGAAGACAATAAATTTACCACCAAAATGGATGCACTGATGGAAAAGTGCTGTTAAAAGGTCCGAAGTAAAATGCAAACATTTTGTCCTTCACTCAACTTCAGTCCACATACAGAGTCAACTTATAAATTGGATTGACATATTCAAGCATAGCTGATAAAGCTATATGACATAGAAACACTGAAAGGAAGTGATGACTTGAGTTCTATTTTATCAGTTGCTCACCCAATCACTCTGCCTGTCTCCACATCCAAAATTTGTTTTTACCCACTACCTGTTCAGTCCAGTTTCTCTAGTCCAAAAAAGTAATAAGCTAATTTTTACAACCAACTCAAGTACAATCGTCTTCAAATTACTCTGTTCTCATATGTTATGCATAATGATAGCTGTTAAAACTTCTTTGAACCAAAAAAGTTCACTATGACCAAAACAAATGAAAAAAGTAATGACAATCACACTTCCTTCCAGAGAAGATTAAAATCTAAAGGCGTAGATTTTCAAGATTTTTGAAATTAGGCACTTCAATGACATTTTAACTTTGTGAAAATAGTGATGTTCAGTTCTTTCAGAAAAACCAAGTTGGAAACTTATTTTAATACCTAGACTTACCAGAAAGAAACCAGCTTAACTTCTGTCAAGTTTATATTGCAATTTGATAAAGGCTAACACCTCTTAGTTCTATTTCTTTTTTATTTTAACCCAAAACTGTACAAAGCATTCCACTTCCAAAGTTGACTAAGTATGAATCAGACTGTAAATGCTCATCTATCTTTGCAGCCAAATTTAGAGATCTTATTCAGTTTTCACAATTCCTCTAAAAGCATAACCCCCAAACATAGCTAGAGACAAAACAAGTCCAAGTCAAGACTTCTGCTACAGTATCGATTTAGCTGTGACTGTCAAAATATATGTGGGGAAAAAAAAAACAAACCTTTTGCTTTATTGAAAAATAAAGCATATAAATCTTTACCTGCAGCTCTGTAAAGTATTTTAGGTTCAAAGAATATGCATGGATTTTTATCCTCTATGCATGACAGCAGCAGTCCTTTGGCCTGAAGAGGACTCCTTGGAATAACAATCTGTAAAAATATTTTTAAAACAGTTCATTTAAACTGCAATGCTGCTACAAGGTTCCTCAACTAATATTAAAAAACAAGCAATTATTTGCTTTAAATAAAACTACGTACAGGTTGAGCAGTTCTTACAAAGGGAATTAACATCAGTGCTAAGTTACTAACGCACATTCCAAATGAATTTTATTTTGTTCATTCACAACGCTTGAATACTTCCCTCTACACCATGACTTAAATACTAATGGACTCCTCTCCAACAAGGTAGAACTAATATCCTAATAACATTTTGAGGTAGAAGGAACAGAAGGAAGTCAGACAGGTAAAAAAAAATAAATTAAATGTTAGTTTATATGTTTAGTTTATATATGACAAAATAGTTTATATATGACAAAAAATTCAGTTAAGTGATCCTCAGTTCCTTGGGTAAAGATCCACCAGAGCAGGCATGGAAGGTATTCAGACTTAGTCCAGCAAGTTTTGAAGACTAAAAAAGGAAACAGCTATTTAAAGTTGACTTCCTTTGCTTGTAGTGGCAGCCTGAAATTTGTTCATTTTGAAATGAAATGAACAAATACCAAAAAAATACCTGAAACTATTATCAAGCAAAGAGAAACTCAGCAAGGCCTCCAGATGTAATCACTGGTAAGTGATTTTTCTAAACAAGGGAGATGTAGTCTATTAATATTTCACCGAAGCATTTGGCAACAGACACATGGGAAATTACCCAACTGATGGATGTTACTAGTGCAGTTCATTAGGGACCATTTTTAGGACAGGCTTTATTTATGTTATTCATTTACTATGTTAAGTCAGAACAAGGTAATGAAACCGATTCAAAAGCTGAGAGTCACTACCACTACAGAGGATGATACCAGAAAGACCTAGTTTACATTGAGAACATGATTGACAAAAGCCAAAGCGAACTGAACAATACATACTGAAAAGTCATGCATTTAAGCCACACATTTTTGTTATAAATTTAGAACTTAGCAGTAGAAATTCAGATCTGAATTTATTATCTGCTCAAAGGACAACCAGGACACTTCACAGCATAGCCCTAAAAAAGCATAATATAGCCAAGGCAGTGTTAGTGCTATTGCAAAAATCAATGCTAGAAACTCAGTTGGAATACTTCATGACTATATCAACTATATCAATGAATGGAACAGGTGCCAAAAGAGCTTCAGAAATTGTTAACATCTCTGTCAGTATGATTTGTTTAGTCTAACACAACAAAGACTAAAAGGAAAACTCCTAGCATATGAAAAGGAAGATGAAGGACAGATAAGTTAAACATACAAGTTAGTCAGGAACAAATTTAGGCTGGAAATGAAAAGAAAGCTTCTAGCCATGACGGCAAATATTCTGTAGCAGTCTTACAATGGAATAGAGAGAGTCAGTACAGTAATTTTGGAAAACAGCCTGATCTTCTAAGACATGCATCATCAAAACTGTAGACAATGTCCTTGTCACTCCAACAAGCCTTGTCTTAAGCACTAATGATTACAGTCCTTCCTTTAAACAGCCAAAGTTGCACAACTCCCTTTTGCTTGGGAAATCCAAACCTCACCTTTCACTTAAAAAAACCCCACAAAATAGAAATTCTAAGTCATGAACCTGCCACAGAGTTTAAAGAGAGGGCAGTTTTGAAAACTATTCTCCCCAAAGATCAATCCTACCCCTCCCAGCTTGTAACACACAGCCTTTCCTCCTGTAATTTGGAGAAAATATGTGTAGATTTGAGACTTTTGCAAATGCACTTTAACCACAAGTTCGTTTTTGTTTCTGGATTCATACGTTAAGGGCTGGGTTTGGGTTCATTCAAAAAAAGACCTGCAACCTTGAAGATAAAGCCTTAAACACTATTAACTGCATCAATGAACAGCTTTGCAAAAAACATTAAAGGAACAACATTGTTTTCTCAAAGATACAAGATTCAAAAGATAGAGTCTAAAATACTTCTCTGTGGATCAAAAACTAGTATATTGTTCCATCAGTTCCACAGAGTTTTATGTGCTCAATACTCTTAATCGAGGTGACAGCTGTTAGTGGTAGCAACCTATTTTAGCACTTTAACTGAGGAAAACTGAAAGAATGTGAAAAACCAGACGGAAGAAAGATCAGAGATAAGAGAAAAGAAATTAAATTATCTGGAGTGATAAAACAAAATTCTGACTTACTAACTTATTCAGGAGACTAAGCATAGTAGTACTAGGTTGCTATGAATTAGAAAGAGTTTTAATCAGTGGACCACTAAATCTCAGCTCTTGGTTACTTAAGATTGGCCAACAAGATCAGAATAGGTTGGCTAGACCTGGCATCAGTATCTTAATCATATAAGTTATCTTGTGCTTCCACATGATAATAAACTACTCTAGTTTTTAAACAAGCTCAATAAACCATTTGATTCAATTACCTGGCAAAAGACTTTGTAGATTGCTTTTGTCTGTATCAGGAAATATGTTCAAGTTCAGAATAGGAACACCTCAAAGATCAGAAAGAACACCCAAAGACAAAAATGTGTTCTGTTTCTCAACTATGAGAGGAAATGTGAATAACAAGATTTTTTATTTAAGCAAAGAGAAACAAGTAGAAGAAATGGCTATGACCTCCCCGCAAATGAGTAACATCTGAAGTCTTAGAACACCAAAATCATGTATAGACAATAGTTTAAACACCAGATAAACAATGAACATGTGTCTTCAGCAACAAATACTGGGTTTGCTTCAGTCCTCCACACCAATCAATCTATGAGTCATTTCTCAATGGACTGGATGCCAGTTAAACCAGAAGTACATGTCCATAGACAAAAATTTACTCACAAAACAATGGAGAGCTGACAAACAGGGCTTTATTAACCTGAGATTGCTAGATCCCGCCCCTCCCTCTTCTGCAGGAAAGAAGTTATCCATCTAAATGCTAGGAATCTCTGCTTCAAGGGATGCCACCATCTCACACAGAAAAATCTCCTAAAGTTAACATTCACAGAATCACAACAGTTCAGGTGGCAGGGACCTCCAGAAGTCATTTGGCCCAACCCCCTGCTCAAGCAGGGCCACCTTGAGCCGGTTGCCCAAGGCCACATGCAGGCAACTTCTGAATGCCTTCAAGGATGGAGGCTCCACAATCTCTCTGAGCAACCTGTGCCAAGTGCTTCCTTATGGTCAGACAGAATCTCTTGTGTTTCAGTTTGTGCTCACTGCCTGTCACTGTCATTCATATAAATGAATTTGGTAATGCACTTAAGACAGATGCAGAAAAGAAAAGAAAGAAGAAAGTACTATTTATTAGCGTTCGTTTTTAGTTTCTGTATTATACTGGACACAGAACAGATGTAAAATGTATGCTTTTAGTGCAAGAAAGCACATAAATACAAAATGCTTTATCTACTAAATATTGCTGCAATAATGGCTATAAATTCTCCAACTCTTAACACAGTGCAAGTTTTATAGCTTGAAAACTTCTAAAAGAGTTTTTCATTACTATATTCATATTTCTTGTTGTGAACTTTGACTTCCATTCTTCTTTCCCTGGCTGCATCCAGACTCACTGTTAGTCGGGTTCATTAAAAAACAAACCAAAAAAAATCTAAAAAAAATATTAATCTTCATAAAATAAGAGTTACTGTACCTTTATTCCTGGACAGTGAGCAAAGAAAGCTTCCGGACTTTGAGAGTGATATAGTGCACCATGACCCACACATCCCCAGGGGGCTCTGATGGTGAGGTTTCCACAATTAAACAGATCTCCAGAGCGGTAACGATACTTTGCTGCTTCGTTAACAATCTGGGAAGATTTATATACAAAAGTAACATTCAGTCCAATACTTCTAATTATCTGCCATAAAGCCTCTACAATACATAAAATGTAACTAGATCATCCACGCATGGGATTCAGAGGACCAAACTAGAAGCAAAGGAATAAGCCAGTGGAAAGGCAAACATTTTCCAAGGCAAATGAGGCAATGACTTAGTGTGTTCAAATTAGATGCCCAGGCCTCAGGAGTACCCATATAACCCAGTTGTTTCCCCGTTCCCATACTGTCAATCAGCCCAGTTCAAATCTGTAGTTTGTCCTGTGGACACATGGCTGGCTGCAGCAGCACAGAGAAGGGAGAGATGGTGTTGGGAAGACACAGCTGAGGAATTAAAGGCTGCTGAAGCCAACACAGCCACAAAACCAAAAATAAAAACAAACAAAGAGACATTTGCTTCAAAACACATCTTTAATTTCCATTATTTAATGAGCCATGAAACTGGCCTTGGTAACTTCCTGTTTACTTAAAGCAGGCATAAATATTAGTAATACAGCTGTGGATATATTTGCAAAAATTACATACTCAAACCAAGTATTAAGGCTAATAGTAGAGTAATTTAAACAGTCATAAGATTTCTTTTTACTTCTTTCAAATTTATTAGTACTAACCTGATCAAATGCTGGAAAAATGTAATCTGCAAACTGAATTTCTGCAATGGCTGTAGCACCCGCAACAGCAACTCCAATACCAAAGCCAACAATTCCTTGTTCACATAAGGGGGTGTTGAAAACTCTATCTTTACCTATTAAAAAAAAAAACAAACAACAACAAAAATTCCTTTAACACACCAGCTCAAAGTGGAGGACTCCGTCCCAGAAATACTCAAGTTATAAACAAATCACCTGCAAAGAAGCATACAGCTCTTTAGATGGGATTTTTTAGGTGTAGCAACAATAAACATCCATTACAGGTAAAGATACTTTCACTTTAACCTGTAACAGCTCAGAGGGAGACAAGGAGAAACAAAATGCAAAATAAGAACAGTTTCTGCAACTTACAGTGTTCTTATTAACACTTCAAGGAAAATAATTTGTTCTGATAAGCATGCATACCACTCATGCTTAATGTGGGAGAAGTAAAGAATACTTACAAGCATTAAAAACTGTCCGTACTCAAAAGCAGATAGATCTACGAGAGCATCTATCTGAAAGGATACTGTCTTTTTCCCCCACGCTGAGATCTACGAGAGCATCTATGTGAAAGTATACTGTCTTTTTCCCCCACGCTGCCTGTAAACAGTGCCCAGTCTTACCAGCCTTCTTTCATAAGGTAAGGCTGTGCTTACTAAAGAATTTTATGTGTTTCCAAGGCAAGAGAAAAAAAAAAAAAAAAAAAAAAACCACAACTGTTCCTGCCGTTGAAGGCACAAGACTGGAAATCAGATATTCTGGGTTTTGTGTCTTCCCTGTAGGAGTGCAAAAAGGTCGTTTTAGCCCTGACATATTTCTGTGCCACGGTAATTTCAGGTTCCAAATACGCATCACTCTAACAGATGGCTGAAGACAAAATTGTTCAGTTCATGGAGTTAAAAACAAGGAGGACAGGGAGGGAGATGAAACACCATTACGATATCCTCCATAAGACCTATTTAAAATACTCCCTCAGCACATCAACAGGAGAACCTAATTATGCTATTGAATTTTCCTTTTAGAGCACTGGGAAATAGACAGTAGGCTTCTGTAGGAGCACATCATGAACGAATATGCCAAGACTTCAAATTGGATGGAAAAAAGTGAGCACAGTGCACATCAGCGGCTATGAAATCAATTAAGCAAAACTAAATAACCACCAAAGAAACAACTAGTAAAAGAAAGACCAAACTAATCAATTAATAATTAGGAAAGTCATTACTACGAAGACTCCTAATTTCAATAGCTGCAAGTTCATGAACTAGAGAAAGGGAAGCTAACAAAAGGTTTTAGAAAGGTGTAAGAGCAGGCCCAGTACCCACAGCTGCTATTTATGATATACTAAAGGGAGGTACGTTTTACAAGTCTTTTAAGTACGTGTCCTTCATCTCCACACATCAGCCAGCATAGCATTGTCACTGCAGCCAGCTCAGTAATTAAAACTGAATTCCAGATTAACAAAACCATCGCATAGCTTTTTGAAAGAAAGTGGTGTTTCATTGTCTGGATGTCAAACACATCCAGTATTATTACCCTGATCAACTCTGAATCACAGCAAAGTACCTTGCAGATCAGAGAACGTCTTACAAGCAGAAAAACCTGCTAGCTCTCGTTTCCAAGGTATATGAGCAAGCTGATCTCAGTAATTTCCAGATATGGGTCATCTGTACTTTGTTTCATAACTCCTAGAAGAAAAATAATAAACTCTACAGGTACTGTGCTCAAAAGTCATTCAGACTAAAAATAGCACAGGAAGTGAAAATGGCAGTAACTTGGTAGCGCTGCCATTTATCCTTGCTGAGTATTTATTTTACCAGCGTGCTGCAGCAACGGTACTAGTCTGCATATTTCTATTATTTCCTCACTAGTACCACCAGTGTGTCTGGCAATGTCACTACATAAAAACAGCCCCAGCCCTGGAAGGTTTTCATTCCAAGTAACAGAACGACAGAATGCTCTAGGAAACCCAGAAGTGGGGAAGATATTTATAGAAGATAATTACAAGGACAATAAAAACAAGTTAAAAATTATACTTCCTTCTGACAGACACCAATTGTGTCTTGGCTTTACTGCCAAGAATTAACAAAAATCAGTTCAAAAAGCTTCATGCAGATATCACCTCTTCCCTGAAGAGCTGACAGAAGGGGAAGATTCCAGTCACATCAGTACCACGCTTCTCCCACGCAGAATAAGAAACTTCGGCTGTCAGGGCTATTTAGTCACATTTGTACAGAGTAAATAGATCAGTAAACTAATCCATAGGATGGAGAAGGAAAATAATGCCATGGAAAGATGAAAGAACTTTTATAATAAGGAGATGATCAGAGGGCTGGAGCACCTATGTTATGACGACAGGCTGAGAGAGTTGGGGTTGTTCAGCCTGGAGAAGAGAAGGCTCCAGGGAGACCTTATAGCAGCCTTCCAGTACCTAAAGGGTTCCTACAGGAAGGATGGGAAGGGACTCTTTATCTGGGAGTGTAGTGATAGGACACGGGGTAACAGCCCCAAACTGAAAGAGGGGAGATTTAGATTAGATATCAGGAAGAAATTCTTTACTGTGAGGGTGGTGAGACACTGGAACAGGTTGCCCAGGGAAGCTGTCAATGCCCCAGAAGTCTATTGGCAGACCAACACATTTCACTTAATTTGCTCACATGATAATTTGATATAAGATGTGAAAACACTGGAAAAATAAGACTAGAGCAGAGACTGGAGGGTGAAGGAAAAAAAAAAAAAAAGAAATTCACATTGAATTTAAAAACCTAGCATTTTTATATTGAAATCAAAATATTCAATTGGTCACCTTTTCTTCATGTGAATTTCTATTCTATTTTAGCACACATGATTTACTGAAATGCAGTTAAATCTGGCTTAAAACTCTACCACATAGCCTACATAAATATATATATAAGCAGAATAAAAAAACAGGTCATTAAGAATTGCCCAGAAGTCAGATCATACTAGGCTTATCTAATGTTATTCTTTATTAACAGGTTTTTCAGAGTACACTGAAGTTACCGTATACATTAGTTCTGTAAGTAATTTTATATCATCACACAAAAATTGAAATGTATTTGAACAATCCTGTAAAATGAACTTTCAACTTATAAAAAATATGAAAATTAATTGTTTAATATCAATTTGTGATAAGTGAATGACTTTAAAAGCATGTTAGATCCACCACACTAGCTTGCCCCTCTATAACTCAGAATATAAGACACCCTAACAAAACTACCGAAATACTATTGAGATATTAAATTAGAGGCAGCATGCTGCTATCAATGGAGTACAATGACATAAGTGAAAAGAGAATTAATAAAAGCAAGTGTAAAATACAACTATAACATGATCAGTTCTAAGCACTTAATTTAGACCTTGAGAATTAAAGGCATAATCCTGAAGCACTATGGCTTAAAACAATAAAAGAAAGAGACAGGTAATTTTCACTGAATGAGCTTCATTACTCAGGAATGGTTTTGATTTTACATGTACAATAATAATACTGATCCATTCTTAAAAGCAAAACCTAAAGCACTTTAATGTTCATTAGATAGGAAAACAAGCCTTGGATAGAGTTTCAAGGGTTGGGTTGTTGGTTTTTTTCTTTAATAAAATCTAGCCTTTTAAGACAAAAAAGATACACACATCACTAGGATAAAACAAAATTTATTCATTTCCCCAAACATTAAAAATTTTATGGCATGGCTTTAATCTCCTGTCTTTATTTATACAATATGAAAATCATTACTAAAACAAATATAAGTATTTAAACACTGAAAATTTAAAGGCATTAACCCTATGTATTTTTAGTTATTTTATTTCACGTTTTTTATTTTTCACGTTTTTTTCAAAATGTGAAAAAGGAAGTCAATTTTGATAAACAGTCATTCACATCATCCTTTGTAAACCATTCACTCTGCTGAAATCTGACTCAAGCGGACAAATAACCCAGAGATACTTGGTCTTTCCATATTTCATTTCCGTACCAGCAAAGAAACATTTCCTCAAATGTCCTCTTCTCCTATTACTTGCGTCATCCATGCAGCTCCAAACAAGCTAACACAAACTCCGCAAGCTGACTTGTCACTCCGGGTGAAAGCAGTACCTCTACGTTATCTGAAACCAGGTGCGTCAGCCTCTGAGGAAAGACGTTACCCTGGTGTCCATTTCAATTAACCTGCCCGCTTTATAAACATCCCTTGTCTCAGCCATCTGAACAGGTTGGTGCCCTTTTCCAAGTAGCAAAGGAAGCAATGTGGCAAACGGGGCTATGTGAAAAAAAGGGTGATTCTTCTCATCTCTCCATCCCCAAAACTCAGGAAGAAGATTAGATGCACGTTAAACAAGTGAAACTAAATACACTAGAAGTGCTGCCTAACAAAGTAAATCTGAAAAGATTAAAAGCATTAAGGAAAAAGTAGTATTTGATTAAAAGCAGTTTTTAAACAATTACTTCATCCTCCCCGATCTATTTTCACTTAAATAAAAAAAGATTGATCTTTGTGATTTTCGGAACAAAGAGTTAAGTACCCCACAAATGCTCAAATTACCACTAACCCTAAGTCTGAGGGGCAACTGCTTTAAGGCAGTCTTACAGTCATCTTCTCATCCTCCAACAATAAAAAGTTTCATAGCAACCTAACAGAACATGTTTACAGACATATGTAGCCGATTATTCTGCATTAATGTTTTGGCCTGCTTCATCTTTATTTGTTCCAAGCCATCAGGAAAAAAGTATTTCAGATTTCAGTATCTGCAATGAAACATGTTCCTGTCTTAATTTAATTTAAAAAATGAAACAGTCAAACAATATCAAATCTCCTATGATGTTAACACACCACCCAAGGCTCTAACTCTGAGTAATTTCACATCACTCTAAAAGCCTTTGGACAATTTGAGTCGTTTAAGGAGTACTGCTGGTGACTTGGTCAGAGGAGGGTTTGTTTTTAAGATACTTCTACATCACTTGAGTTAAAAAAGGGCATCTTAAAACTTGTCAGTACTGAGTGGTATTAACAATATACCTGGGCAGCATTTTATTTGTCCCCATCATCTCATTAGCTTCCACTTAAAACTTCCATTAGAAGCCAAACAGAAGACTCCAACAAGCTAAATATGTTCTGTCCTCAACTGAATCACAAATGCATGTGAAGAAAGAGAGGACCAGCAAGAAAAGGAAGTCCCAGGAGATTAGCCTCTTTGCTACTCACTCAGGACTGTGTAGAAAATTCAAATAGAAATGACCGATTTCAAATCGGTCTTGCCTTTAAAGACCTGTTCTAATCCTAGAATATCGAGGAGTTTCGGTAGATGTACATCTACATAAGTCTACTAATTCTATTCCTTAACATAATTTAGCACAATCTATCCAGCATTCAGACTTTCTTGGTCCCACAATCCCTTTTAATCCCTGTTCTACAATTGGTGACACTTGCCATTTCCATTTCCATGTCAGAGCGGGCACACATCACAGTTCGGTAAATTCATATTCAGCTCTTTTAGAGCTCCTGGGTAAACATGAAACAGTTCTAGTAATTTCTTATTAATTTTAATCAATTTGTTCAACCACTTCTTCTGTTGATATCCTAGTCACAGTTCTTCAACTTTAAAAAAGGGCGTGCAATGGCCACTGTTCCTCTATAGTGAATAGCGGTAAAAACACATTAGCCTTCCAGCTGAATATGCAAATTTCAAATCTACTTGCCCAAAGCAAGGCTTCAGTCTCACAGACACAGATGATTTACCTCTCCCTCTGGCATCTTTGCATGCTAACGTTCCATGCCATTTGAAAAGCTGCTTTTTCCAGAGTTGCCCAATAATAGATCATTTCACACACCTAACAGATAAAAAGTAATTACATGACATGAAAAGGATTTCCTATGCAAATAGCTTTAACTTCTTATGATGAATTTTACCTACTGTGTGTAGAATAATGGAGTTTACAGAATTGAGCTTTACTCCTCTCCTGTTCTTCCCCAATTCTGTATCCTACGAGAGTTGCACAGTCTGAGCCAAGACTATTTGTGTGCGCCCAGACATTCACAGCAGGCTTCAAGGACTCAGACATACCTCTGGCCTGCCTTAGCCAACTACACGGCTCAGCAGCCAGGTCTCAGCCCTCACTTAAGTCAATTTAAAGCCTCAAGTCAAGTGCAATGAGTTAGGTCTGTTGTAGGAGAAACAAAAATATCCTCACACACAAAACAATCACTGTGTATATGCAGCCTATGCTTTCTAAAGAAGTTCAACATTTAGCCACACTGAATTAAAGATTCATTCAAATTTTGATTTATTAGCAACTAATTCCATGGCAGATTGCCATAATGTGACTTTTTGGAATATATAAGGAAAAAGTGTTGGCAATAAGATACATGTATCAGTCAAAAAAAAAAAAAAAAAAAGTACTTCAGAAATCTGTGAGTGACCGAGAACAGGGCCAAAATGGACACTGGCATGCACTAAACTAAATTAGCTGCTTCCTCTCCTGCTGCTGCAAAATCCACTATCCCACTCTGCCCTGCAACAAAGAACCCGACTTATTCTAGACAGAAGTTTTATAGAGGTCAAATGATTGACAAGTCTTTCTTACTCAGTTTCACTTGTTTACAGGAGTCTTAATTAAGCTTCATTTGGGGGCCAGTGGAGGGGAAAAAAAAAAAAAAAGTCACTTGCACAAAAAATGGATCCTTCTGAAGCACTAATCACTGCAGTATTGCCCAAAGAAAAGGACACCTGTTCTGACAGGTAACTGGTAAGAACAGGAATTCCTCACAGGTTTATCATTTATTCCATTGACATAACCAACACTTCTGAAGAGTAATTCAAGTAAACTGGAAATTAAAAATAGCTGAAGGGTAAGTTTTCCTTTTAAGTCTTTCCCAGTTACTAATGCCAAGGCATTCATACATTTGAATAGACATGAATATTTGAACTAGCAGTTCTAGCTCAAAGTGTTCTCAACACATCATTCTCTTACTCAAGATGGCGCATTTTTTCTTCCAAGAGCTCCATAAATTAAATCTGCACTTTCACCTCCTCTTCCCCAAGATTCCCTTAGGAGAAAAGCACGTTTATTGCATTTTCATTTAACCCGCACTCTCAGTAACAATATCAGAGGCAGAAAAACTGCTGCAGTACAAAGAAAACATTACCATGGACTGGGAGTAACCCCCCCATTATCTATGAATTCTCATAATCTGCGCTGTCCAGGAAAAACTTAGTGAATTCTTGAAGTTGTTCACAGCACGAACATAACATTAAGCATTTATTCAATTGACAGGCTTACAGCCCTCTGAATGAGGGAGGAGCCAGGAAAATTTATTTATAAACAGCTATACCTTCCTAAAGCAAATAGGAAAAACTTGCTTTTCTGGCCATCTCCCCAGCTTCAGACTTCCTGTCATTTGTAACAAAGTAGCATCCCACCAAAAGCTAAAGAATAAACAAGAATTATGAAAATATACTATCTAATTATCTCCCTTTCTCAAAGAAGTGGGAACAGGAGGGGTCAGGGGAGGTTAATGCATATGGCATAATGGTGTAGCTTTGAATGACAGTAAACTTGCATTTAATCCTTCCGTGATGAAAAAGCAGCCAAGCAGTAGCACAAGCAAGGGGGAAGATTGGATTTTTTGCAGGTACACAGCGATAGGTGAAAGAATGACGCAAAAAGGGAAACTAATTATACAAGAGGGAAAAAACCCTCACTATGACAGCAGTCAAACGCTGGAACAAGCTGCCCAAGTTGTACAAGCTCTTTCCTTGGACATATTCAAAACTGACCTGGACAAGACCACAAACAACCTAAACTGGCTCTATGTTGAGTACCGGTTCGGACCAGATGACCTTCAAGGTCTTTTCCTTCCAACCCTTATTATTCTATGATTCATTAACAGCCCCAAGCAGGGTTACATGCTGACTGCCCCAACTTTTTATGCCTGTACCTGCGCTGCTGATGGAAGCATTTCATGACATTGATAAAATAGTACTGATTCAGCTCCACAGTGTTAGAAAAATATTCAGTAAGCAGCTCACATCACAGTGGCAGATCTGCTCACCAGAATTCCTTTTTACTGATGACTATGCAGGTAGCCCACTCCACACTGAGCTCCTTCTGATCAGCTGGCTCCTACACCCAGTTGTATCAGCCTAAAGAAAAAAAAGCACGATGCCTAACTGCACCAAGGCTTTCAAGTGTTCTTCCAGCTATGATTAATAACATTCCTCGCTCAACAACAAAAACAATTCGCTGTGTGAGAAGCACACTTGCAGAAAAGCATAACTGACTATAAAGTTAAACATGCGAAGCTGTATCAGATGACAGAACGCTTATTTGCAAAAATTGACATATATCAAGCACTTACATGTGGGTATAACCAAGGGACAATATATCAGCTTTATTTAAGAGACTTAGGTCAGTTCCATGCATTTTCAAACTATCTGAAACATTACATGACATGACATGACAAGAGATCCAACAGGAAAATACATAACAGTTACCAAAGCTAAGTATTACAACGTGTTAATGAAAATTCTGCTGTAATAGGCTGGGTACACTATCTGGATGACAAACTCAGGAATAAGCAAAACGGTGTCAAATACAAGGCACCCTCTCCCACATTCCTCAGTGTCAGTAGTGTAGAAATAGTTTATAGTTAATTTGAAGCATGCTGGATCTACCCTAAATTGTGAAGCAACTATTCCCAACAAGGATTTAATGCTGCTAAAGAAGTACTCGGGAACAAAGTGCTGAATGACCAGTAATCCGCAGTAATGAAAATCATCTTATGAATCTCCCTTGTAACCAAGCCTGTCCCTTGATAATGCAAAGCATGCGCATGAGAAAAATCAATAAAATTGATCTATACTTGGTGCTTCCATACAAGCATGAAAACTCCTTGCCAGGTTTTGAGGATTTAATGTTTCTACAAGTTAGAAAGAAAGGAGATCTTTTATAATAAATGACAAGCGTGTTATGTCAGCCTGGTCACTGGAAGATGGCTCTGAATCAAGTTAAATTAAAATTAACTTGCTTCTCAAAGTGCTTCTGTTGCAAAGCTGCTTAGACAATCGACTGGACTGGGGTCGTAGTCTTGACCCTTTGGGCCCTTCTAGGCTTCTAGCAAATTAACTTCCAAGAAAACTCTGAGTGTTCTACTCCCTGTAATAAAGTCTGCAGCACCTTCTTAAACTGAAGTGGTGATAATTACCACACTCTTATCACCAGCCTCAGAGGCAGAAGAAACAGCGGACATACTAAATAAGTCCCACCTGACGAGTACAAATGAATCGGAGGTCATACTGATCACAGGACTAACCAAGGAAACTGAGAATCACTAAATTCCACCTAAGAAATAGTAAAGGCATAAAGAGTGACATCTTAAACAAGGTAAATGAACTGTGCTTGCAGACCTGGTATTAATACAAACTGTGAATACTAGTTATGCCCAGATTCCATCTCATGTCTTTAATACATGAAGTTTCATCCTCCTTGACACTATATTACTAAAATATTACTTTTAAATGTTTCACTGCAAGTATTTTCTGAAGTGTAAAATTCCATTTTTATGGAGTTCAGCACCGCATACTTTTTTGGCCAGCAACGTATCTTGAAATATCTTAAAAATGCATTAGAACAGCTTTCTTAAGTATATGCCTTATCTTTCCCTCAAACAGTTTTACAACATATAAAAAGAAACATAATAAAATATTGGTTTTACACCAGGCACACTATCATAACAATTAAAAAAAATAAAACCAAAACTAAAATAAATTCTATTTAGCTCTGACACAGACTGATTTATATAAATATCCCACAGACACAGTGTAAAGTGACATACTACATTTTATCAAGTTCTCAAATAACTTTTCCTTTTTTCTAACCGTAAATGTTAGGAAAAGAAATGACTATTTAAGATGAAAATGAACAAAATGTACTATTGTGTAATGAGCCTGGAAAACGTTCTCCAGATGTTACTGTTCAAAGACATTTATATAAATCAGAACAAAATCCAGATCTTGCCAAACTGCTCTGGAAGAATCATGCAAGCAAGCTGCAGAATTCTGCACTTACTTAAATCCATCCACAAAGAAACAAGGATAACTAAACTCCAGACCACTTACATTTTACTCAATCTATATACAAAAACTAGTCATTTGCTCCACTCTCAGCTTAAGTCTGCCATGTCAAAAATTCTGAACTACTTCATTCTACCACATGCGCTATGTTCAGAAGAACCAGCACCTACATGAAAGGGAAAGCACAGTGCTTCAACAAGCTCACAGTCTGCTTCTAAAGCATCAAGCTAACATTTTCTATCTATCTGTTTATATAACAAATCCCTAACACTTATTTCTTATTCTACTTTAGGCTGAGTTTTTCTCCTCCCTACAACAGCATGCTGCTATGTTCTTAAAGCATGCAAAAGAACTCATGATTACTGATTAAAAAAATCATAGAAAAACCCCAGAGTGTCTCCCCACCTGTTGAAGTAATACCCAACCACTAGTAATTTCTAGGAGGCAGAACACACTACCCTAATACGCTGCATTACAGGCCCCAACCAGTCCATCCAAATTGTGTTTCTGTACTTCTTGCCCTGGCACTGTAATGCTTGGCACCATGAGAACACACCCAGAACCTCCATTGACAGATCTCTGCTCCCTCACCAATGACGTGCTGTGAAGACTCTGCAATAAACAGTTTCCTGAAATCACTAACAAAAAAGATTTCAACATAAATATTCCAAAATCCATAAAATAATTTGAAAACAAATTACTAGGTTTTTTTTAAAAAACACACTATGTCTACCTCTATTAGCTCAGCTTCAAAACGTTCTCTCGTTATTTCATGCTACTAAAAGCTGTCAGGACATGAAGCAATTTTTGTAAGCATATCCAAATCTTAGCCAAGAAACTGCACCAAATACCATAACAACCTGGGGACAACCTTATCTTCTCACCCATGTTTTCCCCCATAGGTATTTCATTTAAACACAGCACTTGTCTTCAGGAGATTTCTACAGCTCAAGCTCATAAAACAATACTGTTTTCAAGTAGATACTTTTCTTCAAAGAATGACTACCACAATTTTAGAAAGCCTCATGTCCCTTGGGCATGCCTAGGTACAGTCATCTACTGGCCAAATAAACAAAGTCTCCTGAATTACTTTACTGGACTATAAACAAATGACTCACTCAGAATGAAGCATTCTCTGAAAACTCAACACAGGTGTTTACACCTTAGACACAAGGTCTACAGAATAACAACCAGGGATTATAGTGGATCAGACACTGGAAATAAACATTACTGCTGCAAGACAAGCTAGCATTATCGTGAGACATATCAACAGAAAGCTGTAAGAAACCAGGTTTTACGGAGCAAGAATCAGAGTAATGTATCCAGTTTTGGATGGCCCATATCCTTCAGTAGCCCAATCAGAATCCAGAGAAAGTAGATCAATATAAAAAAAAGCTGCAAACCATAAGAATAATCCTGTACTGGGACCATGTGTGTAGGAAAGCAAGAAGGCTAAGAACAGCCTTTGCCAGCTGATGTGTCCCAAAACATACCCTGTGTTTCAGAAATCTAATTCTGTAAGGCAGGCAGAAAGTAGGGGAAAATAAATATGGAAGTGATAAATAAAATAATTTTTAAAGCATCCAGCTGATTGCTAGTGAGGCTAGGTCATCCTACATAAGGAAGTTATTTTCTTGCTATAACTGTGGTTTCATATGCAGTTCAGCCACTTGCTTTTTGATGTGTTTGAAACTTTACACAAGGGAAATCTTTGATTCAACTCCCCCCACTCTCACGGGATTCAATACAAGTGTTGTTCCTTCTCTTGATTTTCCTTTTCTTCTTCCAATTTGCAAGAAAGCATCCTGGACTGATTGAACAGGCACTAATTACTGTTTAGAAATCTGTTCCCCATCCATTTCACACTTTTTTTTTTTATATGGTTTGGAAGAATGAAAAAATCCTGCCAACTTTATCTAGACTTCTAGCTGCATCAAAATAATTAAACATAGGAAGGACTATTTATAAAATATGCCTATATGTTTGAACACAATAGGGAAAGAAAATAATTACATTTCAACTTATATGTGCGTACTTACTGCAGCCTTTCTATTCCGTGTGAGGAAATCTATTTTAGCTACGAAAAATGAGTAAGGAGGAAAAAAAATTGAAGCTGCTTATTCCTCATTTACTACTATCTGCATGTATGAATGTCTCTAGTCATTTATGTAATTCAGAATGACCATGAAAAGAAGTGATCTGAGATTGATTTTGTTTTATCCTACATATAAGAGTGACACACAGTTGCTCTTACTGAGTTTCATTTTATGAAGCATCCACCCGGAAAAGAAGCAATTACTGGCTGCGCAGCAGTACGACAGTGAGGACTTAGGCACTAAAGCATACCACAAACTGGCAGTCAACAGCACACTGCCAATAAAGGCAGCAAACATCACTCCAGAACATAGTAGAAATGTTACACAGAAACCTTATGAAAAGCATTTTGTTCTAACTGACTTTGTAGAGAGTACTATCAGCTGCTGTGGGGCAGTACATCTCTGTAAGCACTGACAAACAAAAATAGGACGACAGCAATAACAGAGACCAAAACAGCTAAAAGAAACCAGAACAGACAAAAATAAAAGCCGTGAGTGAAAGACCCTCCAACCGGTGATGGGACATCAATCCAGAAAGGAGGAAACCTATCTGCCTCTTGTTCACCCTACTATCACACAGAGGGTCCCAAACAGCGACAAATGAATCACATGAGCAAGAGACAAATTCATTCCTAAACAGTTCAAAAGAACAACTGCTGACAAAACCATTTCTGCTGCATCTCCACAGATAACAGCTTTGATATCACAGTCAGCTCTTTTGGGAGTAACTTCAGAACTCCTGAGGGACAGAACTGAAGCCAAGTCTCTTCTGCCCTGGGCAAGCACTCACTTCTGGTGGGAGACACCACAGTGGCATCCTCCGGGAGCTGAGGGAATCTTTGAAATAAAAATTCCCATTCAAAGTATTCACATTATACCCATATTTCCAAATAGTTGCAAGGGAACTAATATGTCATTATTTGAGAATTCCCTACTGAAAAGTAAAAAACCTCATTTACACTACTCTTTCAGTCCAAAAGTAATTTCTAAAAGTTCAAACACTTAGAAGGTAATCTAATCTGGCATCCAAATAGTAGGAACCTAACTGAAGCAGTCACCTAGACTCCCTTGGTGGCAAACAGAAAGACATGCCATGAAAGAGAAATTCAGGCTGCTGTGAATTCAGGCTGCAGGGGATCAAGTGCACCCTCAGTAAGTTTGCAGACAACACCAAGTTGGCTAGGAGTGTTGATCTGCTTGAGGGTAGGAAGGCCGTACAGAGGGATCAAAACACATTGGATCAATGGGCCAAGGACAATGGTATGAGATTCAACAAGGGCAAGTGCCAGGTCCTGCACTTGGATCACAACAACCCCATGCAGCACTACAGGCCTGGGGAAGAGTGGCTGGAGAGCTGCCCAGTGGAAATGGACCTGGGGGTGTTGGTCAACTGACGGCTGAATATGACCCAGCAGTGTGCCCAGGTGGCCAAGAAGGCCAACAGCATGCCCAGCCTGTTATCAGGAATAGTGTGGCCAGCAGGACTAGGGGAGCGATTGTGCCCCTGTACTCAGCACTGGTGAGCCTGCACCTCAAATAAAAAACAAATAAAAAATAAACTGTGTTCTGTTTTGGGCCTCTCACTACAAGAAAGACACTGAGGTGCTGGAGTGTGTTCAGAGAAGGGCAACAAAGCTGGTGAGGAGTCTGGAGAACAAGTCTTATGAGGAGCGTCTGAGGGAATTGGGCTTGTTCAGCCTGGAGAAAAGACGACTGAGGGGAGACCTTATCACTCTCTACAACTACCTGAAAGGAGGTAAGGAGGTTCTCTTCTCTCAAATAACAAGTGATAGGATGAGAGCAAGTGCCCTGAAGTGGCACCAGGTGAGGTTTAGATTTGATATTAGGAAAAATTTTTACACTGAAAGGGTTATTAAGCACCAGAACAGGCTGCCCAGGGAAGCGGTTGAGTCACCATTCCTGGACGTATTTAAGAGACGGGTAGACTTAGTGCTTAGTGATATGGTTTAGCGATGGGTTTTGTCAGAGTTAGGTTGATGGTTGGACTCCATGATCTGAAAAGTCCCTTCCAAGCTAGGCAATTCTATGATTCTAAAATGAAGTGCAATCTGCTTAGTTAAAGAGACATAAAGCTCAAACACCATTCCTGTTCTAAAGTGAAACTGCTAGTTCCCTGGCCATCCAAACTTGCATGATACCTTAGCAACAAGAAAAACTAAAGTCTGGACTTTCATGTTTCCTTACTAGGTCAACTTTCCTCTCTACAGCGTAAACCTTTTGACAACCATAATAACTTCCCAGCTTCTGAGTGAAACATAACTTCACTGAAACTTATTATCCAAATGCATACATACAAATACCCACATCTGTGCGAGACATCTGCATGTAACTGAGAAGACCTACAATCAGCTGTAGTATTGGAAAGCCTGGACATAAATATTTGTTAGCACAGAGACATCAGTTACTAAAGATGTATAGTACTTTTTGAGATGACAAGAAACACAGACAATAACTCGATCTAAGATTCCAATTTTTTAAATTCTTCCAGTTCTTCTAGATTTGTTTTCTAACACCTACCCAAATCTCATCTATAAAAGCGAACGCATAAACCAAGAAAATCTTAGTCTCCCCAAAGCACTGCTATAGGGAAAGACTGCCAAGCCAACCTTACTTCTCTTGGATTCTCAGAGTTCTGAGCAAGGACTGATCCTATTCCACATTCTCAGCATATCAAGCTTTGAAATAATCAGAAGGCACTTTATCCTTACCGTCACTAAGGACAGACTTTTGACATGGCAGTAAGTACGCATTAGAGCCTTCCTTTAAGTGTAGACCAGAATGGTATTAAAGACAAATCTCTACTGAGGCTGATGACTACACAGAGGCACTTCTAGATAAGGAAGCCCTCAAGCTGTAAGTGTTCGGAGGTCAGCAGCAAGAGAAGTATTATGTATACTTCACTCCCCCATTTATATAATCTCAAAATTGTCATTTTTGGCCACAGTAGGCTAGATGGATTTTTTTGGAGTTATCAAAAAAAACCCACCTTGCTCTGGCATTCTTCTCAGCAGCCTTCCTTGTCAATCACCATTTCTACTATTCTTGTTTCTTCGTCTTTACTTCTATCCACTTTCTCCATTTTTACCTTATCCTCTGCTTTTTTCCTCCCATTTCTTTACCTCCTGTCATCTAATCCCTACCTCTGATCCCCTCTGTATTTTTGTCACGTGGATGATACCGATCTTTACATGCTGCAACTTTATTTCACACTTTAGGCAGAGCAATTGGACACATGTATTCACATTCCAAGATCACTGTTTCAAATCCATCTGCAGACTTAAAGACAAATGTACAGCTATTTCATTCAGACAGCATTTTCTTCAAAAGACCAAAATAATGTACTTCTCTTTTTATAAGAAAAAAATAATTAAAAACTGTGATAATCAAAAACCTGGTAGCAGGTGATGGGGAAGGAAACAAGAAATAAAACAAGAATATGCCTTCCAGTGTGCAAGACCAGAGGGAGGGGACAAAGGAAAAAAAAATGTATAAGACTTATTGCCCTTCCCTTATCTGAAAAGAATTCTCCACATAAAAATCACAAGGAGTCTACTCCTTTTTAGGACAGAGGATTATACAGCAATAGATTTCTAAGCATTCAGTTCATGCAAAACATACTAAAACCAATAGGGTGATGCCAGCAACCCGATGCCAGAAAACTGGAATCATCTATTTCAGATGTTGAGATAAAATAAATAGGAACAAACATGCTATCCTAAATCATGGTTATGGTGGAAAAGAAACTTCCACATACTGACTTGTTTACATATGATTCCTCAGTTAAACATTTTCAAACAAAATTCCTTGTAGCATGTAAAAAATTCAACTGATCAAAAATTAGGATTTATTTCCTTACAAAGTCAATGAGCTTGACTTCTTTTACATAAGCCTCTAGCTGTGTTTATATCACAACATTACTCTACACTCAGGCTTAATTGGTTTCCCCTCAAAAAAGGTTTTAGATTTTATGACAGATTTATTCTAAAAGCAAATTTCTTCTCTTTTGCTCTCCAGAGAGACTTCAGTAACAGTCTGTATCAACCAACATCTGTATAGTACTACTACTGAGTATTAATATACTAAATTCTCCTTACTCTACTGTTGGGCGATATTTAGACCTAGACCCCTATAAAAGTGCTTAAAAAGGAACTATCAATTTGTATCAAAATAACTACTTATAGGCATAGACTGCCACCTAGCGATTTTGATTATATACGGGGGGTAGGGGGGAAGACCTCTCTCTTCCAGGAGAGGGGAAAACAATATTCATTCCTTCATATTTTACATCAACATATACAAAAAAAACCCTAATATTATATCACTTGCGTCTCCTATTATTATTTTTATGCTAAATGCAGGAGGAAAATGGAGAAAGAAGGGTCATTAAACATACGTAATCTTCCTTGTAGAGGTAAGATCCATGAGATTGCTTGTTCGTCAATTCTGTCTGGAATTCCTCCTTATTTTACATGGACTCTAGCCTTTGCATAAAACAAGCACTGCATCGAGAGTTTATTTAATCTCTAAGAGAACACTGACAGACAGCCACCTCTCTCAAAATTCTGGATTCCTTCAATTTTTGTGTTTTCAGTCTTTCCTGGTTCTCCTCAGCCTTATATTTTTCAGAACATACTCTAGTTCATCTTTGTCCTTCCTTCTTCAGCCACTGCCTGTTTTCTAAAGTATTTCACTATTAGTGAAGAAAGAAGCCAAGTTACCTGTGTCATCTTTCCTTCATGCCATTATATGACTTTCTCACATCAAAGAAAACCAACAAGTGACCCTCAAAGCAACACCCTAACAATATAAAGTTTCTTCCTTTTGTCTTTTAAACTGGAGATATTCCCTAAAAACAAGAAGGTTGCTTATGGAGCCATCTGCTCCTGTTGCTTATTTCCCAAATGAAGTCTTCTGTTGCCCATGTTTCCAGCAACTGACTGTTGTCTCAGAGGCTTCATTTTCACATGAAGTCTAGTAAATAGAATCAACATATCACAGCAGAGTTACAGAACTCTGACTCAATCTCAACAGGCAGCACCATTGCTAATACAAGTCCTATCCAAACTATTTGAACATTAACGTACAAACCACAGAGCAAGAAAACATCCATATAATAATTGAAGCAGAGAAACAAGGCAACAAAATATGGTTATGTTTCTAAAATTTCTTAAAAGTTTCCTCTCTCCATTTTCGGTTCGCTCAAAAAAGTGGATCTTGGTGGTCTCCAAGATTGGCAGTAACTCATCTCCTACAGATGAGGAAAATGGAATAGATTTAATCACTGGCTGCAAGTGATCCCAGTCATCTTTGTGCCTTGAAGTAAGCAAGCTCCTGAAACCTAACATTTTATAACATCTTCTTCTGTTTAATAGTCCAGTGGGGCAGACAGTGACTGCCAAACTAAAAACTATCAGATTCCTGTATCCACAACCAGTTTCCAAGACCTGTAAACTGCTATGTACTACCTAGCATGTCATACATGAAACACTGACTCTTTTTTAGCATTCCAGTAGCAATACTTCTCGCAGCAAAATGGGTACTAAATGAAACCACACCAAATGGATAACCAAAGAAGAAATTTAACTGGAAAAACAATGAAGGACTTTGAAAAGTCCTCTAGATTTGCCAACCAGGTATCACCAACTAGGTGGTTAAACTGTATCCACCAAGAATTGTGAACGTGACACTTAGATGCTTGTGCAACAACATACAGACTGAAAGTCTTTTCCTTCCCCTCACCTTTCTTGGAAGCCGCTGATACTCAGCTGTAGGAAGGCTGTCCCCCAAAAATAGCAGAACTAAGTTTCTTCCAAAATGAACACAATATACGGATTAATTTAAATCACAGATCACACAAGAAATTTTTAAAAGCTCCTACAAGTTTTAAAGAACTTCCCTATTTAAAACTTACTTAAAAAATAAGTTTTCAACAAAAATTAAAAAGTTTCTGCAAGTAACTATTTTTTTTCTTCCACTAAACTCACCTCAACGGTCTGAGGTAGGAGATGATTAAGTACCAACTTATTTTTCACATACTTTTGCAAACCTGTTTTTCCTATCTAGTGATAAAGGCTACTTCCAAGATTTTTTGGGACAAAGGTTGTACCATTTCTCTGAATATCTTCACATGAGTCTCCCAAACAAGTAAACCAATCATGTTCTAGATGAAGCGCAAGCATAGCTATAACGCATCATTTCTATATTGGCTTTCAAGTCCATTCTAGAAAATACTATGATCTTTAACAAACAGTTTAAATCCATTTTAATGTAATTCCTTTGCAGTTCTTTACAGATAGGACCAAAAAAGCATCACCATGTATTGTTGCTAAGAGGCTTTAATTTGATTACAGTAATTAAATGGGGCCCTAATGATCACAGAATGGTAGGGGTTGGAAGAGACCTTCAGAGATCATCCAGTCCAACCCCCCTGCCAGAGCAGGTTCACCTAGAGCAGGCTGGACAGGAATGCATCCAGGGGGGCTCTGAATATCTCCAGAGAAGGAGACTCCACCACCTCTCTGGGCAGCCTGTTCCAGTGCTCTGTCACCCTCAAAGTAAAGAAGTTTTTCCTCACGTTCAGATGGAATTTTCTCTGTTCCAGTTTGTGCCTATTGCCCCTTGCCCTGTCACTGGGCACCACTGAAAAGAGTCTGGTGCCATCCTCTTGACACCTGCCCTTTAGATATTTATAAGCATTGATGAGATCCCCTCTCAGTTGTCTCTTCTCCAGGCTGAACAGACCCAGGTCTCTCAGCCTTTCGTCATAAGAGAGGTGCTCCAGTCCCTTGATCATCTTTGTAGCCCTCCACTGGACCCTCTCCAGTAGTTCCCTGTCTTTCTTGAACTGGTGAGCCCAGAACTGGACACAGTACTCTGCCCTCACCAGGGCAGAGTAGAGGGAGAGGATGACCTCCCTCGACCTGCTGGCCACATTCTTTTAATGCACACCGGGAGACCATTGGCCTTTTTGGCCACAAGGGCACATTGCTGGCTCATGGTCAACTTACTGTCCACCAGGACTCCCAGCTGATGAATCTGGTCCAATTGCAGTTCAAAAAAAATGTAGTTACATTGACAAAGTTAGCTGAAGAAATAGAAGACTCGTGAAATTATGTCAACAGGTTTTGAAAGCTTTGAAAACTTACATAACTGGTAACATGTTGAAAACTTTTTCTATTTCCAAGGAAAGAAAAGAAAACAGGAGTCCATTTACAAGGACTCTCCCGTGTGTTCTTCTCTTCTCCCACAAACTATAGAGGAGTACAAAAGAACAGAGATGTTAATATGAAGATAATGTCAGGGTTAAAATTTAACTTACCATATTTGTCTCGCAAGCCAACTGTACACCTGAAAACTCCACCAAAGGCCACATCTTCACCAAACACTACTGAAAAATAAGAACAGTAGAGGTGGCTAATGTTACTCCAATGCATCTTATTTTCAATAAACATAGGATCACAGAATGGTTTGGGTTGGAAGGGACTTTAAAGATCATCTAGTTCCAACTCCCCTGCCATAAGCAGGGATGCCTCCCACTAGACCAGGTTGCTCAAACCCCCACATCCATTCACACTTCCAGGAATGGGGCATCCACAGCTTCTCTGGACAACCTGTTTCAGTGCCTCACCACCCTCACAGTAAAGAATTTCTTCCTAACGTCTAATCTAAATCGACCCTCTTTCAGTTTAAAACCATTACCCCTTGTTCAATCGCTAGACTCCCTGATAAACGCTCCCTCCCCATCTCTCCTGCAGGCCCCTTTTAGGTACTATAAGGTCTGCCTGGAGCCTTCTCTTCTCCAGGCTGAGCAACCAGGCTGAGGACAGTTCTCTCAGCCTGTCCTCATAGCATAGGTGCTCCAGCCCTCTGATCATCTTCGTGGCTCTCCGCTGGACCCGCTCCAGTAGGATTCAAATGTTTTTATATTAGACACTAACATAAGTAGCACGTAAAATGTCATTTTACTAAGCATTTCTCATGCACACTCTAACTATAACAAATAAAGAACCAAGGTTAATAAGGAATCAGAACAGCAACACAACTATGTCTCAAAACAGAATTCATGAAACTGATTCAGCTATGCTTTCATTACATCATCTATTTTTCTTATATATGCTATATTATTACAAGAACTAAATCTAAATGAATAAAAGCAATTCCAAGAAACAATTATATTCAATCACTAGAGAGTCAGTGAAATTATCCATTCCACTTCCACTGGTAACCATTTGCATTCTTCATCCACAGATTTCAGTAAACACAGTGTTTTGAAAAATGTCAAATTGAAGTTTTCTTTGAAATACCAATCGAACATGAAGTTCCAAACCTTCTCCAAACATACTTGCCAGATCCCCGAAAAGTGACTTCAGGAGAACTCCTCTACAGAAAAGATGGATATCTAATAACCGGGACAACTCTCAGTATTTAACACTACTATCCCTACAGTGTGGGTGATGTAGCCAATAAAGTTTTATCACTAAAAGTAATTGCCTTTAACATTTAGCTTCATATCAGCTAACTGGGGGGAAGGGGGGTGCCGCGGGGGCGGTTCTTTGAATTAATGGAATGATGATGTCTAATTTTTCTTAAAAGTTGTGTTATATAATTGACAGAAACAAGTATTGCCCACTTCAATTTTTTTTAAGCATGTAAGGGATGTGCAGCAGTATCACCAATAGCAGCTTGCATGAAGTGGGGTCAGTTCTGAGAAATCACAAGTTCCTCAATACTCTCTATAATCTAAAGGACACAAAATAATGAGTTAGCCTCTTTGCCTTTCAAATATTATTTTTATTTAAATGAAATATGTTTCTGATCAGAAGTACTAAAAGGGGTTAGCACACTTCTCACAATCATATTAATGACACCACTTAAAGAAAAATAACTTGTATAATGATGTAACACCAATGTAGTCACGGAGTTTATGACTGAAGTATGTCCCCAGACCATCTCTAATTAATTTTTAGTATTAATTTGTTTTATTTTTTTATGTACTTAAAATCTTCATACAGCCTTTCCATTACCATATGGCTACTCACTTTTGAGCCATCTGGGATAAAAAAAAATATCATTTAATGCTGGTATCAGCAAACTTGCACGGATTTACTCATTCTGTTCAGCCACTGAAAATATTTTCCTGGACAGACTCTAATTCTCATCAACATAAGCATGAGGATTTCCACTGCTTAAACAACAGATGCTCAATTCCCATACAACTAAAAGACATGCTTTCTACTGCAAGTACTAATTCATTCAGTAAGCAGGGTGACACTGACAACTCACATATCTGGACTGTAGAACTCCAACATGGTCTTGCAAAAGGCTTTGCAAAGATCCAGCCCTGCAAAGCTGAGGAGCAAGACTGCAACCTTAGAGCAACTAAAAGGCTGAAGATTATCTATGAGTTTAAGTTCCTGCTGGATTAACATTCTGCTTACTTTTATATGGCTGATTCTACAGAAATGGTACTAAAATCTGTTCTTGGCACTAATTTACCCTCAGTTGTCTAAGCTTAATTTAATAAAAGTGATTATAACACAGCTGTAGATGGAGAGGGAATTTACACAGGCATAGCACTGGACAGACAACATGGAATTTGTCCTAATAGATTAGACGATTAGTCAGACTAATCGAGCAGTGGTTCAACAAGTGCCAAAAAGAGTTACTAACACACTAAAAACAAAATCCCAAAAGTTACACAAGGTCATACAGCTTTTGCAGCTGTGCTAATGACATTAAACATCTCTTTCAGATATCTGGTCATCATCATGCCTTTGTTATGACAACAGAAGCAACAGACATGTATAAGAATTACAAGCGGAGTAAATACTTTTGTGCAAAAGAATTTAGGATAACCCATTTAAAATCAAGCTATGATGAAATAGCTTCTTCGAAGTTATAGGTTATCCAGACCACAAAAGCCCAGAAAATTTTACATTGCCTATGCACAAGAATGAACAGATATAAGTAAAGCTGGAAAGCAGAGAAGGAGAGAAGGGCGAATGGACAGAGCAAGGAATAGATAGTCTCTAAAAAATACCACTTTTTGAACACAGAGAGTTAAAGGAATTAAAAACTAAGATTTACATTTTAAAAACTCCTTTACTTACTGGTGGGATTCAGGATGCCCTTAAGTACAGTTCGCATCAGTAATACCAGAAGCATGTCAAGCAATATATCTTTCTGTCCCAACTTTCAAGCAAAATACACACAGCTAATACGGAAGACACAACTGCATCTTAGATCACATAATCCATTAATTATTAATACAACACATTTTTAACTTTTGTTTGAGATCAAAGCATAGAAATAACTTACTAGAAAATTTTAAAAGGCCACGAGAAAGGCATTTAATATTGTACAAGAATAGGCAAAACAAAATGCAATTTATACAAAGCAAAGCACAGTAACAAGTATAGTATACCTGCAGTCGGATCTTTGGCTAAAGCATTGTCCAAGGCACTTGTTATGGATTGGAAGAGATTCATCTTCTGAGTTTGCCCTGTGTGAAAGTGGTAGTTTAGCCATCTGATTTGGTTCAAAACACAAAGTACATTAGAAAACACTGGTGCAAAACATGACTAAAAACTCAGTTAACAGTCATAAACAAGATCCCTATTAGGTGTCCCCACAACTCATTTGCTGAGTAAACTTAAATTATGGAATAGATGGGACTGAGCATGGTATACTTTGCAGTCCCAAGGACTACAATTCTACTACCCTGCATTCAACCATTTTTCCAAAACTATGCTCTTAGCTAGAGCAAACGCAGCTTTGCAACGCTTAGTCAAACACTAGGAACAACGAGTAATACAACAGTTTTTCAAAGGAAAAACCGATGTAAAGCATTATTATTTTGAGGATTGGGATCCTTTCTGCTAAGATTCACCGGATCTCATTAAGCTTACTTTATCATTCTTTGATTATTTTTTTCTTAAAGCTCCGGCCTTTTCTGTTCACAGACACCTATTATTATCACAAGTTTTCTAGACCACCGGCCTGCTTTATGAACTGCGGTTAGTGTCAGAAGCATCAAATCCACACTCCAAGGAAAGAAAACTTGATGCTGAACAGCTGTACTTAAAATGGGTAAAACAAATGCACCAGACTGCTGTATTAAAATCTTCTGCAGCGCAGATTGAAAGAAAACCTTTAAAACCAAGAAAGGCTACCTGAGTGCCCTCATTCATTCATTCATTCCAACACTGCAAGGAAAAACAAACAGGCCTGAAAACAAAGATGGAACAGAACAATAGCCCACTCCCCACTACTGTGACCAACTCAGATTCCCCAAGCAAATAAAATAATGCCTTATCTGAAACTGAGTGAATAAGAAACTGACTGGGTGACATTTGGTAGCTCTTTAACCAGCAAAGCCTCTGTCTAAGTCATGACTAGGAGCCACAGCCCAGGAGAATACTACCTACCTATACAGCATGTAAAGGAAAAAAAAGTGATGGTGCCATGTTTAGGTGAAGATCCCAGACAAACATGAGAACAAGTGTTAGAAATCAGAATGAGAACTACATTGTTTCCAGTAGCTACAGTATCTCTCAATAACCATTCAGCTTCCCTTCCTCCTAAATTATTAATTAACATTAGTATTTTTTATTAAAGACTCATGTCATGCCAGTCCAGAGCTGAGTTGTGGCATTCCTACACATTCTTGTGCTTGGTAGCACAGTTATGGGAACTGTTCCAATTACACAAAAGCTACAAATAATCAACATTTCCAAATTCAAGGGAAAGCAAGCTAGGGAACAGCAGTTGCTTCTCTCTTTCCCAAGTCATCCACACTAGTATTTATGTTATCTTTTCCACAAGATACAATTCTTTCAGTATAAATTATTCAAGCAACCATCAGAAACTCCTCACATTGGCTGTTCTGACCTGCTGCCCTTGGTTATAATGAAGGCCTCTGCATCAGCCCTCACGGGAAAGGAGAAACTAATTGTGCCCTTCAGATTTGAACTGTGGGGTTGGAGAAGCATTATCTTAACAATATCAAGATCATAATTGGCACATGTTTATTTTAATTTAACTATTTTTCACAGAATTTCAAAGTGTATTTTAAACCAAAGGGAAATAGTTTTCTATTAATAAATGGCAACAAAAACTGGCCTGCTCCACCCCATCTTCTTCACTGTGATCTCAAGCAGAGACCTGCAGCACACAGGCTTCACTCCGCAACACTCTGGATGCCTATGTCTCCCCGTGACTAACAGAAATGGATGAGAGTTTTCTCTGATTTAATGACCAAGGTATCCAACTAAGTAAAACCTTTCTAGAAGACATGTGCGGTTCACGTGAGAGAAACAGCTACTCTGCAGCTGGCAGGCTTCTTCCAGGAGAACTCAACACTAGTCATTTGCTGGGATGCATCCCAGAAACAAAGTCAAAACAGCAACTCTCATCCTGAGCTGTTAATTTCCAACTGCTCTGTGTTTACCCTCAGTCGTGTCATCATAGGGACTACCTCAAACCTTTCACTAGAGAGCAGTCTTTATTAATCACAGGTTTATTACCACATTCATGACTTAGGCAGGCAATAAACAAACAGGAATGGATGTAAGTCATTAAGTTACTGCTATAAGTTACTGCGAGAAGTTTTACCGCTGAAAGAGGAGAGGGGCAGGGGGAGGGATTGCAGGTCTGAGCAGACGATGGGTAGGCCTATTGCAACTATTGCACTGACCCCCCAAAAAACACTTCATCAGCCCCCCTTTCGCCCAGAGCGGTACCGGCGAAGCGCCGAAGAGGTGTAAAGCGCCTCGGCCCGCGGCCCAGCGGGGCCTTATCCCCCCATAGCCCAAGTCTTCCGCGGAAAACCCGCGGGTGGAAGCGACGGAGACACAACGTAGGAAACATGCCCAGCCGGAGGCCTCCGCCCCCACCGGGGGTCTCTCCCCCAGCGATGGGGGGACGCCCCGGCCCCGCCGCCACCGCCGGCGCCTCAGCGCGGCAGGGCGGCCCGAGGGGACGAAGGCGGGAAGTGCCCACCCTTCTCCCTTCCTCCCTCCCACCCCGGCCGGGCGGGGGCCTCCCTAAAGAAGGCGGCGGCAGCGGGGCGGACACGGCAGCAGAGCGAGGGCGAGCCCGGCCCGCGGGGTGGACCCCGGCCCGGCCCCGCTCTCACCGTACGCGCTGGGCGCCGGGTCCGGTTGGAAAGCGAAGTGAGCCGCGGACCGGCGCGGCACGGCCGGCAGCGGTGGTGCCAGGCGGCTCCAGAATCCCCCCGCGCCGCGGCGGGGGACCGCCGCTGTCCCGAAGGCCAGCACCCGGCGTAGCGCCAGGCCCGCCGCAGCCGCCATCACCGCTGCTGTCAGGGGCCGCCGCGGCCGGCGCGTGTTCTAAAGAGGCGGGGTCCTGGGAGGGCTTCCTGAGTGGCCAGCAGCGGGTGGAGGGCGGGCCAATCAGAAGCCGCCCTGCGGTGGGTGGAGGGGTGGGAGGGGAAAGGGAGGGTTTGCTGCGCGTGCGCGGTAGCGGTAACGGCCGGCGCTGAGGCCCTTGGGGGCCGTGGCGGTGAAGGCTGGCTGCTGGGCGCGGGCCTCGGCCGTGAGCGGCGACGGGTCCCTCAGGGCGGGTGTTCCCTCAGGGCGGGTGTTCCCTCAGGGCGGGTGTTCCCTCAGGGCGGCTGCGGCCGGATTCGGGGTGGCTCTGCGGCTGTGTGCCCGAGCCGGGTTAGTGGGCGTTTTCTCCCCTCTCGTCGGCGCTGCTGGTAACGGTGTGCCGGCGACCAGACGTGGAGCAGGGCCTTACCTCTCCCTTGCTTCCATCACAGCTATAGCGGAAACAAAAGTCTTCACGTTTCCCCTTAAGCGTTTTTCTTTTCTTCCACGGGGATTTTCATATTGCCATCCCAGCATCGAGAAACAATGAACAAAAGTCTGAAATCTTCAAATTCTATCCCAGCAGATGGCCCAGAAGGATAAAAAGAATTAATAGAGAGGCCTGCAGGCATTGCAGGCCTGCATGTGTCTTTCAAACCTCTCAACTGCACATCCGGCCCCTCTTTGAGTCGGTCTGCTTTTTAATCCTTTTTCTTGTCCAAGCTCTTTTTTCTTAACACTCTTGCTCATACCTTCATTACATATTTTTTTTAGAAATTGAGATTATGTTCTTTCGTATGTATGTATTTTACTTGTCAGGTTTTATAAAATATTCTTTCTAATGTTCTTACCAAAGTGACCACTTCACAATCCTTCTCCAGATGCTCCCATCACCCAGGTGAAACTTCTCGCTCTACTGTTAACAGCCCTTCTTCCTCCCTATGTCCATCATTGCCACCTTTCCCTTTTGCCAGTACTTCGTATCTTGTCTATACATATGCTTCTCCATCAACTCCTTTCATGCAGCCTCCACACGTGACAAGTCCCTTTGAGTTACTTTTGACTGCGTTGATATTATCTATAAGTCTGACCATACTGGATAGCATTTTTACTCTGCTCCAAGAACTCCAACTCCAAAACCTTGCCTCAGAGAAAAAGACTAGAAACTAGAATGGTGTATATATGGCATCTTTTCTTTGAAATGAGGAGGCTTATGTGTAACTTGTAACCAGCTTTCTATAATGGAGTGATTATATCAGTGGACAAGTGAAGAGCTACAGATGTCATCTATCTGGACTTCTGTAAGGCCTTTGACACTGTCTCCCACAACATCCTTCTCTCTGCATTGGAGTATTTGATGGGCGAACTGTTCAGTGGGTGAGGGATTGGTTGGATGGTCGCATCCAGAGGGTAGTGGTCAATGGCTCAATGTCTAGGTGGAGATCGGTGACAAGTGGTATCCCTCGGGGGTCCATATTGGGACCAGTACTGTTCGATATCTTCATCAAAGACATAGTGGGATCAAGTGTACCCTCAGCAAATTTACAGACAACACCGAGCTGAGTGATGCAGTTGACACACCTGAAGGACAGGATGCCATCCAGAGGGACCTGGGTGGGCTTAAGGGTGGACGTGTATGAACCCCATGAGGTTCAACAAGGCCAAGTGCAGGGTCCTGCACCTGGGTCAGGGCAACCCCCAGTGTCAATACAGGCTGGGGATGAAGGGATTGAGAGCAGCCGTGCCGAGAAGGACTTGGGGGTACTGGTGGATGAAAACCTGGGCAAGAGCCAGTAATGTGCACTTGCAGCCCAGAAGGCCAAGCGTATCCTGGGCTATGTCAAAAGAAGCATGGCCAGCAGGTCGAGGGAGGTAATTCTTCCCCTCTACTCCGCTCTGGTGAGACCCCACCTGGAGTACTGCGTCCAGCTCTGGAGCCATCAGCACAGAAAAGACATGGACCTATTGGAGTGGATCCAGCAGAGGGCCACAAAAATGATCAGAGGGCTGGAGCACGTCTCCTATGACAACAGGCTAAGAGAGTGGGGGTTGTTCAGCCTGGAGAAGAGAAGGCTCCGGGGAGAACTTATTGTGGCCTTTTAGTACTTAGAAGGGGCCTGCAGGAAAGGTGGGGACAAACTTTTTAGCAGGACCTGTTGCAATAGGACAAGGTTTCAAACTAATGGTTTCAAACTAAAAGAGGATAGATTCAGACTAGATAGAAAGAAGAAATTTTTTACAGTGAGGATGGTGAAACAATGGCACAGGTTTCCCAGAGAGGTGGTAGATGCCCCGTCCCTGGAAACATTCAGGGTCAGGTTGGGTGAGGCTCTGAGCAACCCGATTGAGTTGAAGGTGTCCCTGCTCATTGCACGGGGGTTGGACTAGATGACCTTTAAAGGTCCCTTCCAACCCAAACTATTCTATGATTCTAAACCCATCTGAACAGGGCCTTGTTTTAAACACTGGAATATGAGATTTCATATGTAATATGAAATATGTATCACTATTATGATTAGATAAGTCTTTTTTTTCTGTCTGAGTTACAAGCCATTACTGAATACCCCAGTTAATGACCACAGGACCATTTCAGTGAAGACCATTGTTTCATTATGTATTGTGTGAAAAAACAGTTTTACATGTTGATTTTGAATTTCTTAATCATTGGGATTTATGCAAGATAAAAGGCTTAATCCTACTGCTAACTGGGGAGACCAGTCACTTGCTCTTTAACATGCCCTTTATCCTTAGAGACTGATGACAAAGCACACAAAATCATGGGATCAAACAAGTTCTTCTAACATATCCTGGTATATACCATGGAAGCAAAATACTGATGAGTATCTAAAGGGGACAAACAATAGAAAAACGATCTCCCCAATGAAAGAGGAGTATAAATGTCAAATGTTGAGATTGCTTCCAACTCCACTGGAAGGCAAAAGGTAAATGTGTGAAAAAGTTTAGTACATAGCAAACGTTATAACCATCAAATGATATTACCATTTATTTGTATGACTAAAGGTATAAGAGATGACAAATGTCCAAGTTTATTACTCAAATAATTGTATTTCTTTCAGTAAGCAACGTATTCGAGTAGGAGGAATTCAGCTATATTGCACATCGTTGTGGCCAGATCTGCAAAACATACACATGGAGATCAGGTAGTATAGAAAGGTATTACTTTACTTGTAAGTCTGTCATCTATTATTAATATGTCAGTCGTTGGACCTGTGAATTGCTAAACCCAAACTATAAACTATGAGATACATTTGCTTTATGTACAGTTATTATTTATCTTGCTGTATTATTTATAAAATGTGGAAATAACCTTGGTCAGATATTCCAGGAGCTTCAGTTCCATGCTTCAGTTTTCAACACAGGCAGATAAAGGATATTCCTTGCTGTCTTAGTTCAGTGACTGTTGTCTCCCACATCTCATGATATATGGAACTTGAAAAGGACAATAATGGTTGTGCAGCCCAGTGTCTTACAGAGGAAGGTATGGCATTTATGATGAAAGGGTGGAAAGAAGTAATACCTTCAGTAAGACCTGTTCACTGCTATTCAGACCTAGGTGAAAGAGAAAAAAGGGTCTGAGCTGAGGCTTGCCACCTAAATTACTAGTGCCTTTTGAGTACAAAGGCAGTTTGTCCACATGGCCTTGGGAATTTGCGCTGGTACTAAAAAGGGAAATGTGCAATCAAAGAGGTTTATCCAAATGTACTTTGGCTCACCAGTATGTTAGCGGAGATGAGTCCTAGCATTCATGTCTTTCCAGCTCTGATGGGGTAATAATTATATCCATGTTGTTCCTGATATATCTTGTAATATTCCAGAACTTCAGTTACCTTTTGCAGACAGTTTTCTCATTTGAAAGTTGTTCAGTCACTTAGGGCCACTTCTGTTAAATCTATACACCAGACTTTTAAGAGCTGAAATCAGCTACATTTCCCATCTGTGTGTATTAGTCATTATGTGCATCCTTAGTGTTGTTGACAACCATAGAAAAACTCTGGCAGTCATTACTATTATTTCTGAATAATGATGAAGAGCAATTAATGAGGATCTGATGATGACTGCAGACCGTACTGAAACGGACAAGATTATGCCCATGTTTGTGCCAGCATTAATCAGATGTCACTCTTTGAAGTCCATGGTGTTACCTCTGATTACATGGATCTAATTGTGAGCAAATTGTGAGTACTGGACTGTGACATGAGCATGTGCTCCATGTCTACTATTCTACTCCAAAGTCTCTCAAAATGTGGACATAGCTTGCAGCTGAACCGTCGACTCCTTCTGAGCTTGTCACGTTTCCCAGTAGATGTTGCTTTTTTTAAATTACATCTCTGTAGATGATGAGGCATCCAGGTGATTTCTGTTGCATTCCTTCGAGTGTAGTTTCACTGTTGTTTTCTCTTCAATTCTGTCTGTCGTGCTGTGTGATTGCTGTGAGTTTTCTTTGCTGCTCTGTGGTTCGTTGAAGGAATTTTGTAGCATGCTCTCCATCCCAACAGCTAATTAGCTGATTCACACCCTCTTACAGGAGCTGCTAGTAAGCGTGCTTGTCATGCTACTACTATGTCTTGGCACTACAGCTGTTTTCTTGCCTCCTTTGCTGTCTTCTATCTTCCTCCTACCCTAATTATGGTCTGCTTCATCCTTTTTCTGTAATTTATTGGTACTTTGGAGCTGTTTTCTCCCCTGTCCCTACTTCCTCACTCACACGAATGGGTTATTTTGCTGGTTAGGGACAGTCATCTCTTTCTTGGGTAAGTATAACTGAGGAGCTGTTTTCTGAAGTGTACTATGGAAAGGAGAAGATGTAGCTTTTGGCCTGGATGTTTTTATTATCAGTCCTGTACAGATTAGACATGTGAACAGAAAGGGTAGTCTTACCCCCAGGAACAAGACAAACTGAACAAGAGCAGAGCAGCAATGGTTCTGAGCAAAGGGTTTTAGAAGTGCCAGCCAAGTTGTAGTCTGGCACAGAATAGGAAAAAAAAAAGAAAAAGAAGCTTTAATGGAATAGTTTTGTACTCATTTGCACGTAGGGTCAGAAATCACCCAGTTACTTCTGCCATATTACCCAATTCTGTGTTAAGACAGTGCTTCCCACTCAGTCTAGAATAGTAACTGTGGCTTTCATCCCCATTTTAGATTTTTAAACACTTCAGCAGAATGATCACACTCGAGTTAAAGACAATCCTATTTTTAAATTATATGAGTAATTCCTAACAGTAAGTGAAGCAATGCTAGAAACAGCGGTGTCTATCCACAGAGACATTATTCAGCTTTTTTTATAAGTCATTTTGGTGTTTCATTGTTGTTGTGGTGATCATTAAATGATAGAGTTCAGGATCATGGGTACCACGCACAAAACATCAAGAAGTAAAATTACAACCTTGGATTTCAGGAGGGCTAACTTTGACCTCTTCAAGAAACTGCTTGGAGAGATCCCATGGGCTAGGGCTCTGGAAGGCAAAGGGGCTCAAGAAAGCTGGTTGATATTCAAAGACCACTTCCTCCAAGCTCAGGATTGGTGCATCCCTAAGAGAAAGAAAGGGACGCAGGAGACCTGCATGGTTGAGCAAGGAGCTTCTGAAAAAGCTCAAGTGGAAGAAGGAAGTCTACAATAAGTGGAAGAAGGGAGTGACCCCTTGGGAGGATTACAAGAATGTTGCCAGAGCATGCAGGGATGAAACAAGGAAAGCCAAGGCCGCCTTGGAATTAAACCTGGCCAGGGATGTCAAGCTCAACAGGAAGGGCTTCTACAAGTATATTGGAAGCAAAAGGAACACCAGAGAAGTTGTGGGCCCACTGTTGAACGAAACAGGAGCCATGGTGACGGAGGATGCGGAGAAGGCGGAGTTACTGAATGCCTTCTTTGCTTCGGTCTTTACTGCTCGGCCCAGCCCTCAGGAGTCCCAGTCATTGGGGGAAGTAATGGGGAAAGAAGACGACTTCTCTTGGGTTGAGGAGGATCGAGTGAGGGATCAATTAGATCAATTAGATATTCACAAGTCCATGGGCCCCAATGGGATGCACCCGAGAGTGCTGAGGGAGCTGGCGGAAGTCATTGCTGGGCCGCTCTCCATCATCTTTGAAAGGTCCTGGAGAACAGGCGAGGTGCCTGAGGACTGGAGGAGAGCCGATGTCACTCCAGTCTTCAAAAACAGCAGAAGGAGGAGCCAGGGAACTACAGGCCGCTCAGCCTCACCTCCATCCCTGGAAAGATGATGGAACAGCTTGTTCTGGGTGTCATCTCAAGGCATGTAGACGAAAAGAAGGCTATCAGAAGTACTCAACATGGATTCACCAAGGGGAAATCATGTCTGACTAATCTGATAGCCTGCTATGATAGCATGACTGGATGGATGAGCAGAGGGCGGTAGATGTGGTCTACCTTGACTTAAGCAAGGCGTTTGACACGGTCTCCCACAGCATCCTCATAGGGAAGTTTAGGAAGAGTGGGCTTGATGAATGGACAGTGGGGTGGATAGAAAACTGGTTGAAAGATAGAGCTCAGAGGGTTGTGATTAGGGGCACAGAGTCTAGTTGGAGACCAGTGACGAGTGGTGTTCCCCAGGGGTCAGTACTGGGTCCAGTCCTCTTCAATATATTCATCAATGACCTGGACGAGGGGATAGAGTGCACCCTCAGCAAGTTTGCTGATGACACAAAGCTGGGGGGGTGGCTGACACTCCAGAAGGCTGTGCTGCCATACAGAGAGACCTGGACAGGTTGGAGATTTGGGCAGAGAGGAACCTTATGAAATTCAACAAGGGCAAGTGTAGGGTGCTGCATCTGGGGAGAAATAACCCCATGCACCAGTAGAGGTTGGGGGCTGACCTGCTGGAGAGCAGCTTGGTGAAAAGAGACCTGGGAGTCCCGGTGGACAACAGGATGACCACGAGCCAGCAATGTGCCCTTGTGGCCAAAAAGACCAATGGCATCCTGGGGTGCATCAAGAAGAGTGTGGCCAGCAGGTCGAGGGAGGTCATCCTCCCCCTCTACTCTGCCCTGGTGAGGCCACACCTGGAGTACTGTGTCCAGTTCTGGGCTCCCCGGTTCAAGAGGGACAGGGAACTGCTGGAGAGGGTGCAGCAGAGAGCTACCAAGATGATTAGGGGACTGGAACACCTCTCTCATGAAGAAAAGCGGAGGGATTTGGGTCTCTTCAGTCTGGAAAAAAAGATGGCTGAGGGGGGACCTTATCAACACTTATAAATACTGAAATGTGTGTCAGGAGGATGGGGCCAGGATCTTTTCAGTGGTGCCCAGGGACAGGACAAGAGGTAACGAGCACAACCTTGAGCACAGGAAGTTCCACCTAAACATGAGGAGGAACTTCTTTACTTTGAGGGTGGCAGAGCACTGGAACAGGCTGCCCAGAGAGGTGCTGGAATCTCCAACTCTGGAGACATTCCAAACCCGCCTGGATGGCTTCCTGTGCAACCTGCTCTAGGTGACCCTGCTCTGGCAGGGGGGTTGGACTAGATGATCTCCAGAGGTCCCTTCCAACCCTATGATTCTATGATTCTATGATTCATAATTACGGGAAGAGAATCCCACTCTTCTCTGTTTAATTCAATCAGTTTCAATTGCTTTGAAACCACAGAGCATATTTAACTCTATTTTCTACTGTGACTCAATCTAGAAGTACCTATACAGGGAAATGATTTTTGATAGTTGATAGTTCTAATGCAAAAAAAAGTCATAATGAAATCTAATTTGTGCAAGGAATAAGAACCACATTTTTATCTTGAGGATAATTAAATGTAGGAACAATTTACCCGAGAACATGCTGGATTCTTATCACTCCCATTCTCAAATAATAACTAGATTTCTTTCTAGAAGATGTACTATAGATCAAACAAAAGTTATGATCTTGATACCAAATTACTGGGTCATACTGAAATAATCATATTAATACTTTCCAGTCTAAAATATCTGTTGTTGTTTACTAATAAGTGAGAATTGTTATTTGACCAATCAGGAAAGTATGCCAAAAAATCTCAGTCAATCAGATTCAGAAACAAATGGAGAGATGGATTCTTCATATGTATATACAACTGACATTATTAGCAGTGTTCAGAAAGCAAACATACAGAAGTCCTGTATTCAGGATTCTTGGGATAAAACATATCCATCCAGCAGATCATATATAAAACTTTCTGGAATGCCTCTCTGATATTTTGATAATGTACTACAGTATACTGGTCAGTTTTGATGCCTGCTTATAGTATGGTGGTGTTCAGTGGAAGTTAAAAAAGGGAGAATAAAAAGGTATGATGGATCAACTCATGCCAGGAAGACACTGAGCCAAAGCCTCGCTGTTTCCCCATGGTTAGTCATTCCTCTAGAACACAGTGCAGTTCCCATGTCTGTTTAAATGAGCTACCTTTATGAAGCATTTTGTGCTTGATAGGTAACTCTGAAGCATAATTCTGTATTTTTGCTGCTATTATTTTTATTAGGGGACTATCTCTTTATTTTTTTCAGAATGATGACTTTAGCTCTGATTTAAATAATAATAAACTGTAAACCTTATCTCATCATGTGTACAGGTGGAAGCATGTTACAAAAGGAGAGAGAAAGGAAAATCCACTGTCCATGAATTATCTTTTGTCAGAAGATATGGTTTTATTCAGTTTAGTTGTCTTTAAGTAATGGTCATGTTATCTAAAGAAGTCACCTTTGGATCACATGAGTTCCCTACAGGTTTCCACAGTGTTCTGCCTGCCATTGGCAGGTACTGCTCTAGAGATAACTGTGTACCTGGCAACATGTCTCACAGGTTTAAATAAGTGGTTGAAATTCCATTCACCTTGCCAAAGACTGATCTTGCACTGCTGATCAGAGTGGGAGCTGTGATCAGTTACAAAAATAGTAAATCTCACCCTGTAATGTTAATAGGAATTTCTGTAAATTAAACATACTGAATTTGTACTCTACCAGCAAGTGAGCAAGTAGAAGTAATACTCCTGCCAAAGAATTTTGACTTTTAAGTATGGAGACATCAATTTCTATGCATCAGTTTTCCATTTGTTGAAGTAGTATCAACAGCCAAAGAGGCAATATTGCGCAAGTCAGTGCAGTATCCAGGCCCACATTTCATTGCTCTCAAACACAAGAAGATTGAAAAGAACTGTATTCAGGGTGTGAATAATCAAAGCTACCCCAAAATAGATTATAGAATCATAGAATCATAGGGTTGGAAGGGACCTCTGGAGATCATCTAGTCCAACCCCCCTGCCAGAGCAGGGTCACCTAGAGCAGGTTGCACAGGAAGCCATCCAGGCGGGTTTTGAATGTCTCCAGAGTTGGAGACTCCACCACCTCTCTGGGCAGCCTGTTCCAGTGCTCTGCCATCCTCAAAGTAAAGAAGTTCCTCCTCATGTTTAGGTGGAACTTCCTGTACTCAAGGTTGTGCCCATTACCTCTTGTCCTGTCCCCGGGGACCACTGAAAAGATCCTGGCCCCATCCTCCTGACACACAACATTTCAGTATTTATAAGTGTTGATAAGGTCCCCCCTCAGCCATCTTTTTTTCCAGACTGAAGAGACCCAAATCCCTCCGCCTTTCTTCATGAGAGAGGTGTTCCAGTCCCCTAATCATCTTGGTAGCTCTCTGCTGCACCCTCTCCAGCAGTTCCCTGCCCTTCTTGAACCAGGGAACCCAGAACTGGACACAGTACTCCAGGTGTGGCCTCACCAGGGCAGAGTAGAGGGGGAGGATGACCTCCCTCGACCTGCTGGCCACACTCTTCTTGATGCACCCCAGGATGCCATTGGCCTTCTTGGCCACAAAGGCACATTGCTGGCTCATGGTCATCCTGTTGTCCACCAGGACTCACAGGTCTTTTTTCACCAAGCTGCTCTCCAGCAGGTCAGCCCCCAACCTCTACTGGTGCATGGGGTTATTTCTCCCCAGATGCAGCACCCTACACTTGCCCTTATTGAATTTCATAAGGTTCCTCTTTGCCCAGATCCCAGATCTCCAACCTGTCCAGGTCTCTCTGTATGGCAGCACAGCCTTCCGGTATGTCAGCCACCCCCCATACTCTAGGGACACATATGCCAGTAATTTTACAAAAGCAAAACCCCATACTGAGCTGTCAGTTCTCCTAAATGTAATCCAAATGGCATATTTTTTCCCTTCTACGTACCTCTCCCTTTTAGTTTGACCATCTTTGCAGTTAGAGGATGTTCTAGGTATTTTTTTCCTAGGCTAATTTACAAGAGTTTCAGGTATTGGATTATATTCAGGTCCTAATGCTGCAGTCAGTGTGGCACTGGTGTCTGCACCAATGCAGTCGCCACCTGCAGCCATCTTTAAATAAGGTAGCTGGTCATGGTATTTATTATCATTTCTTTTTTCCTTCACCCAATCCATTTGCTTCATCCCAGCAAAAAAAACCCTGTAGGTGCATTTTTAATTTTAACATAAAAAGTGTTATCTTTCTATTTGCTTTTTTGACTCAAGATTTTCATCACCACAGAGTTCCTGCAAATTCTGTTGGTTGCCACTCAAAGCAGGAATGCTCAACGCTTGTGCAATTCGTATGGCTCTGGGGAAATCTAAGATTGGTTCAACATTTTTGTGCCTTGTTTGAAAAAACAACTAGGTTTTGGCAATGCTGTACATGGATTCCTTCTAATTTTTATATAAAAAATTGTTTCAAGTAGGTAATGACAAACTTCTGCCTTAGTTTAATTTAGATTAACAGAATATCTTGTAGCAGGTTTTCAGAGGCACCCATAGGCAGCACAGGCATTTAATGTAGAAATACAGCTTCCTTAACACCCATAATTTAGACTAGATTAGGCAGCCTGGATCTCACTTGAAAGGCGATAATAGTAATTCACATTTTTATCCATAACCTTGATATTCCTTTAAATAAATATATCAGTCAATTAGAAATAGCATAACTTGAGAATTGTAGTACTGATTTGTAATTTTTCACGTACACCATTAGGTGGCAGGGAACAATAAAGATTTAGTTGATGAAACGTCATACAGATGTTGAAATACAGATCTGTCAGATTTTTCTCTCCACCCTTTTTGAATCAGAATTCTTTCCTACTGTGAACTGTCAAGAGTTTTGTCTAGTTAATTATTAAATGACTTACCAACAGGGCTCGCTGCTTTCATCAAGACTGTTTCAGATTTCATTTCTGTGCAATCCTTTTGTCAAATGAGAAAAAAACAAGGCATATTCATTCTACTGGGAGTTCTCTAAAAATTAAATCTCACCACAGTTGTATCTCTACTTCTAACCTCTACTTCTGCTTCCGGTCAGGCTAAATTTGACTGCTGGAAGTAGCCCTTAGGCCAGGCTAATTCCAGCAGGAATTAGTGGGAGGCAAGAAACTTTTTTATTCTTTTGGGAGCCTTGATTCCAAATTGGTTGTAAGGGCTAGGCTTTTGTGTGGGTCCAGCTATAAAAAAGGACTTTTTACGTAGCATAGGTACAAGAAGATTGAAGTGATGTGGTTTAGATACCCAGGCTGACAGACAGATGGGCGCATATAAAAAGATAGGGAATTTATACTGCCAGCAACGTTTGTTTCTCTAAATCTAGATGACTGCTGATTTTAGAATTGCAGCGGATGTCACGGGTGAGAGGGTAGGTGGCAGGAATCATAGAGCGACACTTGTCTGCTTGGTAACTCACTCGATGATTGATGTATGGGAAGTTAATTCCGCTACTAGTGACTCTGTAGGAGCCTATGCTCAGCATTTCCCAGGGACAGAATTAAGTCCCTGGCAGGAGTAGCCCCCAAGAGATTTATTCTTATTCCCTCAAACTCTTCTAGTCCCGTTGGTAGGAACTGCATCACAGATATTGTCACATGTGCTTAACTGGAAAGTCCCAGTGCAGATTTTTCCACATGTTTATGTAATAAACTCATGCCAAAAGAAGAAGTAACAATTCCAGAAAATATGATACAGCTTCAGTTTGCCATACCTGTTTGTTAAGCTAACCCTTGAAAGGAGGAAAAAGCAGAGGAGGGACATTTTTGTTACTGACTAGTCTGATATGCAGAGAAACTCAGCTCGGTTTTAACATGACTAAGTGAATGACAGTTGAGAGACTGAAATCCATTATTCACAGAAAAATGTGTGGTAGCAACTCACAGAACTCCTACAGTGTGTCTCTTTTGTCCCAGGCAACCGTGTCTGGAAGCAAGGAGCCCTTTGTTCTCCCAGTTCAGCCCTGTGTTGCCTGAGAACACTGCCAGTGAGCACACAAGCCGTAATCTCAGTATATGGGAGGTCTACATGTCTGCTTGGATTTGGATTCAGTATTTTTCATCTTAGTCCCTGAGTTTCAGTCACTGTGTTGTATCCGCCCAGTCCTGTGGGAAACTGTGTGTCCAAGCAGGAATCTTCAGCAGTTAAAAATCCCAAACCCAATAATAATGATGGTACTACAAGATGACTTAAGCAAGAGATTCTATTAACCTGGGTTGCAGAAAATCAGATTCCTTTGAAATAGAAACACTTACTGCCTGCGCACATCACAGTCCCATGGCCACCATGGCTGTCGGCATAAAAGGTGGGTCATCTTCAGCAGACATTTGTTTCCCTCACAATAACTCACAGATTTCAGAAAGCTGTCAAACTGGACTGAAGATCTGACAGCAGTCTTGGTGCTCCAAATGGATCAGTCTTGCAGTCAATCCGTAGATCACCCTACCCTATTGCTATATCATAACTCTGTAGATTAAGGATATCCCAGGAAAGATGCAGCATAGCCCTGGAGATCATGGGACAGGAGCTGCAGTGTGTAAGGAGACTGAACTTGCACCCTGTGTGAAACCAAACAAGTGATATTTTTTCTGGTGCACCGTGAGCTGTTCAATAGTCAAAAATTGCTGTCTCTGAAAGACTTGATGAAAAATGGGAGTCACTAAGCAAGTGTGTTTCTCTGAGGGGATTGTGTTCAGTGGGGCTGTCCAGGCTCTCTGAAGGACAGGCTGCTGGGAACAGGTCGATGTCATGCAACGCAGTATGCAATGCAAGCTGTGTGCACATTATAATTTGCCTCTGGAGTCGGCAACACACTGTGAACCCCTGGCTTGGATTTCAGATGAAGTGATCTCTGCTTGTAAATACTAGTGATGCTGCTATGCTCCCACTAGCTTGGTGCCTAACAGGACATTGGTTAATGCTGTTGTCTGAGTCTAGGGCAGAGGCAATTTTCTTATCTTTTTGGAAAAGGGAGGAACAATCATAAAGATCAAGCTGATCACTCACTCTGCCTTATGTTTTTAAAACCACAGATAACTAGTAAGAAATACTTGGATCTCCAGAAAAGAAAGGTCTTTGCATGATTCACATGTGGGTTGCCATATGCCTGAAGCTAGGGAAGACTGTTTATCTGTTATCAGACTTTTCCATATGATGTTCTTCACAGATGTATCAGAAATGTCAAGAGCTGCTTACTCAGCTGGGCCCAAATCCTGAAGACTTCAATTTGTGCCTTTGGTCCTTTCATTGTTTCTTTCATTGTTTCTTTCATTGTTCTGCCCCAGAAGAGGATAAACATGTTCAGAGATGTTGTTTATTTTGAGAATGCAAGGACCTAAACAAGATTCAGTCTCACTGCATCTTCCTTAGAAGTTATAGTTGTGTGCAAGAATGGTCACAAACACTTTTTTTATTTCCCCTGAGCTGTGTCCAAGAGGTCAAAGTTCAGCCCCCTTTGCAGAATTTTGTATCTTCCATCTGCTTTCTGAGGTGGATGTAATAAAGACAAGAACATGACAAATTACATGCTTCAGCACAAAAAAAAAATCACTCATTTTTATTGCTATTCTGCCTCACCTCCTTTTATGGACAGCATCAAGCAGTTTGGTTTATTTTTTCTTGAACTATCTAGATATTAAATTGTAATTTTATACTTTTCAGTACTTCCTTTTGAGGAGCCTCCAGTAAACTAAAACATGTTTCAGAATGCAAAGAAGGGATGACGTTTCACTGTAATATAGGAGGAAAACTAACTTAAATTAATGAATGAAAGAATTTCCTTTGAAGGGGATCTCAGGCAGGACAGTAGAAGCAGGTTAGCTGGAGAAGTCAAAAAATTCAGGAGACCAGCATGAGAAAGTAAGACTCATGCTGTATACCATCTTGCTCTGTCTTCTCTGCTAGGCTTCTCACATCACCCAGAAATTAGATTAGTGCAAAGAAAGAAGTATGCTTTCTTAGTACACTTTTCTTAGCGTGCTGAGAAGATGATAACAAGAACTAGGAGGAGATAAAAAACAGGAGTGGTTTTATTCGGGTCTGCAAGATACTGGGATGATTTACATTGCAGTAGATGAATGCCTAGGGTTGTTTTCCTTCAAATGTGCCAGGAGGTGGTACAAGACCTACTGATGGTTTCATATGTAGTGTCAAAGCTACTGCCTACGACTGCACACATTCAGCTTCTTGTGAAAGACTGTTGCAGACAAGACCAAAGGAAAAACTACTCTTGCAAGTAACGCTCTACCTGCCCAAAACAAACAACAGCAAGGGTGGTTTGTGTAGCAACTTGTAGGAGGAGGTCTGAGGATTTTCATCCTTTCTTTAAGGCTGGGATCTAGGAAAAGAACCTGAAGGGTAAAAGAGGAAGAAGGATGCAGTTGCAAAACAAACAAACAAACAAAAGACTAACCGATAGAGAAGAATAACCTAAGAAATGAATTTGCAGTAATGGGAAGGGATGTGAAAAAGCAGGCAGATGACGGAATGGCAAAAGAGAAAAATAGGGAAGCCAGTTGCAACAGAGAGGAAGATATGATTGAGATAGCTAAGAGGTGGAGCTTAAGACAGAGCAATGAGGCCGTACGTGAGACTATGACTTAGAACAGGAAACAAAATGACCTCCAGGTGAAGGAGAGAACAGATGGGAGCAAATCTGAGATTCACCTCTGTACCAGAGAGATTCATCATCTGATTCAGGCAAATCAGTGAACATAATGTTAGGCCATCAGTCAAAAACAAGAGAATGAGGTATGGACCAGAAGTTGAAAACTATCAGAGAAGGGATGATAGGAGGGGCTGACAGAGGCAGATGGCAGGGGACACAACTGTTGTCTATAAATGTCTTGGTTGAACACCTCTAGAGTGAGAAAAGCTGTTTGAATTAAATGGCAATATTGGTACAAGAAAGAATGTGCATGTATTAGTTGTTAATAATCTAGAGTTGGAATTAGAAAGTTCCTAAACTTATCAGATCAGGAGGCTCTAGGTGCTGTCCCATTAGGAATAGAGCATGCAAACACATCCCAGATTATCTTCAGGTGGAACTTGTTAAGTTTGGGGATGTAATCATATGCAAGACTGATATCCATGATGAGAGAGACCAGATTGGATGTTGTAGGAGGACCTTTCTAGTCCCTGCCCTGATCTTATTTTCCCAATAATGATGCTGTTGACTCATATATATTGACCAGGACAGGTGCAGACAGACACATATTTGCCTCACTCACTTTCCAAGCCAACTGGATGCCACCCACCTCTGGAATCTGTGTAGCTGGAGTGGCCCAGGGCTGTGCCCGAGTTGTCAAATCTGTGCAAATACATGACTTTCAGATCTGAACTGGCTTGCTTTTGCCTAACTTGGAGTGTGGGCGAGGGAGTCCACACCTATCCGTACACCCTCAGAGGGGTGTGCAAGGCTCACATGTTCGGTGCCTCAGAGGACTGTGAAAACTACTTAAACTAGGAGTGCAGGGACCATACCAGCTGATGTAGCAGGGCTGAGGGGACTTGAGATCCCAGAAGAAACATAGTGACAGCATCTACTAATCCAGGGTACCACAGCAGCATGCTCAGGAGCTGCATGCAACACCTCTCTGGTCACTTCTGTATGACAGTGTGATTTTTGGTGGCAGACTAGAAGTCTGATTCACCAACATTGTGTATGACATGTCACCAGTAACAATGACTTACTCTTAAATCTTTGATTGCCCTCCCAGTTGTGCTGATTCCTAGACAACACTGCGCAGTGGAGGTGATGCCGCTGTTCCTCCTAGTTAGAGAATCCCTTCTTTGTCTGTCATCATACTTCTTGTCATGCTCCCAGAAGCTGTATTGCTCCTCAACAAATGTGCAACCCCCCTGCTCATGATGCAGTGACCACAGCCATCTACTGCATCCAGTTATGTTCCATTGCACTGACTGATATTTGTATATCTGGAAGCAAATGTTTGTATGTTATAGGCATATGACAGATTATTTTCAATTGCTAATAAGATCCCGGTGGGGAAAGCTTGTTAGACCCTTCACTGCATGGTCAGCTGCACAAACAAGACCTGTATTTTGCAAATTTCTCCTGCCATTCTGACTGCTGTGTCAACCACAGTAAATTTCCATTTTGCCTTCCTAGTAAACATCTATGCTGATGTGAGTGTGTGTGGCTCACACTCTTTCCGCTGTGACTGAAATGGGACCATTCCCACGCTACTTGAAGCTTTGCGTTGTTGGCTTCTGAGATTACCTGCTAGCAGATAGCTGTGGCCATGTCTTCCTTTGATGAAGAAGTTCTTATCTTATCTAGGTGAGATGTGGAGTGCTTCATCTTGCAACACTTCTGCTCCCCCCCCAGGCAGGGAGAGAGAGAGAGAGCGAGAGAGCACACAGGAAGAATGACAACTTGTACTTTCAAAATCACAACCTCACCTAGGACAACAGTTGATAACAAGCCCAAGCAAAACACAACTACTGACTCACCCTCCCCTTTTCTGGCCCACTGGAAAAGATTGAGGATTTCTGTACAATTAGTAACACTGGCTTCAGTGAGATCCTTTTTTGTCATTAAAAGAATTGGGGCTTCTTTAGCCTATACCTGTATTATAGAAACTTGTCTCCCCTTTTTTTCCCCTGAATTAGGCTGCTTTTATCAGCGGACCTGTGATGGAAATAAGTGACATATGTTTCCTTGTGTGACTATACTAATATGAAGTACAGCACCACATTTTTCACATATCTGTACCCTAAAATAGTTGGCTCAGCTGCAAGTAAAATTATATCTAGGTTTATGATTTGCAAGTGCAAATTTTAGGTTTTGAATTAAATACTTTTGTTTGTACAAAAGAGGTAAAAAGGCATTCCACAGAAAAACAACATAGAAATATTGATACAGATATGGACACAGTGTAATGTCCCATGTGACTTTGAAATCTGGTATTACTTAAACAAAATAGATGAATGCTTTCTCTGAGAATAGTGTGTCTTCTTAGTCCTTTCTGGGCAGGTGAATAAAACCACTGAATTATCTTTGTTTGCAAGCCTATACCAGATATCTCTTGTTTATTAGAAGTACATGTTTAGCTGGAAGCATAAGTCTAAAACCTGCTGTTTAAAGAAGATCAGGACTGCAAAGACAAGCATGCTAACACTAGAAGATGTTTAAGTTAATATTGCATGTGCAAACTGGATCAAGATCACTTCTGTATATGTTGTAGAGGTGGGATTAATCTCACTTTTACCATCTGAAAAGTTAGGCAATGAATCTTCTATGGTCAAGTAGGCGCCTTAGCTGTATCAATAGGCAGAGGTAAAGCACTTCATAGAGTGATTCATCCAAACCTAAGACAGGTGTCTAAGAGAAGGGAGGAATACCTCCCTTGGAACATGCTCATCTCTCTGCCTGTGCTCCAGAGAGTGCAAGAGACTCGCTTGCAACGTGAATCCCACCATAGCAAATAGCATGTTATTTTTGCCACAGGATCATTCAGTGCTTGCTAAATCTTACTCTTAGTATCTTCTCTTTTTGTCCTTTCCCTGTAATCTGTAGGGCTCTGCATTAAGTTACTGTCTGCTATTGAATATAGCATAGAACACAGAATTATTCATTTTCAGTGGGACTTTCTAAGGTACTCAGGTATTACATTTGTTCGCTCTTTCCAAACACTGATTAGTATCTTCAAAGATCTGTCACGAAAAGAGGCAATATTATTATGACTTCTTTTTACTTAGGAGGAATGAGAACAGCAAGATTAGAGCTATTGAAAGCTTCCCTGCACTTTGGGTGTGCACAGACTGATTTTTCAGTGCTTAAAGCACTATACATTATTTTGGAAGTGTGAGATGCAGTTTGTCATTACCTGGATTGCACCTGTGAGAGCCTACTGACTTCTGCAAACTACGCTTCCCCAGGAGCCACGTTTGCCACTATGAAAAATGAAGAACTTTTATTCCAGGTAAGACTGTTAGTACCAGCTTTATTCTGGGACACTTACCACTCCGGAGTGCCTGGAATAATGCCACTTGAGTTTAAGTGGTTGCTCCACAGTCTGCAAGGTGTCATTCATCCAATTTAACTGTAAGAGCATTGTTTCTGTCACTGTAGACCCATTTTAATCCAGATTCCGCAATGTTGGTGCTGCAACGAAAGCAGCTGAGCCTTAGCAGACAGCAGCCTCCTCCATTGAGCAGTCGTAACAAATTCCCACAGCACAGGCCATTCTTTGCCCCACATAAGCTAGGCAGTCCTGAGGGGAAACCACAAGAGTGGTTAAGAGTCATTAAAGAGTCATTAAAAGAGCTTATGATAGTATTCAGAAGGAGGCTAAAGTAAGGTTTCACAAGCAAAATTAATTTACTCTTTCATTCTTGATTTTGCAAATGTAGGTTTCTTCTAACAATTTTAAAATATTGTCATACAGTATTTTGAAAAAGTCAGCAACTGGGAAAGGAGAGGTGTGTCTGAGTTAAAGCTCTGCATGGGTCATCAACAGGACTAGGTACTTTATTTGGTAGGTCTCCAGCAGCTAAGCTCACATTCTAAGTGGTGGCAATACTGTCTTCTTCTAGGCACTAGAGGGGGATGGATACACAGCTGTTGGATTTCACAGCTGGAGAAATAGTACGTCTGCTTCTGGTTTCAATTCCAGAAGCTGAAGGAAGGGGTAACGAACCTTCCTCTCCTCATTGTTTTTGGTTTTTTTGTTTGTTTATTTTTGGGTTGTTTTTTTTTTGTTTGGTTTGGGTTTAGTTTTTCCAGGGATGGTATTAGTGGTGAGTTTTCCCTTATCTTCCTCTTGCCTTCTGTTCATTTCTGTCTCTGCTTGTCCATTCCAATGCATTATTTCCCTTGACTGCTAAAGGCTGTCTTGTGCTGTGCCTTTCCTCCTTCCAGAGAGAGTTCCTGCTTTTGCTCCTAACCTCTGCTCATGATCCCTCACCTGTCCTGTTCCTGCCTGGCTCTTGTACCTTCACAGCCTCCACCTTCATATGCAGCTCAATTGCATTAGATACAGATTCTTGCTCTGTCCTCAGCAAGACAATATTATCTCAACCCCTTTGAACAGGATATCAAGAAAATGATTATTAACATTCATGCTCTCTGTGATCAGGTCTGTGAGACAGGGAATGTTTCATTACATAGAGCTTTAAGTCAAGGTTGTTGAGTTTTTTAATTGCACACATACTAAAGAAGAAGTGTTTTGTTAAAGACCTGTTGAAGGACCGAGTCTTGTATTCAGAGCACAATGAAATGAGGTCCATGAGTATTGTGGGAGTTCATGGCAGTATTTGCCTTCATGTTAGAAGGCAGCTGTCATCTTGAAAACACAACATGTTGACCATGAGCTTCCCTGTGGAGCGCTAAGCATTCTTCTCAGACAGCTTGTTACATAGACACCCATCAGGCTGAAAGAGTAGTCAGCAGCTGTTGCATTGTCTTCCAGGTGAGCCAAGCTATGGGAACTTGTTGGCATTGTGCCTTCCAATTCAAAGAAAGTTGAATTGAAGCCATTGTATACCTTGAAGATAAAGTCAAAGACCTTGAAGCAGATTTCGATAAGAAGTAAAGCTGTGAACTGAGACTAATGTCTCTCGGTAGCCTGAATTTCAGGCTACTGAATCATGAACGTTGTCCCTGGTTCAGGTTGTTGGTGAGTCACTGAGCAGGCCTTTGGCTTGTGAGGGTAAGCTGGACACTACACAGAAATTAGCTCTATTAATAAGCTGCTTATGTCCCCCTCTCCTGCTTTTTTATCTCCCTTTTTGCTCCTGTTTCTAAATAATGTGAACGACTATTTGTCATTTTACATGTTTTCTGTACTTTTTACCTCTATCCAAAATTCCTCACTGTCCCCACTGAGCCAAGAGTGTTTCTTCCTCTCTCTGCTCTCTTCACACCAGCAGTGGGAGGACTGAGATCAGAGCAGGGATCTTCTTCCTGTTCTCATTGCAGAAGCAGCTGCACTTGCAAGGCCAGCTGGGTCCCGCATCTGCAGCCCTGGCCTGCACTGTGCTGTCACCTGTGCCGGTGGAGCATTTGTAGTAGCCAGGACGTAGAAGCTGTTAGGACCTGAGAGGTGTTTGTGAGAGGAACTCGTATGTCTACTGCCATATGATATTGTTGATACCAAATGTACAAATACAATTTTTGGATGTACACTGCTGCTGGCTGCTCATGGCTTGGATGGGCGTACACTTGACTGGGTGAAAAACTGTCTGGATGGCCAGGACCAAAGAGTTATGCTGAATGGAGTTAAATCCAGTTGGCAGCCGGTCACAAGTGGTGTTCCCCAGGGCTCAGTATTGTGGCCGGTTCTCTTTAATATCTTTATCAATGACCTGGACTGAAGGGATCAAGTGCACTCTCAGTAAGTTTGAAGACAACACCAAGTTGGCCAGGAGTGTTGATCTGTTTGAGGGTAGGAATGCTCTACAGAGGGATCTGGACAGGCTGGATTAATGGGTCAAGGCCAATGGTGTGAGGATCAACAAGGCCAAGTGCCGGGTCCTGCACTCATGTCACAACAACCCCATGCAGCGCTACAGACTTGGGGAAGAGCGGCTGGAGAGCTGCCCGGCAGAAAAGGACCTGGGGGTGTTGGTCGACAGCTGCTGAATATGAGCCAGCAGTGTGCCCAGGTGGCCAAGGAGGCCAACAGCGTCCTGGCCTGTATCAGGAATGGTGTGTCCAGCAGGACTAGGGAAGTGATCGTCCCCCTGTACTCAGCACTGGTGAGGCCCCACCTCAAATACTGTGTCCAGTTTTGGACCCCTCACCACAAGAAAGACACTGAGGTGCTGGAGCGTGTCCAGAGAAGGCCAACAAAGCTGGTGTGGGGTCTGGAGAACAAGTCTTATGAGGAGCAGCTGAGGGAGCTGGGGTTGTTTAGCCTGGAGAAAAGGAGGCTGAGGGGAGACCTTATCGCTCTCTACAACTACCTGAAAGGAAGTTGTAGAGAGGTGGGGGTCAGTCTCTTCTCCCAAGTAACAAGTGATAGGACAAGAGGAAATGGCCTCAAATTGTGCCAGGGGAGGTTTAGACTGGATATTAGGAAAAAATTCTTCACAGAAAGTGTTATCAAGCATTGGAACAGGCTGCCCAGGGAAGTGTTTGAATCACCATCTCTGGAGGTATTTAAAAGATGGGTAGACGTGGTGCTTAGGGACATGGTTTAATGGTGGACTTGGCAGTGTTATGTTGGTGGTTGGACTCAATGGTCTTAAAGGTCTCTTCCAACCTAGACGATTCTATGATTCTGTGCTTGGGTGAATCTTAAAAAAAAAAAAAACCAAAAAACAGACAAAAAGCAAATGTCTGGACTGATGTTTCCATTCACTAACACAAACAACTAACCATGGAATATCCTGTTACTACACACCACTTGATCTGTGGTGGTCCTATTGAACCATTTTAACAAAAATCTACTGAAAACCGCTAGCCTGAAGGCTTTCCATGGAAAACATCAGTCCCAAAAGCTTCATTTCAGAAAGGTTTGGTTAGCTTGTAACATAGGAAGGTGAGTTGTGATTACTGTAGAGGCTGTTACTTCCATGATCGTTAGTACCCGGGGGCTTGGTTAGTTTGTCTTGTTTGGGGTTTGCTTTTTTCCCCTTATTTTTACAAGTTGTTTCTCAGTTATCAAAGTGCGGAAAAATGTGTAGTATCTAGTCAAAACTGCTAGATATTAAACTCTTCTTATTATTTAAACTCTTTTTTTCTTGATTGACTTTGTTTTAAAGTCCTTTGAACATCTATCTCTGTATATAAATATGTGTTGATGTGCATGTGTATATATATATGTGAGTTCTTTTTTTACGATTTTAGCTTGACTTTCTAAGGAAGCATGGAATATACTATCAAAATCTTTGACGTCCTGTCTATCTACCTGCCTTTCACTCCCCATTTGGTGAATTTGAGCCCCCTTGCCAAAGAAAACGAGATTAGACCCTCTACTGAAAGAACTCAGAAATTAATTCCTCTTAAGTTTCATGGAAACCACTGGGAAAGGAGTGGGACAGGAAAAAGATACAAGTAGCTTCCCTTACTGCAGCTAAAATGTAAGCTGAATGTTTTTTTTCATCCTGACGGATGAACAGTCAGCACACACATAGCTTGGCGCCCACCCCAACACGTGCTGCCTCTTCTCCAGCCAGACAGATAGGAGACAGCGAGATTTGTGGAGAATGCCATAGCACACTTGGAGGTGGAGACGCAGAACCCTTGCAGTGAGAGATGGAGGAACAGATTGTACACATCTGTAGGAAACCATATTTCAGTATTTCTGCTGTCCAAGGAATATCTGCCACCTGTTTAGATGGAAGAGAGGGTAATTATAAAAAGGTGCAGGGAGGGCTAAAGGAGAAAGGCCTTAAATATGTAGGAAACTGGGCTATGTTAGTTCTGCTGCTTATGGCATAACACAGTACCTTTCAGCCTTTGTTATTCCCATCCTGGAAACAATCCTGAACAAGCCTGAACAGCTTTTGTCTAGTCAACAAATTTTTGAATCACATTGTTCAGTTTCTTAGTCAAGGAAGGACTTTGTGAATAATGTGAATAATGGGAGAGGGATTTAATGCCCACAGTTTACTGCAACACTTAGAAAAGGAACCTATAAGGAAGCAGTTAGTAAGGGGTAGCTCCATCAAGCAATTACAGCCACGGAATAGAGTTCTCAGTGGAACAGAAAAGGGATTGGGATCAGGGAATGACATCCCAGGAAAAGGATGGATTTATACTGATTTTACCATTGTTCGGCCTTTTATGTATCTATTCATCTTCAACTGGTGATGCACTGAATAAAATTTACTACTGCCCCTTTTCCTGAAAGCAAAAACTTCTGGAAAGCCAAAAGTATATAGTAGAGTTTTAAACAGCTATACAAATGTTCACTAGAAATAATATGGTTGAATTCAGCTGGAAAGTATGCTCTGCTCCTAGACAGTCTTTGGATACGTTAGACTAAAAGTTTTTGAAAGCACACGGAATCATGAAATGCTTAGATTTCTCTGCTTTTAATTCTAAAATGTTACAAAATTACATCATCGTACAAAAATATATATGGCTTACAAAGATGCATCAATGATTTGCTTGAAATGTGTTTAGCTCATAAAATCCTCTCATCTCTTCAAAAATAGGTAATTGAGAGCACAGATGTCATCTGTTTTCAAAGCCAGTCTGGCTTGATATATAGGGTTTCTAGAAGTAATACATTCAGGGTGGCCTCTCCTAGGATGGGCCTGAAGAAGAGCTCTTCAATAGCATCTGTATCAATGTCCTGAAGAGAGGCGATTAGTTGCAGAATCCAAGCAAACCTGCCTAGGTTTCTGTTGAACATCATTGAGATAAATTCCATCAAGGCTTGCTGAGCTTCCTGCTGCAGTGTTTGTACATAGGGGAGACATTTTAGGACATGGCATCCTGTCAAAACAAAAAGTAAAATAATAAATCTTGAGTAAACACTTTCGTTCTGTGCCCCTCATAATCATGGGTGTCTGGCTTTCTAGCTTATAGTTCTACTTTCTCCTGAAAATGATAAAAAACTTTCTAAATTTACTTTTTGGAAAAAAAAGACAAGATATGCATAGTTGAATAATTTGAAGGAATATTGAGCAGCATTGTAAGCACATTGGAATTTAGCCCATTACATTAAATCCAGCTTTGAAATGGTAACAGGAGGTAACTTTGACTCAGTACAGATGGAGAACCTTTCTAGTGTTGACTACCCACCAAATGACACTGAGACCATAGTCTGAGTAGGTGGAAACATTCCAGCTCTAATCTAAAATAGGTAGGTAACATCAGGAAGACGGAGGTGGTGGTTTGGAGGAGCAAGCAGGCTGGCAGTCTGAAGACATAGATTTTCAGTCTACCCAGCCCCATCTCTCTCCTATTGTTGCCTCTGCTTGCTAGACTGAGCTGGGGCACTATGGTTCACCATGCTATCTAGGTATCTTCATTTACAGTCTAAAAAGAGCATAAAGGTCCCCTGTGAGATGTATCATGACAGGTGTAGGATAGATAATTGTATTTCTCATTTTTGTGCTCTCTTTCCTCAGCCATTTCTGAAGAGGGAGAGGTCTCTGCCTTATGGAGTCATGGTCCTGAGCCTCAGTCACATACCTCCCATAGCACATGACTTCAAACCTGCTGGTTCACTGACGGTTTTTGTGGGTGCCAGGGCTCAGTTCAAAGGACTCCCCATGTTTATCCTTTGGCTCCGCTGGGGTCGCCTTGTCATGTAGCTCTCAGCAACCTGTTGCCTCCTGTCCTCACCGCCTGAGGATAACACCAACTTTTCTTCCTAGAATTGCAGCCCAAGTTTTGACTTCTGCCTCTCCTGCCTCCCACGTCTTATTTTAACCTATCTCCCAGCACACACTCCAGTTTAGTATCTTCTACAGTGGCTGACTTCATACCTCCCTTGGATGGGATCTGAATAGCTTAGACCAGGGAGTATTTTACAGAGGACCATTCAAGTGTGGGAGGCTCTGCCTTCTTGCCTAGTGCCCTGTACTAGGACAAAAGCAACATGGTTGGGCTTTTCCAGTTTGTGGCTGCCTGCCCTTTGTCAGTCTTCAGCAGCTCTCTTCTCCCTAGGCGTCACTGCCAGAGGAATAGAAGCCACAGCAAAGCCTGCAACCAGGCTAGCCAGAAATGAAGGGTATGGAAAAGTCATCTTCTCCCCCAGGATTACCACCAGCTGCAAGCTGTGAGGATGGTTCCAAGTGTTAGATTTTTCATGGAAAGGAAGTTGTGAGATTTTGTGTATTCAGGATGGAATGGCAATTGCTTATATCCCTTCACATTTGCTTCGTTTCCCCATTTGGTCTTCTTTTATATGTAATCAAGTACTGGGTTTAATTTGCAAATAATGAGAAACTTCTTGTTCTGAAATCTGTTGTAATAATCTGCAGTCAAACACATGTTTCCAGATGAACTGTAAACCTCTTAAAAGCATATTTTTTAACAGAAGTCCTGTCACAGCCTTGATGGAGTTAATATATACATATATTTTTATATATAACTCCATAAATATATATATATGGCACTGATACAATAGCAGCACTGTTTTTCATGATTCCCATCTCTTCACTGCACAGTTCCCATTGCTTCGCAGGCAATTGTCAAAAGCAGCAAGAGCAGTTTCACCTCACTCTGTGCTGTTCATGTGTGGTGACAGTCCTACCTGCTCCTTCCTTTGACTTATTGCCTAGATGCTAGAGAAGGCCTTGCAGCTGTACCCTTCACCCGTACCTCACCCGTACACCCGTACTTCGACCTCTGTGAAGCCACCTAGCCAAAGCACCCCTGTGAAGAGCAGGGATGGCAATATGTTCTGGAGAGTCTGGATTCAGTTGATGCAGGGCTGCCCGTTACCTCTCAGGGGTTGGGCACATGCTTTCTCCTTCACAGGTTCTTGCTGGCCCAGATGTGGTCAATCAGTAGCCCAGCCAGAGCCTCCTACACAGAAGTACTACACAAATTGTGCTTTAGTGGGAGGACCTACACTCCATGCTGCCTGCCAGCCTGTCCCCAGAGGGCATTTTTTTATGATAGTAAGCACAAGAGATTACTTAGGGCACAAGCAAAGCTCTGTCATCCTTATTTGTCATGCTTCTTGCCCAAGCCCTGGCCTAGCTGTGCTACTACAGCTGCATTTCTAGGCACCTCGTTGAACTCCAACTCGTAACCCAGCTCTGGAGTGCTCCATGCCTGGTGCTTCCCATTTGCCTCAGCCAGTTTTGGTGGTCCTAACAGGGATTGAAGATACAGGGTAGAAGCCCACAGGAGGTACTCCATGATCCAGGAGACGGTTTAGTGTTGTCGCTTCTGGTGGCTGCCTGAAATCTGCTTAGAACTGAGGTCTGTAAAATATTAGGATTTGGCCAAACATCAAGCCAAAACTAAGAAGGCATCTGAAAATGTGCTGCATGTATGTAGAAAACATTTTCTGAGTTTGGTGGAAAGTGTTCAAAAGCTATTAAAAAAAAAATAATGGTGAAATGACAGTTGTGCAGATTTGTTTGCCACAAAACAGGTAGAGAAAGGACAGTTCAGGCTGTGTGTAATCCCTGAGTTCCTGTTTCAGCCCAGAGTTAGACTGTGACTCTTTGTTTCATCTGGAGTCAATCCAGACTTAACTGAGGTCCCCCCAGCCACCTTTTGCAGCCTGTGGAAAAAAGGCACCTCCAGAGAATAGGGTCATCGCACCTAAGGACTAGGGAGTCCCCCTGAAACTCTGGACAGTGTCTGCAGACAGCATGAAGGGCTGCTGGGCCTCTCAGGTGGCACCCCGGGGAAGCAGCAGGAGTTAGCACAAATCCAGAATGTAACACTGCTGCTGCTGCTGCTTCCTCCTTCATTAAGTGAAAATCACATTTATCCACAGAGATAATAAAAATGCCTGCTAGTTAAACTGTGTAAGCTGCTGCAGATGAGGGATTTCTCCTCTTATCATCACCCTAGATATAACTGGTGGTTTCTTTCAGCCTGATTTTATTGTGAAAATTTGAGAAAATAACATGCACTGAAACGAACTCCACTGGTTTGATGCTGCGGCATCAAACATGAGAAAATACCAAACATCTGGATGACATTAAATCTCAAAAATCAGAATTTGAATCCTACTGGAAACAAATATAAAGTCACTGCAGCCTTTGAGCAGCCGATAAACCATTCACCGCAAGAAAAATCATGGAATAACTGAAACATTCCAGTATCCTTTTGGTGCAGTCCCAAGTATAGCACACTGCTGACAGTGCAGCCAAGAGCAGTGATCGCTGTGGAAGGAGTCAGGGATCTGAGCCAGAGCAGACTGGAGTCAATAAGTCTTTCCATTTACTTTAGTGGACTTAGATCTCAGCTTTTAATGACTCACGCGCTCCGCGGTGCTGACCTAGGCAACCTTCCTTCCTAAAGAGGCTGCGCTTGGCACCAGAAGCGAGAGGATGCAATCACTAGTCTGAGTTTGCTCCGTGACTGCTGTCCCAGGCATTGAATGTAGAGATACTAAAGGATAAATACATAAATAAAAGCTGTGTGGCCTCAACGCAGCATCCTTTTGCCTCATTGTTGTAAATCAGATGATATAGATTATTTTATCTTCTCCAGTGTTCTTGCTACAGAGGAAGTCTTTGTTAAAATACTTCTAATACTCACATCGCGTTCCTACGTACCGTCTCTCCTTTGCTGTACTACGGGTGAGGCTGCTGTATTACCTTGGAACTGGAAATCAGTTTGAAGTGACACAGTTAATTCTTTATGACTTAAAATTTGTCCAATAGAAGCTGTTTCGGCTTACACTGTGTGACCTACTGCACACAACTAAGGAACCTAAATAAACTAGTTCAGGCAGAAAATGATTGAATTGTTGGAATATAGATTTTTGAGAACATTTAGCTATATTCATAGAAAAGAATAAAACTAAACATTTGTCTGTAAGCAAATGAAAACGCCAAATGTCATTCTAGGCACATAATCATCTGTGTAACTTCCAGGAGGACTTACCAGAATTAAAAAGAATAATTCCTTTAAGATAGGCATATTCTTTTGCACTTATGTCCAGGTCCCAGAATTTCCACAATAAATTCTTCATCTTCTGAACTTCTGCTGAAGGTGCTCCCAGTGACGAGCTGCCCAATTCATTGCTAGCTGTCAGAGACTGGTTGAGGAGGATTTTCTTCAATAAACTAGGGGCTGAAATCTCTCTCAGGTCAAAATCCACCCCTTCTTGTGCCATGCCCAGGACAAAAAGAGGGACCCAGTTCTGCTGTATGAGGACGAGCTGATCCTCCCAAGGCAAGTGGTAAAAAGAAGGCAAGTTTCTAATAAAAGTTGAAGTCTTCAAGAGGACTTCAGAGGCTCTTCTGCACGTCGCTTCTGGTGTTTTCAGGGCAACTCTTCTCCTGTGGACACAAGAGCAGCCCTTGCTTCCCATGGAGCGATGGGGACCGCAGTACTGCTGGTGCCACTTGGCCTGACTTCCATCCTCTCTGTTAAGGATCTGGTACAGGATGCTCTTAGCGTGGCGTGTCTCACACTGACATTTCCCAGATTTCTCATCTGGGATCTCGGTAGCCATAGAGCCAGAGTCCCCTGTGGCAGGAAACAGTGCACGTGGAGCTATGCGTCAACGGCAGGGGAGAGCATTTCTGCCACACAGAGAGGCATTGTGTGCTTTTTATATACATGGGCGGTTGAAAAGTAATATGACCCTGATCTGCAAAATTACCTTGAACTTTATTTGCACCAGTCTGTTTCGAATGGGGCGGGGCTGCAGGCTGACGGTGTCGCACCGGGCTGCCCTAGCCCCGGGGGAGCAGGAGGGCTCACTGTGACGAGCAGCTTGCCACCGTGTCCCGCTGCAGGCAGGCTGTGCCTGGCCTGCTGCCGCCATGACCGTGGCTCTGCGCTGCTGCCACCAGCAGTGGCAGTTTTGCAAAGACCAGCTATAAAACAGGTACAGTCTGCCCCTGAGAGGAAGCCCGGTGAAAACTATGATGCCTCAAGTGAAGAAGGAACAAGTTGTCTGAGTTTTTATTGATACACTGACCTTGCGCACGAGCACAGAAATACATTTGTACTTATGAATGATGCTGTGGTAGCAGTCCCTTGAGTAGACGCTTTTATTTCTTGTTAAAAGGAGCCACCTGAAGATGCCATGGGTGTCTACCATTCCTTTTCCCAGAGCACTTAACAGTGTTCATACCTTACACTGTAGCTAACAGGATGTGACACCTATATCGAGAAGCTCACAGGTGGAGGTCCCAGGGATGGAAATCCCATGTATAGGAATTATTTCCCATTCCTGGGAGATTTGAGAGAAACTTCAGAGAAAGTCAGCTGCTACAGCTCATGACAACGTTGTCTGTCTGTCTGTCTGTCTATCTATCTATCTATCTATCTATCTATCTATCTATCTATCTATCTATCTATCTCCTGCATTTCACATACGATAATTTGAAATGCAGAACATGCGGACTTCTCCCAGACTTGCTGTGTAATTAAATATTCTTCATACAAGCTGTTGAAATAAAACTGATAAAGAAACAGAGTAAAATGGCGATTCGTACTGTTGTACGTGTGAACCTTTGTGGCAGAACAAGAGCTGACTGATACAATTGTCAGGAGTCGCCAGTAAACATCAGGCAACATTAAGTGGCAGGAACGCAAGGAACTCAGCCTCAATTGAAATTGATACTTCAAGTTTTTGTTACTTCACACTCTCTTGCTCTTATATAGGGGAAGAAGTACTAAATTTTTTCACCAAGCATAGCGTTTATGCATTCCTACCATCTGGGCTCTTAGCAAGTCTTAAAAAAAGCAACTCCAAGAGCTACTTCCATTAGACCTCCAAGCCTTAGGTGTGTAAAGGCCATCCCACCAGATGCAGAGCTGCAAATTTGTTCTTTGCTACAACTGCTTGTTTTTTCCATGTTGGGCCCTTTAAAAATTTCCATTTATTTACCTCTCCATGATATTTATGTTGCAAATTTTTGCCCTTCTGAGGAGATAAAAAGCGGAGGAAGAGATGACTGCTCCAAAATTGAGCAAACTCGAAGTGTAGTGCTGCTGAGGAGCAACTACCACTAACTGCAGTGAAGGTCAAGGGGGCCCAGAGCACTGAACACCTGATGAGATTTGCTTGTCCCCTTCTTCGTCCATTCAACAGCTTTTTACTGTCGTTCATTGCTGGGGGTATCAAAGAGCTTTTTTTAGGTTAAAAGGCACAGCAACAGAGGAGTTCCCAGAAAGTCCCATTCTTCCTATTCTCACTGTAAAATTCTAGCTGGGCTGAGGTTCAGTGGAATGAACTCCAGTTGCAGGCCTGATGCTGTCTGAGGTTCTGTGTGAGTTACATAGATTGGCTAATGGCTGGACTAGAAAAAGAGACCAAGGTTGCTAAATTCATCTGGGTACGAGAGTGAGCTCTGATAAAAACAACTCTTCTACTCCAAGGAAAAAAATCTTTGGCTTCAGCTGAAATCAGCACCATTTCACAGTTCACCATCATTTCACAGTTCCTATTAATTGTGCTTATTAAAGTTCTACTCCAGATTAAATTGGTTCCCTTCCTACTGTTTTTTTCCTGAGATCTGCATCAGTCACATGCAGACAGTCCTGACGTCAGTAACATACGGTATTGGATACCATTTCTATTTATCATAATTGATTTCCTTTGATTGTGTATAGTTCGAAGAGGCAGAAGGAGACGATATTTTTCTAACAGGAATTCCTGGCATATTGTAATAGCTTTATGACTGTTTACCAAAAATACAGAGTAAAGGTTAACTGCCTCAGCACAACTGCTAAGGACACATCATCAGCTTTTTCTGAGAGAATGATTACGTACAATTATGAGTCTATACTGAATCACAGGTGAAAATGATCCTGGCGGTCCTGATTCAAAATTACCTGAAACGAGCTCCCCCTCTGACCTAATTTTCTCAAATGTAGAGGACCAGCAGCTGAATTCAGCTCTGTGCTCGTAAATTAGACAACGGTTGTTTTTTCTTTCTAAACCTTACCTATAGAATGGTCGAAGCCACATGCACTTAGATGTCAAGCATCTACAGTCTTCTTACTACAGTAGCAATGCTTCTTTCAAATGTTCAGAAAGTGTATTACACAAAATCCAATTTTGTGACATGAGAAATCCCCATGGACATTATCTATTTTAGCTGTTTGTAGCATGACGTTTTGAGAACATCAGTGACATCAGTGTTATTTTTTCTGTTATGCATTCATATACTTTCTCAATCAACAAAGCACACACCCCCGCAAACACTTGCTGCCACCACGTTTTCTCTGCAGCCATCAGAATTGCTCCTCGGACACAAGTGCCACCATTCGGACAACAAAAAAATGTATCCTAAGTTCACACACAGAATTGCTACAGACAGATCACGGATATTCACACCATTGCTTGGAATTGTCCTGCTCCAAGCAAGGCTGCCATCTGCATCTCTCCCATGACTAATGTTGTTTTGCACGCCTGTATATTACTGTCACAAGTAATATATAGCTAATACAACTCATCGCCTTTGTTGTTTAGGTGATTCACACACACTGCAACTTTTTTCTTAAAATCCCTGGATTTCTCAGGTTTGCAAAAACTGCCTGCTAGGCATAGATGGTCCCAGGCTTCTACCCTCTCTGACCAGTGTGCCACAGCAGGGCCAGTGTCAGGAAGTCAGCAGGAGCTGAGGGATAGTTGCTACTATTAAATATCCAGTGACTTAGGCACATTCTTAAATATCCTATTGAGTCCAAAAGTATGAGGCATGTAGCATTTTTGGCTCTTAGCCCATAGCCTTAATTTGCCTAATAGCATACTTGGAAGGCTGAAGAGGCTTGTCTGATAATAGAGGAGCTTAAGTAGCCATCTCACCCTTACCTTGGCAGTAGCCAAACGTAAGTCCTTCAGGAAGAGTGTAAGATATATAGCACTATTCTCATGAGTACTTCTCTTGCGTTCAATCTTTTGTAGCTGAGGGAATTCCTGAACCAGAGTGATTTTATGCATTTAATAACTCTCAATTAATTTCTACCCTATTATCTCATGCAGCCTGATCCTGAAGCCACATAAACATCCACATTAGCCTATGTCGAGCTCTGTGAATGTGAGACAAAACTTGATCAAATATGACATTCGCTCAATTTAGTGCCTTCTTGCTTTTGTACTGGGGGAAGAAAAGGAATCAGTCAATCCCTATTCACCCCCTCTATACCTTCCTTTATTTTATAAATCTTGGTAAGACTCCTAGAGTCATCCTTTGTCCAAACTAAAGAGACATAACTTCCAAAATTGCTCTTTCTTTAGAGCGGTACCGTGCCTTTGATCATCTTGTTACCCTTCTTTGAACCTTTCTTAGCCCTGTATCTTTTCTAAGATATTCTTTAAGGGGAAGTGGGGAAAGTATCAGAACAGGACACAGTATCTAGGACTTAGGAGAGCATGGATTTATACACAGACAGAATTACACTCTCTGTTTTGTCTTTTCCAGAAGTTGCTCCTGAACACTGAGCTGTTGTTGCTGTGAAAGTGTCACAGCCCCCAAGTTTTACTCCTGAGTAATAGTCATCAGTTCAGGGGCTCTCATCTTAGTCAGGAGCAGAGTCAGAAGCGTTTTCCCTTATGTGCATCTTTTGCTTTATATATATATATACACTGAATTGTCATTTGACACCTAGTTGATGATTTTCATAAAGCCCTTTGCAATTCTTCTGATGGCCCTAGTCTTCCTCTGAATAATTTTGTATCATCAGCAAACATTCCTATTCTGAAATTTTGAAGGCACTGCTCTCCAGAATAATTCGCTCAACGCTCTGAGTTATTTAAAAGACTATCATAATTTAAATGTAGGGCAGAAAATCTGACATTGTTCTTGCAGTTGAATGTCTGTATATACAAGTATATGTATGCTGTTATTGGTGCACAACATATATAGTAACTAAGTTATTACTAAGCAGTGATGGCAAGCTCTCCTGCTTTCCTAAAAGGTGAGACTGGAGGCAGATGCGTTTCTGGAGGAGAAGAATCTCCCACAATTATTTCATATGGGCTACGAGAAGGAAACACCCTCCTAGGAAGCTGACAGCAGCCTTTTTGAGGTCATCCTGTCACACCAGCCTGATACATGCACGTATTCCTTGATTCGGTGATCTCTTATCTCTCTGGTGTCCCGTACAAACATTTAATTGGCCTATAAACATCTGTATGACTTCAGAACAGGATTTTCTCCAGGAGTTTTGTACATTTAGTTTTCTGGGAGGAGCTGGGTGAATCTTGTGTCATGGGTGCTTTGGAGGACACCTGACTTCACTAACAGCTTTAATGATGGCAAAAGGAGCCAGTAATAAAACCAGTATCTTTCTAGAAGGGTTCCTTAGCCCCCTTGTCCCATAGTGCACGATGTTTTTCTTGAGCAATAAAGATACTAGTTTCCCAACTAGAGGAACCGGGAGGTACCATTCAGACTGCCCACTTTGGCTAGGCAGATAGTAGGAAGTATCATCCCCAAGTTAAAGCCTGCTCAGCTTGGAAACAAGCTCTGAAACGGTGTCTTTAGCTTAAGTTCCAACAGGTAATGCCATGGCAAACCAGGATTTGGCCCTTATATCTGAAGCAAGAGTATGTAAATTATAAATCCAGTTAATTTAAGCATGTTTAGCTAATCTTGAAGATTAGTGGGTGAACTTCTCAAGTGATTGAAGTTAAGCATGTGAAGTTAAGCACTTTGCTTGATTAGGTCTGGTAAAATCAGTATCTTTTTGATGACCGGCATTTGGATAGAAGTAGCAAATTAATAGGGAGGCAGCTGCCCCAGGAGGCCTTGCAGTGAAATGTTGTCTATCACTGAAACTAGGCCTGTTTTAAATGTGCCTCTGGTGACCGAGTTAAGGAAAAGGCAAATGTCTCTGAACTTCTGCTTCACATCTTGACGTGAAGAAGGAGCTCTGAGAAGCTCCCTTCCTAAAAACCTACCCCGGGGCATCTACAGTTCACTCATGTTCTGCTCTTCTTTGTTTTCAAACACACTGGAGTGACTTTTTGGCAGGTGGCAGTCACTGGCTGAAGGAGGGAGGGTGTTTGTCTTCATTTTAGACCAAAGACACTTTGTTAGAGACTTTATGCTGCCCGACCAAACTTTAGCTGTTGCAGATGTGAATGCAAACGTGTTATCTGGAGCTATAGCCAAATCCAAGACTAAAATATTAGTACAGAAAGTAAATAATCAGCTCAGTGATGCTCCTTGGACAGAAGATGGGGTGACACAAGAACATATTTCTTAACTCTTCAGCTGCTTATGAATCTAAAGCAGCAGTGGGCAGATTTCCACGTGGGCAAATGCACAAATAAACACAAAAGGGCTTTCATGATTGTTTAAAACAAACAGACAAACCCCAGCTGGACGAGTAAACTCTTTCCATGATTTTTGAACAGCTTTATCCTGCCTCTTAGTAACATGGTGTCAGAGTCATCTTCATCTAAAACTCCCAGCAGCCATCACTTTGTGGTTGCGGCAGAGCTGCGCGCACCGTGGCAGACGTGCTGCTACTGGGCCATCTCTCCCTTGGTTAAAGGTAAGGCTGTTTTAAGCAGTGTATAGAAAGGGGCATGAATCTGGAGACATGAGTAGGTTTTAACCTGCCCAACATCAATTGTTTGCTTTCTTCATACTAGAAAAATTGGTGAAGGGTAAATCAGCAAATTTTTATAAGGGCACACCTGGGGGGGCAGTGGGGTGTAGAAATTATCAAATACACCAGAAACAACCTCGTACCAGATTGTGCCATTTTTCTACGGCTCCCCCACCAAGGAGACGGTGTTTGTACAGTCACCCTTATCAGCACTGGGACAGGCACCATCTGTCATTTTAAATACAGATAGATACACCACTTATTATTGCTCAGCAAGTGGAAAATGCTGGAAAGCAAAGTAGAAAAAGGGCACAGTTTTGAAAAAGCAAAGTTAGAAAACGCTCCTGGCTAGCAACGTCATCTCCAGAGTGGCATGGAAAAGGTGACTCCTCCCTTCAGCCCCCTCCCCTGCTGAGAAGAGAGGTTGAGATGGTGATAAACATTTTAATGTGGTATGGAGCCCACTCTCATATTAAACTTAAGTCTGTTTTGTATCATTGAAGATAAATGCCTAGTCTAGTGGTTAGCACTCTATAAATACCACAGATTAGCGAGTGAAGGTTAGATGACAGATTAGATATGTGGTATATATCTTCAGACAACTTTATGATAAAATGAGCAAGGTCTTAACAAGTAACCTGTTGTCCAAAAAACTAAATCCCAAATACTTCCATTTTATTTTGAAATACGTGAGGGGCCAGAGGTATAGGCCTAACGCGTTGAGTTTTCCCTGCGACAATGTTAACATGCCCAAATTCCCCTCGCTGTTTGCCATAGGATAACTTCTCTATCAATAAATCTTAAATTAAATATTTATCTATTTGGACTGGGGGGGGGGGAAACGAAGAAAGCAGTTCTATCTCAAAATTTGGATTTTCTTATAGCTCAGACTACTTAAAAACTGATAGAAAAATCTACATAATTTGCGTTTGATTCTTCACAATGGGTTACTGATTATGACTCATGGAGCCTGTAGGTACAAATCTCCAAGTGTTCACCCAGCCCCAGAGAGACTCTTCACCAGATATTTCCTCACCACAGTTTACCCAGAAGAGCCCCATTTCTTCTATCTGTCTTTGACCATCTCCCCACCTTGACTGCTGAGACTTTCTTCTACCACACCCGTGCCAAGGAGATACCTGCCCCGTTCTCTCACAGCTGGCTTCCCATCTGATTTGAAGTAAGGCTGGGAAGAGTTCGGGCACAGCTGTGGTAGGATCTTATTGCAGAAATATTTCCTTACCATTTTCCTACTATTTCCCAAAGGGGTAGGGACGGAGCAGTTCACAAAACCACCGCATCCAGGGTCTAGGACATCAGGGAATCCCTGGGACTGAGAAGAGTAACAAAACCCAATTCGCTTTACGTCCAAGTCTAAGCACATCTTCAATTGCATGAGCTTGAATTACTTGATATTTTAGAGACTCTCCGGTATTACATACAACTGATACTCAATCTGTTAAACATTTACCTAACTGGCACCACTGAAGACCAATAAGGGCAAGAGTCTGCCAACCTTTAGGCAATCATTCCTTTAGGATAAGGCTGATTTGACAAAACTAGGGAGGAAGAAAAGATGTTGAGTCATATACATGGTGGAAATTGTAAAGGAAATCTTTCTATCGCCATGTATGAGGCTTTATTGTCAATATACTTTGGGGAAAGAGCCAGCTTTCTGATAACCATGGAGTTCAACAGGAATGAAGAAAAAAGGCTGAGAAAACCTTGCCAAAGAGTAGTATGGTTTTGAGCAAACTGGATTAGGAAACTAAGGCTAAGAAAATGAATTTTGAGTGCTCAAACCCAGAGTAAGATAGTCACAGTGTCTCTGTGGAAAGAACCAGGATGCTGAGACAGTGGAACATCCTGAAACTTTGAAGTAGTACAGGTTAAAAACTGAAGGGAGGGAAAGGAGGAAAAGGAAAAGATAAATCTGAGCACATTTAATAAGAGCAGATTATGACAGGATAAATGTTATTTGCAAATATTCATATTGAGATGTGAGTTGCCCATGGAGCCAAAGGTGGCCACAAGACACAAGCACTTCCATGTCGTTCACTGATAGTTTGAAAGACATTCAGACCTTCTTCTGGGCCTATTTCTATGTGCAGTAAATGAATGCTTTGCTCATTCAATATTGAGATTTCAGCGTTGTGAGATCAACTGCTGCTTACTCTGGCATTTATGTTATTCTTGTCACTGAAAAATGGCTCTGAGACTTTTAGAAGCAAGAGCATTTGCAAAAATCATATTTTTGAAAGAAAAGTCTGGCTCTGTTTCTCTCATAAAAGTCTGCACTTAACCACTTTTTAAAAAAATACTATTATTTTAAGGTCAGTGGAAACTCCATTAAAGTGTTTCAGGAAATCGTCAGATCATTAGAGCAATGGAAATTGAAATGTATGCAATGTACTGATTTCAAACACATTATAAAACAGGGGGCAAGAAATCAAGTGTGTTCTCTAGTCTTAGTGTAACATTCTTCTCCGGGACCCACACAATTTGGGAGCGATTTTATCATGCTATATGCCAGTGACTGCTCCTAGCTTGCAGTGGCTACCATAAGGTATTTTTCCTTCAGAGATTCCTGCATCGTCACCTCTCAAACTGGCCTTTGAAACTAAGCAGAGACATAACTTTTTCTCCTTTATCTGCCCTGGGAAATACATGTACGAGGAGCATCGTCCTCGAGAGATTGTCTGATACCTAGAACTACCACCCTGAAGGGAGCAGATGCCTTAGAGACCAGTCATTCACTTGAAATCGTGTTCAGAAAGGCAAGTTTCATCTAAAAGCAACTGAGAGTGTTGGAGAATCCAGATGGGTCAGTAGAGCTGCAAGGCTTGTGTGAACACGTAAAAAGAAACAAAAGACCAAGAGAAGCACGCGTCTGCAGGGTGTTGAGGTTAGTGGTCAACGATCCTTTCACCCTCCCTGATTCCTGTGACAAGACGGTAAGAGTTTCGCGTCAGTCCTGTAAGAGGGTACATCCAGACTCCGATGGACTGAAGTGTTCATACCTTCAGGACCTGCTTCCCTTTATAGATCAGATCCAGCAGCGGGGGTCATTCTGCCCCAAACCTCTCCCCTGTTTCCTCCATCCTCCTGCCCCACGTACTTCTTGCTATTTAGGCCAAGCGGCAAAGGCTCTTGCACTTCCTTCTGTTAAGCCAGTACTCGATACCATCTGTTGAGAAGATTTGAATCTCCTTTGGACAGGGCTGGAGGGTTTGTCCTCACTCAGACAGGTCACAGCTATTCCGATAACTCGCCAAGACCCTTCACAAGCTCTCAGCTCAATGTGAAGTAGAGCTGAGCTGGGAAATGCCCAAATCCCAGGACATAAATATTTCATATTAAATCTCCTATTCTGTACCCACACCAGGTACCCTGCTAATCATGTTTTATCCAATCTCTTAAGTGTGAAAAAATGACACAGCTCGTTACTTGATCTCGTTTGAGACTAGAGTTGATGGCAGCCACACATGCGGAGGTGACTGTATTTTGGAGGGTACCTCAACCCAGTTCCCAGCTCTGTCTTTGGAGAGGCTGCTGGGACAAGTGCTAAGTTGACCCAACAGGTCCCATTCTGTGGTAGGAGGCCACCCTCTGTGCTCCTGCCGGGTCCTGCATGCTTCCGCACCCACCAGACCCCTCAGAGACTTGGATCTGCATTGGAAAGCAGGAGAAAAGTCATCTCCAGAGAGAATAAAATGACCTTGAGCTGGTTCATCAGTGGAAAAGGACAGCAGAGCTGGTCTGGGCGATGGGCAAAATCCTTGTCTCTGGTTCAGCAGCAGGAGAGTCTCACCAGCTCGAGTGAGACTTTTACCAGGCCTTTTACCAGGGCTCCCTCCAAGATTTCAAGTTATGCAGGAGGTGGAAATGATGACTGTACCCAGCATGGGTATTTCAGCAAAGACGGAAAACTCTTCTTACTGCATTTTTTCTAGACATGAGAAATTATGATCCACAGAAAAAGTCGTGGCAGTAATAATGATTTTTGTTGCACGTTAACCTGACTAATAAGGTCCTGTGTATCTTTACATGTGTCAGGACCTGCAGGAGGTGGCTGGGAGGGAAAATCCTGCTCCGTCTCACTCATAGAATCATAGAATCATAGGGTTGGAAGGGACCTCTGGAGATCATCTAGTCCAACCCCCCTGCCAGAGCAGGGTCACCTAGAGCAGGTTACACAGGAACGCGTCCAGGTGGGTTTGGAATGTCTCCAGAGTTGGAGACTCCACCACCTCTCTGGGCAGCCTGTTCCAGTGCTCTGCCACCCTCAGGGTAAAGAAGTTCCTCCTCATGTTTAGGTGGAACTTCCTATGTTCCAGTTTGTGCCCACTCACAGGCAGCAGCAGCATTTCCCATCCCAGGGCGTCCACCAGCGGTTTTGTTTGCCATGCAGTTGTGTTGAACAGGGGAGCCAGGGGCTGTGACCCATTGGGTAACAAAAGCAGCGTTTTGAAGGACAGCATTCCCGTTTCTCTGTTTGCTATGGTGCGTGCTAACATTACTTTACTAATAAACGATGAGCTACGGCAAAGAATAGGTAGTTTTTTCACATCAAACATAAGGACGGAACACCCAGTAGAAAACTAACATGAAAATTTTAATTTCACACACATTTTCTCTTCAGCAACTATCAACATGAAACGTTCAGTTTATTGTGACTTCAAGTATCACCTTTAAACCCCCAAAATCTGGAGTGAAAATGAAGTCAAAACAAATGGGGAAAAAAGTAATGCTGTTTTTATTTTAGACATCAAAACGAGATGTCACTTTAAACACTTCTAAAGTTAAAATAAATAATATAGACTATATTAAAAGTGCCATGCAGATTAGCCAAAAATATTTATTTTTGGAAGAACTTCTTTTCCGTTCTAAATTCATGTGTCCACAGCAAGCTGTATGGTTTGAAAAAAACACCAAGCAGAGGTTTGGCTGTTTCATTAGCTAGCCTTCCTCGCCTTCTGTATGAATTTGTGTTTCACTGATCAAGAAGAGGATCAAGAGATTGTTAATAGCGCATCAAAAAACACGTCTAGACCCAAAATGTCATTTCAGGAGGCAAGAGAAAAGAAGAAATGCGTAGAACATAGAAAATCCCACCCTGCTAAATAATCCCATTAACAGGAGAGGAGAAGGTCTCTGGAAGATCAAATTTTCTTCTGAAAAATACTCTTGAGGACATTTTGACAAAAGAGTAGGTGCACAAGTATTGATGTCATCAAAGGGAGTGACTTCACCAGGGCAGTACCACTGAAGTGCTCCGGTTCCTGTTTTATTGCCCCTCTGCCATTTACAGTAAACCCATGAGAATGATTCAGGTGCCCCACGGTCACCACCATGCGACCACTTTGGTGGTGAAAAGGATAAGGGTGAAATTAAGAGTGAGGTCTTTGCGCATTCTGTTACATATTAAATCCCAACACCGAAATCTCAACAGAAGGAGGCGTTTAGAAGAAGAGAACAACCGAGGAAGCAAACTAAGCAAGCAAATAAAAGAAAATTATTGGGGGGGAAAAATAGTATTGCTGCTCATTGTTGTTCATTGTTATTGATTGTTAAGAAAATAACACTTCACTGTTTGAGCTAGGAGATAAGTTTTAATCACAAAGAAGATAAAGAGGAACGCAGGAATATTTTTTTCCCTTTGATTTTTTTTTCTAACAGCAAAATAATTTTTCCCCGCAAATAAAGCATTTCTAGCAGTGATGTCCACAGGGAACCACACAAGAAGTGGTTGGGTTTGGATGTGTCTTAGCTGCACATAGCTGATACTGTGATTCAAAAATGATAAAAGAAACAATGGCATGTGAAGATACATCAAAACGTGCATTAACTTCCTCTATAAACAAATGTTTTCTGCCAGCCCTTTCTTTCCTGCCTTCTGTTCTGTGTGCTTGTCTCTCACTGGGCGTTTGTAGAGCAGATAAACCAACTGGACCTTGACCTTCTTTGGATTCATCACAAAACAAATTAATATAAGAATATATTCTTATATAAGAAGTAAACATTCTCTAGCAGCTTATAAGTGCATCCTAGCTCATTTCTCTCAAGAAAACCAGAACATTTCTAAATTTGAAAGTAAAACTGGAAGGCAGATTAACTTTGATTACCACGTACCATTATTTCTAAGATACTTGCTGGGATATACCCTCATGTACGTGTATCACATGCCACGGGCGCTATTTATGGTAACACACATAGCAAGAGCAGCAGCGATGGAAAAATACTTCCCTGTTTATAGGGTATGATGAAGATTTTCTCTGTCACTCTATTTCCAAGACTCTTTTTTCTCACTCCATCACTTGACAAATCCAGGTACGCTTCCGAGTCCCTGAACGTGCAGATGGATCAGCTACAGACAGCATGATGACCACACACCTGGTACTTCTACGCATGGACCCAGTGACTTTTGATCTGACAGTCATCTGCGTGACTCTGTTATTTATTTTGACTCTAACCATCTTAAAGGTAAACCAAACTACCCAGATGTAATTGCAAAATCCAAGGACAGGGAATTATATGCAGGTTGACTTCACAGATAGAAAACAACTGATAAGAGACCAATATGACAGCTGACTGTAGTTAACCTTTAATTGAGATCCAGCAGCAGCACGTGCTTGCTAAATATGCTGTTTCAAAAGCAAAAAATACACATAATCCCATCTTGTTTATGCAACAAGTAAAATTAATGGAAAACATTAATCCTGGTCCGACACGACCACGTTTACCTTACAAAGCCACAATGTGGTGAGCACCATTTGACACCAAGCCTCAAGTCGGACTGCTTTGATTTTGTCTTTACTTCACACTGTGAAACCAGTGCCTTAATGGCAACTTTGCAAAGACAACAAACATAAATTTTTTCATAGAAAATAAAATCATTTACACGTGCATGTATTTAAGCACAAGCAGGCCTCTTTAATCAGGCTTCTGCATATGTTTTGCTGTGTTCTAGAGCCGCAAAAAAGCTGCTCTAAAAGCAGCTCTTAAAGCCCACGAGTAGCTTCCCCCAGCTAACATTACCCATGACTGATCCCTTCTTGCTGCGCCTCTCTCCACTGATGTAATTCTAATGCTAATTTCCCAGTTTATATTCATGAGAGACATAGAGCAGAAAAAAAATAAAAAAAAAAAAAGGCAAGCAGTGTATCCCTGCCTAAATTTATTGATAAAGTCCTTCACACCTTCATCCCTGCGTTCCACTGCATGTAGATATTTCAGGCAGTTTGGATGAATAGGATTTCCATGTGAAATGAAAACGGGGAGGGGCAAAGGTTATTTCGGGCGCTGCTGCCATACAAGATAGAGGTAGAAATACAAAAGAGGTTTGCAATGACTGCTCCGCGGCGACACAGATGGAATCCGTATCTCACCGCATCAGAGATGGTGGCCAGGAGGACCACCTGTGGTAAAGGAAGAACTTCTATGAAAAACATGCACTGGAGAAGATGAGGTGCAAACGTACTAGAGGCTGCCGAGCGAATGGGTTTATGTGAAAGAACGCAAGGAGCAAGATGGATTTGCAGGTAACCACTCCTCGTGGCATGGATGGAGCAATTGGGCGGGAAGGGAAAGGAGCTGAAGACTGAGAAGCAGAGCTGAGCTACCCAGCACCTCGAAGGGAGAGTACAAAGTTCACAGACAACTGGAGGAGACCCTACAGGCCTCTGGAGGTGGTAGAAACACCCCACAAAAGCAAGCCTGTTTCTCAATGCCTTTGTGAACTGTGCAGGTGCCTCTTAAATAGTCATCTCTTCGATGCTGGTGAACAGGAACCATTTTCTTCACACACCTACACCAAGATGCTTTAAAAGGGTGACTCAGAAACACTTCTGGAACCAACATTCGCAGTTCATAGTTCTGATGGTTTTACAGAAAATCGGTTGATTAGTTGGCCTGACAGAGGAAGGGGATAACGGACAAAACAATTCGTGGTGCTGATCCCTGGCCTTTCAAACCATACGTTGACTCAGAGTATGTGAAGCAAGAGACAGCCCAGGCACTACCAGCTGACCAGCACGGCAGGAGATCCTCATACAGCTCTCCCAGTGCAACAGCTCTGCAAGGGGGAGACATTTGGGTTCTCGCCATGGAAATCCAAGGAATTATTTCTATCGATATTCCTTCTCCAAACAATTCATAAAAATAAGCCGTTGTCTGATGTGCAGCCTCTGTGGAGACCACGGGCTGTCCCTCACCCCCGGCTGGCACAAGCTCACCAGAACGACCCGTAGTTCCAAATCTCACAGCCTCATCACCAGCTTCATTCAACAAAGCTAAAATCTCAGAGAGAGAAACATTTGGAGAGCAAGCAGCTGACCCAATGACAAGAGGCATTTGTCTTTCCCACCCCTTAGACCAACGCCAGCCTGCCTGAAGCCCTTTATCCTGGTGAAATTTCATCTGTTGCAGAGAAGCTGTGGAAGTGATGAGTCACTGAGAAAGATAAGGTCCTCAATGAGGCCATAAATAAAAAAATCAAATCCAGACAGCAATATCACCCTTACATTTTAGGCCATTGAGTTTGAGCATAATTAAGCGCAGCGCGCAGCTCGTGAAGCTGAGGCTCAGAGAAGCCATGCAGTTTGTCACACAACCCGATGGTACCTTTGAGACCCAAACCCATTTTTCCTGATTCTTCGTCTGGTGCCCTGCCAGCCAGGGCCCTTCGGAGTCCCGGGCTGAGCCCCAAATTAAATCAAGTCATCCTCTTCCTCGCTTTGTAGGACAGATCTCTCCTACTAGAACCTTATGCGTTCGGGAGCCTGTTCTTGTGCTGACAAGCCTGAAGTGGCCCAGCCTCTGCAATACAAACAGAAACACTTTTGGGGCACAACTCCAAGGCCCTCAGCACTTGCCAGAGAAGCACACACCTCCTCCTTTTTATTCCTCTGAAGTAATAAGCTTAAATTCAAAGCACCCCTCAGGAAGCTTCCCCTGGCAGCTCTCCGCAGTGCTTTGAAGGACTCGTGTGTGGTTAGCAGTTGTCCCTAGCAGGAGCAGACCACCCTTTTGTCCTTTCCAGTTTAGTCAGATCCTCAGGCAGCCCTCTCTGCCAAAACTCAGAACTCCGCTAAAACCTGCAAGGAACCATCCATCAGCATCACCCTCCTTCAAGAGACAAAGCCAAGATGCTGCATCTTTGAGCGGAGGCTGCTTGTGTCCTGCTGCTCTCGGGAGCTGTGCGGTACCAGGCAGACCCGCTCAGCCACACGAAGGTGACCTTCTTGTTTAAGGGACTGTCTTTGCCGAGCGAATGCAGCTGCATTCAAATCTGGACCTGCCCCTGCCTGCAGGGGATGTTGCAGAGGGTAACAAAAAACATGACTGCTTTAGCATGCGTGTGGCTGGAAACGTCCGAGGCTGAGACTGAAGCAGCACATGAAGGGAGAGGAAAGATGGGAAGCAGGCACAGGAGGGAGAAGGGAAGGAAGAAGCGGTTCAGCATCTCAGCAGAGGAGGCTGTGCCTGATGGAGCAATGGTGCAGGTGGCCGCATCCCTGCCCCGCCCCCGCCGATGCTGGGCACAGCAGCTTTCAGCTTTCAAGCCCTTCTCAGATAAGTGAGTTGTCACCACCCTGGCTCTCCAAGCGAAGTTCCTATCTCACAAGAGCTCAGAGCTAAACCACTTCTTACTTTCTCTCCCTTTGAGTCTGTTCATCCGCAAAGCTCACCTCCCTGCTAGGAGTTACCGAAAGGGTTGGTGTAAAGCATCTACCGTGATAGAGGGTGTTGTGTGCTAGATGTCTGTAATCCAGGGGAAGATTGCCTAGTTCTGATCTGTTTATTCTCAAAAGATGGTGAGGAAGTTAAATAAAGTAAGTAATTGCTTTTTTCTAAAAATTCTTTTAAAATGCAGGGGAAAGTGCACCATACAGTTCGCAAAAACTCTGCTGTCGGCAATGCTATGGTGCCCTCAAGTGGATGTAAAACACCCAGAAACGGGCTACAGCCCAGTCCTCCTCCTGCCGGGGGTCTGTGCTCTCTGGTTTGCAACCCCAGCCCCCAAACACAGCGTGTACCCGCCCTAAGAGCCCCTCGCAAGGCCAGAGGAATAAACGTGCTTCAACACTAAAAGAGGGCCAGACCAAAAGTTTCTCACCTAGTTAAGAGAAATTTATTTTTCAATAAATTTTCAATATGTTTGATCTGGGGGGAGTAAAGGGGGAAAGCCTTGGTTGCAGTATAACCCTCCTGATGCTTCTCAAGGGGTAAGAAGCAGAAAATCAAGGGGCTTTTGGGCCCAAATGCCATTGATCTTGATTCCCTTCCCAGGAGCAGCATTGTTTGCCTTCCTCTGGAAATGACCAGTTGATGCCGAATTGCCAGACACTAGCCCCTGCTGATGTGCCACCCAGTCACCTGGCTGTGCCAGCAGCTGTGACATACTCTAGTTTGCCCACTACTGCTTCTCTGGTGGCAAACTACCCACCAGAAGGTTTGCCTGAGCCAATTACATCCCAGAAAATTCAAGGGACAGCACAAGCTCAGGAGAGGTAGGTTGGGTGAGGTGACCCTGGTCAGGGACAGAAGCGAGTTCAGGTGTATGGACGTGAGCCACACAGTGCCCTGGCCCTCAGGGATGGGGAAGGGGCCTGTGTCTGCTCTATCCACCAGAGAAGACACAGCCACAGCCACCAAAGCAGAGGGAAAGATGCTCCTCCAGGAGGTCTGTGTTACATAAGGGTGAAGGTGCAATCAGGGCACTCTATGAAATCAAGGCCAGGCTGGACGGGGCTTTGAGCAGCCTGGTCTAGTGGGAGGTGTCCCTGCCCAGGGCAGGGGGTTGGAACTAGATGATCTTGAAGGTCCCTTCCAACCCGAACCATTCTATGATTCTATGAAGCAGATCTGTGAAACCAGCACGAGTCCCAAGCCAGGCGTGCTGCTAGTGATCAAGAGAGACTGCAACATTTAGCTGGAAACAGATGCCAGAATCGCTGCTCTTCACAGTAACGCCATTGTCACAGCAGAAGATGGACAGAAAGAAACAATAAAGATACACTACCATAAAGATAATCAGCAATGAACTGGACATATAGGTTAACAGCACATGAGAAAAGACACAGGCTCCATTTATGGCTTCCTCCTTCCCATGTTTATGTTATGAATGTACCATGCTCTTTGTCATATCAGAAAGATATAGGGGCAGCACAGGCTTCAACAGCCACCCTTAGAGATCTTGAGAGGCTGGAGTGGAAATAAGACAACCCTGACACCCAGTTCACATAATTTAAAGAAATCCCTCATGTTTAAGACTATCCAGCGAGCCTGGTGGATTACTGCTCAGAGGGCACAGGGCAAGTCATACTATTACTAGAGAGGACTTGAATCGTGGTGGGTGATGTAAAGCTTCATTTAACAGCTATGCTTATCTAATTTACCTCAGCTTAACACTCCATGAGATAACACTGCATGAGGCAGAGGTCTGTTAGAAGAACAATGCAGGCATTGATGTACATTCACAGCTCATTGCCCATCATGGCCTTTTCTTCAGAGCTGCTCCTCAGCCAGACAGTCCCAGCCCTCCGGGTTGGGCTCTTCCTCCCCAGGGTAGGGCTTCGCATTTGTCCCTACTGAATTTTATGAAGTTCCTGTTGGCCCATTTCCTCCCACCTGCCCAGGAAAAGCAGCCCTGCCCTCAAGCGTTTGTCATCTGGAAATTTGATGAGGGTGCACTGCATCGCCTCCTCCAGGCCATCGATGAAGATGTTGAATAGGACAAATGGCAGCAGAGAACTGCAGGGGTCTACAGCACAACCCGTTAGCCACTGCCCTCTGAGCCCAGTCATCCAACCAGCGTTTCACCCATCTTCTAGCTGTCTGTCCATCCACCCAGTCCTTAATATCCTGCCTCGGATACATGAATATTGTGGGAGGCAGCATCAAAAGCCTTGCTAAAGTCAAGGTAAACATCATCGCTTGCTCTCCCCCTCATCCCCAGATACAGTCATTTCATCGCAGAAGGCAATCACGTTGGTCAAGCATGACTTAATCTTCTGAGCAGCTGTGGAAAGAACTGGCAATATAAGACTAGAGCTACGACAAACTGCGTTTACTAGAAGGAGCATCCTTAGGTATATAGAGAAATCATGGTCAATAGGAGTCAACCAGAAAGAGCTGTCTAGCAGAGCAGGAAAGAACACAAACTCCTTTAAAAGGGTAAACTAAGTTCAGAAACAGGTACCTAATTTAGCTCTCTGAATCAGCTGCTTTAGAAGCATTCCCACGCAAAAGTATCCAACACACTGATACAAATCCTGGTAAAGATTTAACTCTTGAAGGAGTTAAAAAGAACCTGATTACAGTAAGTGCAAAGCATCGAAGGACTACATGGACATTGTACTCTTAAAACACCAGCAGCACGTGGTCCAGTCAAAGGGGCTGGTAGTACGTGGACCAGGCACCACTAGACACCAGTAACCAGCGTGTTTGAGCAGAAACAGCTGGTTTGGTCACAGTGTAAAGTCATAACAAATTTTAGACCTGTTCATTGGCAGTCTAGTGTTGTCTGACTCTGGACAAAAAAAACCATTTGCGATCAATGGCCTCAAGAAACACGGTTCAGACGTTGCCAAAAGGCTCTGTGGGTTTGAAGTCAACACGTGTAATCTGCAAATCAAATGCCAACCTGGGAGAGGTCCGGTGAGTGCAGAAGTTTTTCCCTGAGGATCCGTCTAAGTCAGCTAAAATATAGTCCAGAGCCAGTGGTGTGTCAGTAAGGTATTGTACAGCTCAGACAACAATTACAAGAGCTGGAACTCAAAATTAAAACCATACAAAAAAAAAAGAGGTAGAGCTGTGAATACAAAAGATTATGAACAACCTCTTACTGTCATATGAGGGAAGTGTCAGTACAGGTAGAAATGCGTTAAGGGCACCTAGACTCTGACTAATAAAATTATTTTATGTATATAGATACAGAGATCTAAGGCACCAAAAAGACATTTCATTTATCTTGAAATGAATAGGGGGACTGAGACATTGTCGAGACCTGCCAGTTTTATGCCAAAAACACAGGCCCATGCAAAGAAGAGAAGGGACCAGTGACACTGGCATACCGGCTTATACCAATGTTGGTATCAATTTGACATTGACTGGACAATGACGCGTTGCTCTAGAGCATCACCACTGATGATAACATACCCCAGGACAGTACCTGACAACAGTACGAAAAGAAAACCACCCCACACATGGTGGTCAGAAAGAAATCAGAAGCCTGAGGAGCTCAGTGCAAAGCAAGACCTGTTTCAGTAGGCTGAAGAGAGGCTCTCAGAGCTGCTTCGAAGTTTAAGGATCACAGCTAATATTTTCATTAATGACAAAGCTAGCATTCTAATTAAATTTACCATTACCTCCGCCTTTATCATCCTCAATTCAGGATCAGTAATTCAGGTCTAGGTGGTTATCTTCATGGGCAGGGGTAAAAATAAGTTGCAGTAAATTCAATCAGCCCAAGAGCAGGTCAAGCACCTAGAACCCAAGCCAAAGCGTTTCGTCTGCATGGTGCGAGCTTCGGTCGGAGGTGAAAGAAGGGGGTGGAATGGGGAAAGAGTGCAGCATTAGTCATTTTTTATTAGCTATCAATCGCAACTGCTTAAGCCAACAAACAGAATGCAGCTGCAGCCTAGGGATTGTAGTCAGAAAAGCATTCCCCGAAAAGACAAAGTAGTGGTAATATTTCCCTCTAAAAGGCAGCTGGTAAGGCTTCTGAAACAGTTTGGTTTTCAATTCGCCTTCTCTGAACGCGGCTAACCAGGATGGGCAAAAGGGCAAAGGCAGGTTACTAGGTGGGTCAAGAAGATGCTCCACAGAAAAGCCCCGGCTCACTTAGCCAAGCAGAAGGAAGGCTGAGAGAAAGCAGGAGAGCACCAGAGTTTCTCACCCTCCCAGAGAGGCTCTTGACAGCTCACAAAGGCAGGACAGTGGAGACGCAGCACCTCCTTGTTTCTGGTTGGGCTTTTTTTTTTTTTTAAAAATAATAAAAAAAATTCCATTCACGGCAGGAACTACAGTATGGTTTTGCTGCAGAGGGAAGTGGATGCTTCATCTAGTCCTGCACTAATATATTCATCTTTCTTTTATCCTTGGCCTGTCTTAGGGAGAGGAAATTCTCCATTATTAGGCTATGATGTTCTAAGAGATGCTTAAGATTAAGCTCTGTGATATCTTATCTCAATACAGATTTCAAGTTATTATTATAATTGCAAAATTAAGACAGAAAGATATGATATTTTGGTTAGCAAGAATGAGCAAGTCTTCACTTGTAATGACTCCTGTTTACTGTAAGCAGGTAAAATGAAGAAGCTGTTATGGAAAATGTGCTTGGATGCACCAGCTTTGGATGCACAACTCATACATCAGCAGTGTTGATGGATTAACTCATTACACAACCAGCCTTTATGCACATCCCTTCTGGGAACATACACAATTCCAAACGTAGTCAAAAGCAGGATGTCCGATATCCAGGAAAGTTTATTTTTTCACTAGTCTTCCCTGAACCAGAACCTCCCTGAACTCAAAAACATCCTCGACCAGTGGCTGAAAGGACAAGATTTAATGCTCTGATATAATGAAAGAGCACAAAGTAAACTGCAAATGCTGTGGGGCTCCATATTTTCCAGAAGGCTTACTCCAGATCCTGAAAGGGCCTAAACTCCAGGACATGGAGGCCTTGTGCTAGGAACTATGGCAGGAGTCCACCCAAGTGATACCAGGCACCTGTCAAAAGTGAAACCCAGAAGAATTTGAAAGGAACACTGTGAACTCCTTGAACTGCCATTTCCCCATGAAAACACCGCTGGAAAGCTTCCAACTATTGCCCTAAAACGGGGAATAAGGACATGCATATAGCAAAGTGTGAGGCAAGGCGCTGTGGGAAGGCTGAGCACACGGGGAACCGTGCAAAGGAAGGGCTAGTTAAACAAGTTTTGCAGGACTGGTTATAGACCTGCCCATGTAGGGAAAAAAAAAAACCACCCAAAAAAAAAACCACCAACACACACAACCCCACCAGTGTGCCAAAGTGGTTATTGGAACGTCGCCACCTGCACCGACCTAAGCTGCCGGCAGGAATTGCTGCCGGCGTTATCAGCAGGTAATGTGCCAAGTGTGACCTGCTGCCAACTATGCCAGTACCTGGTTACAAGCCCAGCCGAGAAAGGCAGAGCGCATACGCGGGACCTAAAGGTGAGCCCATTAAGACCAAACCAGCAGACCTGAACCCTGCTCTCCTACCACAGAGCGCCGCAGTTGACCACTCTGCTGCTTGCTTTCCTGTAGCCTTGCTGCCAGCTTGCATCCAGGCAAAAGTCTTTGCCGTGATCCCAGCTTCCAGGCGCCCTTCCGAGGGACGGCGTGTGATCTCAGCAGGGAAGTTACAGTGGAGTTACAAAACCCGCATGACTACCCGAGGCAGTGGCTCGGGTAGAAGGCGAAGGTGGGATGCCAGATAACGTTGTACAGATACAGTCAAGCCATTGCTGGTACACAAAACGCCTGCCAAGACAGGTTGCTTTTCAGTTGACACCGAGGTATCTGATCAAATCCATTTGAATGCTGCTTGCGAAAACTGTCATGTTGACAGGCATGGAGAATGAAATCAAGTATCTAGTACCCAAAGAAACCCAACCACCGGGCTCCCCGACCACAGGGCTCCCATTAAGGAATTTAACTTTTGCCACAGTGGCAGTGCGGTCTGATATCCAACAGGAACCCTTTCAACAAGGTGAGCGATTCCACCTCTGTCAAAACATCCCAGATGCTTGGGATCAGAGGTTTGGAGGGAATTCCCAAGCCAGAGATTACATCAACACCACGTATATTCAGTGCCAAGGATCATCCTAACCTCCTTGAACATACCTAATCTCTTTTTGATCACTCTTCTGCCTTTGGCTTCCACAATATTCCCCACTAGCCCCATTTTGAACACAGTTACATTTTACATACTAACCCCCAGTACCTTCCTTTCATCCATTTGAAAATCCTGACCGATCATTTCATCAGCTCCTAGCCCTGTGCAATGCTGATTTCTCCCCTCCAGCTCCCTGCCAGCGCGATACAGTTTCCTGCGTGAGTCATACAGCTTGCAGTCTCATATGGAAGTTGTTCCATCTCTTCAGACACCTTTCACTGGTTCTCTCCATATTCTCCAGTTTTACTAGATCCTTTTCAAGGACTGCAGGCAGCTTTCAAACACAGGCGTTTATATAGCAGCGCATCAATATTTTGTTTTGTTCTCTTCCTTTCCCAATAATTAATATTCAGTACAACTTGCAAACTTCAGTCAACACGGCCGGAGCCTGGAGAGCTCTTATTGCTCATTTTATCAACTGCTCTAAAAAGCTGTTACTGTCACATCAATTTCAAACAGTTCCTTGAACTAACCTCTTACAAAGCAAGGCTCTGACATGAAAGCTTCCAAGTTCCTCTGCTTTGAGCACCGATGCAGGGAACTTACTTTGCTTTTCTGTCACAGCCTCCTCTTCCTAGAGGAGATAAGAAGCAAGAGCAGCAACAGGGCCATTCTCTAACTCAAGGCAAACAATGTGCCAAAAGCCAGGATTTCTTTGAATCTTCACCTGCTCTCCCTAAAACCAATTCTTTGTTCACATTTGCATTGCCCAGCATGCATTGCTGCAGTTAGGAAGTGTCTTTACCTTCGTAGCGCTGGACCTCTGCTAAGTCCCAAGATGGAAGGGATTTAGGTAGACACTGACCTTTGAGTCAGGTACCCAAGTCCTGCTCAAGACTCCAAACTCCTGCTTGTCTCGTTACTGAGGAACCTTACTGTCTGTGGGTACTTTCACCTGTAAAACTCACTGAAGCACTACAGTGACACCACTGCCCATGCCAACAGGCATCACGGGCTTGTCGGACACAAGCATCCGGCTGCCTTTTACCCAAGCCATCATGAATTTGGAAATCCTACCTCAGCAGCTAAGTTCCTTGAAGGGCCCAGGCCACTAGATATGTCCAAATCACACGTAGCAGAGGCGGCCACGGAAGTTTTGTTTTGCATCACAGTGCAATAGCTAGCACATTCATCAGCGAAGTGAGACATTTATAGGCTGCAGGCCTTCCCCCGCCCAAGGGACAGATTTTGGTCTGTTCTTCCTGGTGGATGGCTCAGGAGTGCCCCCACCACACAGCAGCTCCTCAGGCACCATAGAGGGGACATCCCTGCCTCCGCTGCACAGAACTGTGCATCCATAAATCAGATCCCCATTGTAGGAACATCCAGACACCGTGCGGATGACAAATTTTACCCCCATTAAGAATATGTCAACGTATGATGCCACTCTGCAATAGCAGCATCAAGAGCTCTGTCCCGCACAGGGTCACCAAGCACAAGCAGCGTTGTACAGACTCGCGGTACAAACCGGCTTTCTGCCAAACTATAAGCAGACGAGACAAGGAATGTAAAGGGAAAAGACTCGCAGAAATATTTTGTCCAAGGCCACACAGCAAGCAAGTATCAATGCCAAGAATCTAATCCATATTTCCTTATAGTTACTTCATTGTATTTTTAATTGCTTTTCAACAACTATGTAAAATAGGGGAAAAAAAAACTTGAGAGAGACAGATAGACAAAGCATGTAACAAGTATTCAAAGTTTACTTGCCTATAACCACATAACATGCACAGTAAGCGGGTACACAGACAGGCCAGAGATCTTTACAATACTGTACGGCTCAAGACCAATGGGCTGATGCTGCTTAATCATTGACCTTTTCCTTGTGTTTGTTAAGGGTTCAAAACAGTGGCACCACTATTCCCAATTAAATTACTCATCTCTTTCATTGCAAAAGCTGCCAGGATTTTAGCAATTCATCTGATTAGAGCTGGCATCTTGGAATTGCATCACCGTTTAGCTGTGGATATTCCACCTGCCAAGGGGAGGAATTGAGGTGAGGAGTCAGATTTTTATCGCAGGTTTCATTTCAGCAACTCCCATGAAAGCGTATGGGCAGGCTGTGCAAAGCTTCCTCCCGTTTCCATACAGGCGTACAGCTCCATATCCTACAAAGTAATCACACTACATGGCCTGCTCCATTCTTTATAGCCTTTATCTTGGTAGAAGATTTATCTCTTCATTACTTTATGTGGAGCGGTGAGCAAACAAGGGCATACTCTACAAGCTCACCGACAGACAGACGGGCTTTGTGCTCTTGGCAGGTGGGCACGGATAACTGGGCTGGGAGGCGATAAATGCATTGAGCAGGAAGGGAATACTTTTGTATTGGCGGTTTATACTTCGCTGAAGCAGGATGTGTCTTAGCCATGAGCGTCTAAGCTATAAATATGATGAAAAGTAATATTTGTTTTATGCTTGCTGCAGAGAACTCACGCAAGCTGAGGGAGCAGCAAGACAATAAGAGAGTGTGGACAGTGGGAAGGAAGCAGCGTATAGTTTCCAGCTCTTACTTGCCATAACTGGCACCTGCAAGGATTAGCCTGTGATCCTTGCTGAGGAGCTCAGGAGCTAGGCTTCAGAGGTGGGCTAGAACTCAAGTTTACTTCAACTGTTTAATTTTTAATTTGATACTTAACAATCACCACTGCTGGAATCAGTTATCTGTGTAGCATGAAACCACTATCGGGTGCTTGAAGAAAAAGAAACAGAAACCCACAGGAGGGACCAAATAGAGTGATAGTTTGACCACTTACCTTCAGACTAATTCACACCCTGGTCTGCACTCTCTACTGTTCGGGATTTAACCATTCCCTTCCCACCCAGCTGTGCGTTCATCAGCGGGAGCTCAGAGTGCCTTCAACAAAGCCAGATAAGAAGCAGGAGCCTGACTCCTCCAGGGCCATGGGGATAGGACTTGTCTTGGACAAGCGCCCTGAGAGCAGGGAGTTATGCAAGGGAAGAGCCTCCTTCTCTTATATTTGTCAAGGACAATTCTGGGTGTTGGCACATCAAGACAGACTAAAAGAGCAGCGCCTTCAAAACTTAAACTCCATTTAGTCTTTGAATTCCGACTATACATACAGCTGTTCAGGCTGAGTAATGCTATACCCGTCCATGAATAAGAAAAGAAAGTCACCCTTCTGCAGTTAGGCTTTTCTTAGTGTTAGCTGCTGAGTAAAGGATTTTTGGACCACAGTATTAGATTTTAAAAGATTGGAAGCTTCCAAACAAGAATTACTAAAGGGACCTTACTAAAGTGTTCTCATTTAACTTTCTACTCTTCATGTAGTTGTGGTATCTCAATATTAGCTGATATAGCGTTATACATGTATCCAGTATCAGTAATTACAAAGAGATACACTCCAGTTTAGTCAGTCAACACCTCTCCCCATTTTATACATACACAATGTTCTGAACTGTGGCCTTGAGGGTGACAGTAACGCATTTTGTAATCTTGAGAAAGCTTCTGGCAGCAACCTCTGTTACCCAACATTTAAGACTGGTATTTTCTGTCCTTTAAAACTACTCATGCATAGCTATTTTTATTCTTTACTTTACACAGACTTTTAAGATCCCAGCAGAATCCGAAAAGGGAAGTGTCTGGCTGTAAAGCAAAAAAACCAATAGGAATAGACTGAGGGCCGGTAGATTGCAGCTGCCAGGGTAGGCAAACATCTTGTAGCACATCATTGAGGCAGGGAAGGAGTATAAATCACTTACCCATTTGCAACAGAAGATTTTTATTTAGAAGGGATGACTGATACCTACCCACTACCTCTCGTCAGCCCCAGTCCTCTTTCATAAGCTCCCTCTCATGCCAGCTCTACTTCCTGTGGGTTCTTTAGCAGTCATGGAATGAGAGAAAGGATTGATCAACCACACGCTACAACAGAAAAATCAGGCATGTAGCACAGTTTCTCTGCCTATTCAGGACTAACAAGAGAAGCAAAACAGTGAAAGTTAGCAATCATGACATTAGAATAATTATGCAGAAATATTTCAAGACCTGTAATCTAGACAAGTAGTTGGGAGGCATTTCAATAATAACTTTGTGAAAAGATGTTTCTGCAGAGTAAGCATTTTCTTCATAAGTTTTCCTCTGAAGAGGCTGATACTTCTTTCCCCCCCTCTCTCCAGAGAAAGGCAGAAATGGTGTTTCAGTTCCCACACCATAACTAGTCTCCCAAGCTGTCTAGGATATGAAAGGTGCAGAACATTAACTTTTTTTCCTTCAGTAGCTTCAAGCTTTGTAACTTTAACATTTATATAACAGACGAGTACAATTAGCATATACTCTCATTATGCCTGAAGTACTACTGAACTTCTGCAGGAGTACTGAAGTCTGATTAAAAAAAACAAACCAACAAAAACCCCAGAAAGAACAGGACCATTGCAGGGAACAAGTCTTTAACTTTTTTCCCCCCCCAGAAATATGGGATAGCTGCCTCCCGACCCCACAGATGACTAATTGAGACTCCACAAGGTTTCATGTAACAGTGGGATCAACACCAAAGTTAAGTTTATAATTCCAAGTTTGCCCTTACAAGGCAGATGTGCTGTTCCTGCGTGTGCCCCGGCATTGGGGGAGCACAGGTTCCCTGTCCCCTGCTCCCAGACCAGGCTGAGGGGGAGAAGGGCTGGTACCAGGAGTAGTTCCCACTCCTAATCACTCCCCCTGTGTAATCCCGAGAATCACTGCTAACCTGAAACAAAGGAGGGCAGGTGCTGAACAGACACAGGGACACCACACCCCAGAGTAATTAATGCTCTTTTACAAGCACTTGCTCTGTCACAGCAGGATAGTCCTAACAAGTACATGAAGGTGGTGAGGGCTTAGAATTTTGAAACACAGACATTAAGCAGAGGCCTGATAAAATTACAGAAATAGTATTCTTCATTAAAGGCCTTTTTTTTTTTACTAAGTATCTGAAGAATTGTTTTACTGCTTTGAATATTTGAGAATTAAGAATAAAGTTTCCCATCTATTAAGGGGGGCTTTTATTATATTAATGAGCTCTGAAAACCTCATTTTAAAATCAAAGCTACTAAAGTTTGGGAAAGAGATACAATACTTCTGAGTTTCCTGTATCATCTGAGATCAGAGCATGTGCTATTCTTCGCTCTCATTCTTCAGTTCTTATAGGGTTATAAAGTCATCAAAATCAATAAATCAACAGCAGGAAAGATAGCAAGAACACATTGAAATAAAGTCTTTAAGTCTTTCCTCCAATATTGCTGTTAAGATAGGTATTTACAACTCGCTATCTCTTTTCTTTGCTATTAACTTCAGATCAAGACATCATAATAGCGCTATGAGTGATACCAACAGTGTGCAAGCATGTAAAAAAGGTTACATTTTGAGCTGAAGAATCATGCAAAGTATAGCTGCCACTTTGCATCTGCATCACTGCTGAAATAGCCACATCTTCCAGGGATAAACAGTAACATTTTCTTTACCTGAAGTTGTCAGTAAAGAATGATCCCCCATAAACGCTGAGGGAAAGTAGAATAGAGGCTGCAGTACAATATGCCTATTCCTATAGGTATAAGATAAGCTTAGCTAGACAAAGAAAAGATAAAGGTATCTCAGCCCTTCAGCCCTGCTAATACACGTGTCAAAGGCGGTGGGAATTCCCCTTTTATAGGGTCAAACTGAAAGTTCTCAAGAACAATATCCACATCCTCAGAACATCAAACACAACCACCCAGTATTCTGTGATGCTCAAAGTCATTTGTAAGCCTTCTCAGGAGTCCAGCTGCACCTTCCCAAGGCAGCAGCTGGCTTAAGTAAATCTCCAGCAGCAAGAATGGTCATTTCTCCCCCCCACACACAGACAGCTGACCTAATCGACCTGCCAGATGACATGCAGATGACAAGTGCCATGAACATGCACCTCTGCCACAGAGGCAGAAAGAATTCCCAGGCACTTGATTTGCACTCCAGCGCTTGGACACATAACCATACTTCTGTCAGGTAGTAAAGCCTGGCCGTCTAAACTAGACTTCCTCCCTTCTTCAGAGGCTTTATGGAGATTTCTCAGTACTGTTACAGGTTCAGGTTAACAGGTAACCAGTAGCACTGTGCCACTCAGATTTTTGGATCCTCTAAATCTTTCAAGAGTCATGGAAATGAAAGCTACAGAAATCAACTGGTAGGAAGACATCAGTGAAACCTAACATTCCAAGATCAAAGAAGATAAAAACCTAAATCTTGTGAATCCAGGCAATCTGAAAAGAAAAATACTTAGAAGGGGAAAAAAGTGAATATTTAAGTATATGCTTACAGTGAAAGACAAACATCCCTCAACTTAGGCCTGTGTGAAGCATTACTTTATGACATCTTTTCCCAATGAGTTATCCAAACTTAAACACGAAATACAAAAGCTATCACAAAGACTTTAAAATATTTCAGTGCTCTTCTGAAGCTAAGAAAACATGAACTCAGTAATCTAACATGCAGAAATTATCCAGGAAAGCTTCCCTAGTGCTGACCAACTTTTTCCATCACTGATGGAGTATGTCATACTCTTAACTCATGCAGATAAATGAGGAAAGAGCCACTTTAATAATGAAGTTGGGCTCTTTATATGCAGGGCTATTACAAAGGAAAGGCAAAACAGACTAATTCAAAATGCTTGATAGAGAGCTGATAAACTCCATGCTTCAGAAAGTATCCAAGGACAGCATGGCAGCTGTCATGAAACTGAAGGCAATTCAAAGTTATTAGATATTATTTTAACATCTTTCAATAATTTAAGTACGTTTTAAATTCATACGCTTACACCAGAAATGTAACTGTTAAAACAAAACCTGACCAATCCACTAACAATCCATGTAAGAGTCCTGCTACATTCAGTGCATTTCAAAGACTGCTTAATTAATGCTTTTAAAAATCCCAAATTAGTGATTTCTGACCATCATGAACCTTAATGGGTTTTCTATTATTTTGAAATTTGAAGAATATATTGGATTTATAGTAGCATTTTAATAGAACAAAAGCCATTTTACTCATACAACTTCAGAACTGTACTGATGCTTCCATCATGTCACTTAATCACAGGAACAGCTCAAAACCTGGGCAATATCTACATTAATTTACCAGTATTGTAATTGATCACATATATAAACAGAGTGCTTATTTCCTTAGGATGAAAACTGGATACAAGATGTATTTGTTGGCAAAGGACAGAACTGCGTAATACTCTGTGTTCATGTCATAGGAGATATTTCAAGAGATATTTGCATGTTTTTCATGTGCACCAACTGGCATTTTAGGAACTTTTTTGTTTTAGCTTCAGAGAGGTAAGAGAGCTTTAAGATTTTCATACAAGTTTTTATATTCCAAAGACTGTAGTGCTTTGTAAGTAACAAAGACCATAACCACCAAATAGCAATTTTTATTGTTCAATCCAAGTAGCATGCACTGGGAAACAGCCCACAATGAAAAACATTAAATTGAATTCTTTTTAGTGATCTGCAAGCATTATCGGAAGACGTAGAGAACATTTAAAAATGTGAACTTTATGCTGAGTGTCCTTTTAAAAGCTAGCAGCACAAAATATTTTTTTAACAGACCAGATATCTCCGTTGCATCCTGAACAGTAGTACATCATTTTGTTGTCCATGATTTTTGGCTCCCAAGTTTTGCAAATGCTGACACATCAAGACTTTTACCACTGTTGCACTGTTCATATAAAGTCTGAAAGTTAATAACACAAGTATTTAGGTGAACGGTTATATCACACGTGGACTCAAACAATATCTTTATAACAGGGATTACCACTTTAATAAGTCATCACATACTGAAATATTCCAAATGCCACACTAAAACTTCTTTCTCAAATCAGAAAGTAATGATACATTTAAGACAGCTTAGTTGTAGCAGTTGTAATGCAATGTAGTGCCTGAAAGAAAACACATACTCTGACTTAGCAGCACGAGCAAAGGTACAGAGCTTCACAAGTTGGCAGACAGCAAAGTGATTTTACATCTCAGTAATTAAGTTTACTCTGTTAACTGTCTCTGATGCGGAAACACCGGCATGGAAGGAGAGAGGTGACCAAGCTTTATACGAGATGGGAAAAAAAATAATCAGTGGACACATAGTCACATCACAAAAGGGTAATCTCTTGTTCACCCCCATATATAAAAAAAGAATCAGGTATGATTAGCAGTGTAAGTGTAAATAAGCTTCTTTAGATTTACTTTATGCATACTGAATTTGCTTCCCTCCCCATGAAAGCAACTTTGCATTTTATATATCTGACCACCATCACCTCTTCCAAGAAACAGGTGTAAAGAACCAAGTTGGTGAAGAGTTACCAAGCTTCTCTTTTAGGCAGTAAACCAACAGGTCGGAATCATAACAACTGAACGTACAGGGACTAATTTACACATAGCAATGCATTAACAGTTCAGCAACTTCCAGGAAGTAAGAACTGTTGCAGTCCAAGAGCTTGCATGCTTGACAGATTTAGATAATTTCTCCCTAATGATGGTTATTAAATTAGAAGTCCTACTACAGTTTTTGGTCAGCTTAAAAGCTAAGCAGCACAGTAGGACTGTTTTAGAGAGAAAATGCTGGGATAGTGGGGCATTTGGATGTAAAGCAATACAGATATACTGGGAGGTGGAAAGGAAAGAAAGAGCTAAAAATCAAGATTACCATCACCCTTTTAACCCGTCCCATTCAGAAGGATGTGGAAAGATTCTGCATGCTTGCAAACAAAAGCACTACAATGTGTAATGCTTTTCCAGCTGTGGTTAAAGCTTTGATATATGTATCCTTTTCAGCTTTCACTACCAAACATTCTAACCTTTGTTTCCACGAACATGTAGTACCATACAAAATGGAAAAGAAAGCGTACTTACCCTAGCAGCTCTAGAAATAGAGTTGGGAGAATTCAAGCCAACCAGCTGGCCAAGGATACGTTTCATTTCCTCTGTTGTTCCTTTTGCATTTGGAACACCTGCAGTTAATTTATATACGTATAAGTTACCAGTGCAGTTTGTAAGGGGTTTAAGACTTAAAATACTGAGGTCTTTTCTGAAACATACGTAAGCCCCAAATAAAATAAATTGTTACACCAGCAAGTGGAAAGCACAAATACAAGTAAAGCATTTTGTTTTCTTAAACAGAATTATAAATACTATTTAATATAAATGTATTTTAAAATAAACACACCTGTTTGACAGTGACTTTGAATTTGAACGTACGGATGTACCAGCAACTCCGAAACAGATATTCTTTGTTTAGGATTTCTTACTAAACAGCGCTGCAAGTGAATTAAGAAATAATTTAATTTGAAGTAAATTAAGAATTTCCTTAAGAATTAACAGTGAGGATCTTCAGAAGACCCTGTAGATGCATGTCAGAACTTCTTACTGCAGAACTACACACTCAGAAAGTCTCAACTCGCAATACAATAACTGATCGCCTTCATTAGCAATTATCTTCAGAGTAAAGTTTGGTATCCTGTTTTGCTCCATCAATCGTGTCAGAAGAGGTGAAGACCAGAACCTGCAATATTCTTTTATTCTAACTAACACAAAATGACACTGAGATGTGAAAGTTAACGGGATAAGTGTTTCTGGATTTCAGTTTGTTACCTGCTGAGCAACACAATTTGGGCTCGAGTAAAAGCAGAGGCCAAGTTTCAAAAGCAGGCAAATATGCAGGGTGAGGGAAAGGGATGAGGAGTACAGAAGCTACAGTATTTACTTAGGGTTGTTCAGCCAAAGGAGCTAAACTACATTGCTATAAGTATTTACTTGTTTATTTGCCACTGAGCTGAAAACAGACTTTTATTTTGGAAACTATTTGAAGTAGCTCTAGCTTCATTAAGTCTTCTTTTGGAACAAAGCTGTTACTACAAGTAGCAGTGAGCATTTATTTGTGAAAAATGTTTCTCAAGCACAACTCATTCAGTTTAAGAAGTTGCCATTATTTGAATCAAAATTAATTTTAAGGGACAATTACCTTTAGCACATCTTGAAGATCCTTCTCAGCAATATCTGGAAATTCTATTTCATAACTGGGATCAACAATGGCATGCAGTTTATTAATTGGATTTGTTATATGTTGAAATGGAGTCCTTCCATATGTCATACAGTACAAAATGCATCCTAATGACCATACATCACTTTTTGGACTTATCTAATATAAAAACAAACAAAAAAGGATTACTCCACACTTAAATTGACTGAACGGACACTTCCTTATCATATAATTGTACAGTCATTTAACTTAACAGTATCTATTTTACATTTGATAACAGATCTTAGTAACTATGACACAAAATCACCAAGACAGCATGCCATTACTTGCAGAGACAGTGATGGGGCTTTATTCATTATTTCATAAGAAAGCTATTTTCAATAATTATCTCTGAAAATCAACTTACTTGAACAACTAACTTAAAATAAAATTAAAGGTAGTCCTTAACAAATTGAACAGCGGGATCCTAGTTTCAGATTTATGAGTAAATACAAGTAAAAGCATACTAAATTAATTCAATCCAGAAACCAGTGAGACATCACAGCTACGTCCCCTGTGTGGATGAAGTGGGAAGCCATAGCTCAGTTCCTCTGGCTTTAAAGGATTCAGACCCTGATTTCAACCACCACACCTGGGCTGTTCCTTACTGGAGGACTTTTCACTTCTCCTGTTGAAGCTGAAGCACTTTAAGAAAAGCACATAAAGCTGGGGGAGATGAGGGAGTTGGGGAAAGAGGCACACAGAGAGCCTGACTCCCAGCACAATGGTTACATTTTTGCTTAGGTGAGCTGAGCTCCAGAGCAAGTCTGCACTTTGCACGCAATTTTTAAAAACATAAGAAAAGGTAAAATGCATCATCCTTAACAAACGAAATTCATCTATAAAACATTCTATTGTGTGTTTAGAAAGACAAGATTGTGTTTTACTACATAGTAATACTTCCATTCAACTGCTAAAAAGTCACAATCTTTGAGTGTGTATATGCACGTGCATATGAATATATATTATTTACTTTTTTAAACACCTTTCCACAAAACTATATACCCCTGAATTGAAGTTTGACTGCCAATGTGAAATTGCTTTCCTTCAGTATTTTCCTCATCACTCACATTCCATTGCCCTGGTGGAGTTATAGAGAGTTCTACAATACACAGTACTCTGTAGGATAGAAGAATTAATAGTATATACAGAGCTCCCACACGTGTCCCCTAAAATACTAGACTTCATTCTATCACCTTTTAAAAGGCCTTACTTGGTATCACTCATTTCTTGAAATACCTGCCTCTCACTTAAAAGAATTAAAAAATATGACAATGACACAAGCATCATCATATCTTGTTGTTTAAGCAAGAAAACTAACCATGGTTTATACCAGAACAAGCTTTCTTGCTTTCAAAAAACAGATTTCTACGCCAGGTTTATTCATGCAGAATGCTAAAATGTAGCTGTGCAGCAGCTAGCAGTACCATAAGAGCTCTGACAATTTTTGGCAGAACAAAGCTAAAACAGAAGGGCATAATCAGCACAACAGGCAACCAAGAAGTGACTGAGGAATGATTCTCTCGCTTTACTATGTGAAAGATCCTCCAAGAAACAGGCCTGAAAGCTCTAGCCTGGAATGATTTCAGTGGAAAGGAGGACTTGTCAGAGATGCACAGCATGGTGGACCTTTAAGATGCTCAAAAGACTTTTGTAACATTAGTTGTCAGTACAGCCTCTGATATGTGAAAGGCTGCATGCATTTCACTGTACTCTGTATTGCTGTTCAATGCCATGACATCCTGGTGGAAGACTTTTCTATTGCTCCATAGGAAAGGATTTTAAAATATTTTACATTTATTATCAGTTTAGATGTTATCATCATTATTATTATTATTATCAGCTCCTCCAACACCCAAGCCTGGGCATTTGTTTTCCTTTCAGTTTTACTCATTACTCCAGCAGTTACATGTTTCTAAACATCATTTGCAAAATCCTTTACATAGTTGAGAGGAATAAACTTAGCCTTCAATCTCTGCCCACCAATATCATGGCACAATGGATTTCCTTGTGTTCAAGTTTCAATGGAAGATTTTGAGAAAACTAAGCCTTAAAATATATGCCTGAATTACTTTCTTCTTAATATGAAGGGAATAGGAGGAAAAAAAGATCATATGTTACCTTAGATCGAGATTTCCCATTTTCTCCATAGGAAGACATATCTTTTATTGCTTCAGGTGGCATATAATTCATTGTGCCAACCTAGCCATAAAAAAAAAAGTGAAGCATGCACTTAATTTAACACACTTTAAAACATTAGATTTTTGTCTCAAAGCACTGAAAGGCATGTCGAAAATTTGTTTCTATTAAGGCTGAAGGCCGTTGTTATTCTGTTCCATAAAAAACATGTAAAAATGTATATATAGGAATATTTATATAAACACATAAAACCATTCAGCATAAAATTTCAGTATTCGTTGAAGTTACTACATTAATTAACATAATCAGCAAGTACTACAGCACTTTACAGAAAAGTGTACATCAGTTTCCCAGAAGTATTTCACCTGAGAATCTTTAATGATGCTTGTCACATCTGGCTGCATTTGGTTTGCAATGCCGAAGTCAATTAGTTTTAACATTCCATCAACTATCAGAAAGTTTGCTGGTTTCAGATCGCTGTGAATAATGCCTGTGAAATAGAGTTTAAAGTCAATCCCAGTTACTACTATGGGGTTTTTTTTCCACTCAATTCCCATAACCCTTGCACAAAGAGAAGGTGCAGATCAGCTTTACCTGGCCAAAAGCAAGTGATTATCTCCAGATTTCATAAAAGTGTTTCCATTGCTTTTTAAACAGTTACGCCTTGCATAAGTTTATAGTTCAAATTATTACTTATTCGAATCTGCAGGCACCCCAAAATAGCTCCAAGAGACCTGAGCTGCATAGTTTATCTCAGTTAGGGACTGTCCCTCTAGCTGTATGCGCACACTGCAATAGTGAACTGTTGTTCTGGATCATTTCAATGGCTTGTCTACTCCAGTAGCTTTCTCTTAAAGAATAAGCTGAGCAGATACTTAAAATAAAAGAATTATATTGCTTAGTCTGATGTTTTCTGCTTCCTGATCTCAAAGGTACCGTTCACTGAGGATTACATATGACTGACCTCTCACAAACCCTACTTACATGATTTATTATGAATTTTGGTTATTAGTCATAAATCAACCAATTCGTCTTTGTATTTTGCAAGATAGTTTCTTTCAAGGACACATCACATAGTATGTAGCCTGTGTTTTAGTAGGTTTTGCTGTCTTTCTATATTATTGAATATTCTAGTGCTCCTGTGCTGTAAAGAGGTGATGCACTCTGCTGTATGTACAGGTCTTCACTTTCCTTTCTTAAATAGAAAAAGGATCCAGATCTGCTCTGCTTTATGTTATACAGTCAAACAGAATACAGATGCATGTGCTTCAATTACATAGGTGAAGATGAAAGGAAGGCCTGAAGAACTATGAGGAAAAAGCTGAAACACTACGTCAAAGTAAAGACAGAGCTCTGTAAAAGCTGTCACTAATGTCAAAGCTTTTTTGGAGAGGATGAGTGACTGAAATTTGAGTCTAACGGAGAACATGCAGCACTGGGAATATACAATGTAGTCTAATACAGAAAAGATTGTTTTCTGCCTCTTGCGAGGAAATAGAAAGCGTTACGCAGTGGTGGTACTTGGAGTTACCAAAGTCTACCTCTGCATCAAGATTTACTCGTCTTTTGTTTCACTGAAATTTTTTCTCACAATACAGTAAATACCCATCTTTGAAGATCACTAGACTTACACCAAAACTAAGAGCAGTATCACCTCCAAAATTTAAACACATTCTATTATCTCTGCCATATAACCTATACAAATACATAGAATTATTTAAGTATACCATATTCATGGATTGTGTGAACCGCTTCCAGCATATTTTTCCAATAGCTCTTTCGTTCCAATGGATCAATGTGCTTTTTCTTTTTGAGCCAGCTATTGAGATCGATATTTCCACACTCCATTACCATGTAGATATGATGATCAGTAATTTCACTAAAAAATGAATATACTTGCGTTAAAATTTAAGGCAACTTCTTTATATAAAAAGATACTGGTTTAATAAAATTAGTGTTTACTCACTAGCCATAAAGACGGATGATCTTATCACTATGTTGCTGCAGTTTACTCAAATGAGCAATTTCATTCTTATAGCTCTCAACAGTCTGTTGATCAGCTTCCTCTAGATTCACATATTTGACAGCATAGAGCTGCTTCTTTTCATTCAGTACTTGAAACACCTGCAAAACAGTATCAGTAAATAACTTCAATCCTAGTTCTGATTTACTATCGTCCTTCATCTCACCACAGCAAGAATTTCAAAGCAAAAGTGTACCTTTTCAAAAGAAGCAACAATAAATTTACAAAGAAGTTCATACAAGTCATCATGAAGAAAAATGAAGAAAGAAGCCACCAAATACAACGGAAACCACCCTCTGAGAAACCATCTCGGTACCACAGTATATTTCACTAGGTATATTCAATCATAAGTCTTGAAGGGTTCCTGAGATAAAGAATGCAAAATAACACCTCCGACAGAGATAAGGGTTTGACCTGCCACTACGCGTCCATTGTATCACACCAAGGAGGTTAGACTACATGGCACATAAGAGGCTGAGGGCAGAGTCCATTCAGTCTTAAGATGAAAAGGCTACAGGGAATCTTATTGCTATCTTCAGCTATTTAAAGGGAAGGTATGAAAGAGAGACTGCTCTTGAACCATCAAAGTACGAGGGCCAACAGGTATAACTAACAACAAGGAAAATGCCAATTAGATATCAGGAAATTTATTTCACCATCATCTAGTCAAACAGGGGAACGGGTTGTCCAGAGAGGATGTGACATCTCCATCCTTAGTGATACTCAAAACTCAATCACGAAAGACCACGAGCGGCCTGCTCTATTTCGGCCTTGCTTTAAGCCAACCATTGGATCGAGCAACATGCAGAGGCCCCTTCCATCCCACCTCATTCTACAATTGCATGCTGCCAACAGAGGAAGCTTTTCTTATGAAATGACAGCTATCAAATATTTTTAATTTAAAAAATTGAAAAGCTATAAAACATCAATCTTAAGTACCATCTCAGGCCCTTAAAGCCAGTTTGGGAAAATCCATGCATTTAAAACAAAACACCAAAGGATTTAGTGGACTGAACTCAAGGACAAGATTAGAGATATTTCTAAAACTATCTCTAACTAAGATTTCCAGGCAATTTTTGGCAAGTCAAAAGGATATTTTGGGGAAAAAAAAAGAGTTATAAATAGAAATGCTATCATTTAAGTATCCAATTTATATTTCACCGTATGCCTCAGATTACCCAAAAGTAACCATTCCACTTTCCAAGTGCTGCAGACTAAGTACTACAGAGGCTGTTACTAAGGATTAACCAATGCATGCATGTATTAAGAGTTCCCTTACAGAAATTTGTAGACTGTCCCTGTGACTACTATACAGTCTTCAGACAGAAGCACACAGGCGAAGCAGAGGTATGGGAGACAGAAGAAAGCAGAGGAGAAATCTGAAGTCACACAAAACTGCCTGTGTTGTTTCTGTTGTAATTCTTTATCTTCTGAACAAGAGATTTTGCCGAAACTGTTTCCCAAGCTCCTATGACCCCAAATTTCCTTATAGAAAGTAGCTCAGGCATCACTTCAGTCATGCTTACATTCCACTTCTCACACAAGTTACAGAAGTAGCAAGGGATGGCCTGCTCACTTCAGGAACTTTCAATCAACCTTACCAGCCATGCATTTCTCAACATAATCACACTGCCCTAAACAATGGCCTCCCATGTTACAGTAATACTGCAGCATATCTCCTATAACAGAAGAGCTGGTTTTATTAGGAATTTTAATACTCACTCCACAACAGAAATTATCTTCAAGAGCATACACAATCTACTTTCAGGCCTTCACGCAGAAAGCAAAACAAAATGGGCTCCAACCTTTGTTTACTGATTTAAGTGAGATTTTTAGATGTTGGGTAATCACTTTTTCCGATTTCCATAGCTCCTGTCAGTGTTCTGACCACATCTGTTCAGAGTTTCTGTTCACTGTTTATTCTTTACTTCAGCACCCCCCCTTTATCAATCTGCTGGTTTTACTTTGTTTCTCCACTAAAATGAACAGTACTGTATTTAACATCCTGTTATAATTGAAGCATCATTTTCATAATAATACATTAATTCAGTTATTATTGCAGGCCACCTGAAGACTCAGGTGAGACAGCATTGTACCAAATCTAATCTGTCCACTATGTTTCTTCTGCATCCATGAGGGATAAAGTCTAAGCATAGCTTTAAAACAACAGATTCCTAGATTCTCTGGGTCACTCAAACATTTTGTAAATGTTAGTACTAGGCAGTCCTTATTAGATGACATCATCTATGTTTACAATGCAACTACTACTGTGTAAATGAGCAACTGTCTAAAATAATAAAAGAGCATCTTACCTTACTTGAGCCTCCACTACCTATTTGCTTTAATATTGTATAAACTCTTCCTTTGATAGCAAGACATTCATGTGAAGGGATAGAAGCTGGAACCTGTGAATATACAGAAAAAGTTAAGAAAAAAACAATATTGCTATACATGCAGCAGAACTTGGTAGAACTTAGCTTTTTATTAGGTTAATATGCTTTAAAGTTGTCTTTCTGAACAAGATGAATTGTAAAGCTAAACTGTAAACATGTTTGTCTGGAAAGCTAAAGATCCCCATAGCAAGAGTATTTGTATAATGATCATCACTTGGCACATAACATCACTGAACTCATAAAAGATACCCATGCTCTTCACACTGGAAATCAAGAAAACGGTGTTTTTTAATAAGGCTTCTCAGATCCTTAGAGACACCTCCCTCTTTACAGCTGTTGGAAATGTGATAGTCTACAAGACTTTCAGTCACAGCATGCAACTAAGAGTCGTACTCAACTCCCCTACTATTTTATTTGAAGCCAACTACTAGCTAGCAGACTTCAGTGCTGTGAAGCTGAAACTGCCTGTATCACCCATACCTGCTACGCTAAGCTGCAGAACAGCCACAAGTGTTAAATACTAATCATCTGGTAGGAAGCTTTAAACTAGCCTGCAATTCTGTCTACAGTTGTGAAGACTCCTACTTAAATGTGCAACCCATCTAAGGTAATCCATTTTTACGTGATTTCAGGTCTCCACAAATGCATCAAAATTTGTGAAATCTAACAAAATGGAGAAGTGTAATTCTTCATTCTTTTACCTCCCTCAGACTCTTACGGTTTTACGCTGCTTCTCTTTATGGGTACAAAACTCTAGTGGATAGTACCACTATAAAAATATAACAGAACAAAAACAGTGACTCTAGTTCTTGCTTCTGTTATGAAGTAGGATCTGAAAAGGCTTACATGTCAGAGATAAAGGCTTCAGGATTGTGACACAACTGAACTGATTTTTCAAGAGCTGACTTATTTTACCTAAATTCAGACATACATATGAAGCAGCAGTTATTTTGAGAATAAGCAATGCAGACTACTTTCCATTACCCATCCAAAAAGATGAATAGCAACTTTAGATTAAAAAAACATATACGCATATATTTAACCTAAACTAACATCCAATGAAAATATGTACTTAAAAATGGCAGAAGATAGCCTGAAGTCCTTACCTGCAAGCCAACTTGATTTTGAAATGGAGTTGCTGGAGTATGTGGTAGGAAATATGGGAGCTGGCTGTAGGGAGTAGAAATTTGACATCCTGGTAGAAAGTTGTTCTTTACAACTGGTGTTCTGAAACTAAAGGAAATTATGAACAATATCTGCATTTAGTTGTTTTGGGTTTTTTTTGTTTTTAAGATTATTCTAACAAAGTTCAAATCTTCATTGCTTCTTTAAAGTTAAACACTATTGACTAGCAAAAGCCTCTGCTGCATTCAATAATTAGCATCAAGACCAGTTCCACTTCTTGGTTTAAAAGTCTTTTACAGTACACTTCAACTGTAACATGCTTAGGAATTATTTCTTAAAAAAGTAACTAAAGAAATCCCCATCTTCAGATACTAGCTGGCACTCCCCACAAACTGGAAAATGAAAGAACCATGTAACTAGAAGAGCTGGCCATAAGACAGCAAGATAGCCATAGTTAAGTTTTTTTCACCTTATTGTTCTATATTCAAAACCTTTTTAGATGAAGAGACACGACTTTTTTTTTTAAGGGAGCATACTGGGGCAAATAGCTCCAAGGCAATTATGAGAGGGGTTTTTGAGAGCTTTAGCTATGCTGTACGTGAGCAGAAAGATCATGTATTTAAAAAGACTAAAGACTGCAAGAAATTCTTTATGTTTTTTGATTTATTCCCTTGATATGTCTACGATATATTTAGTTCTATCACCAAATATACTACTTTTCCACAATATTTATAGAAACTGATGCAAAGGTCAGAACTGGAAAAATTTATATCCCTAGGACTTTTTTTTTAGGGAATAAAATGACAAAAGTCTGAAGTAAACAGGTAGAACAAGTCAAAAATCATGGTTGTCACTGAACACAAAAGCACTCCACAATTCTGTGTATTTATCACGTGCCATACATACTGTGTGTAATGAGCATTTAATTTTTAAAAGAGTTTGAAGGAAGCAAGAACAGGACTACTATTCAAGGACTATTTTTATCAAGTTCCATCATGAGATGATGTGCTTCATGCACTACATATATTCTAAATTCTACAGCTACGGAGACAGAGATCCTACCAACAGGAACAGTGCTTACTCATCATATATCCGTGACCTATATAATTCATCATAGAGACTTATGAAAATAGTAAGTAATCACATGATCAGAAAGATTATCAATATATGTTTATGCCCAATTTAAGATTGCATGGATAAACAAATGCTAACATTTCCCAACTTGAGTGCTCTATTCTGCAAGCCTCTAGATTCCTTAACACCTTTTTTTTTTTTTTTAAACCACAGATACTTGCATCACAGGAACCAGGCTGATATATAGTTATCAATCTAAAAAGCTTTTCAGCCACAAAAAACACAAGGCATACAAAAGAAAGCGTCATGCAGCAGGAATCAGAGAAACAGGTAAATGCTCTAATAAGGACTTATGGATTTGATGGTGTATTTCCAAATGCTGAAAAACTTCCAGGGAAGACAGAGGTCCCTAAATGAAATCTGAATCTTAAAATCAGGCTCTTGACATCAAGAGTTGGAAGCACTCAGAAATCTTGTGTGCTATCTGAACAGAAAAGCTTAAGAAACCCTGTTAAAAGCTGCTAAAGTTTTTCCAGACATCGACTACCATTCATGAGTGTTCAACTCAAAGAAGTGGCTCACCAGTCCATATAATCATTACAGGTGGTGCTTGGTGTTCCACAAACATGTGATGGATCACTTCTCTTAGAAACAGCATCTGGTGGTGATAATCCTTTTGAAACAGGAGGACCAGATTGTTCAAGGTTCGATTGTTTTCCCTACAGAGGGCAAAACAAGATATTATTCCATACAGAGAGACACAATTACAAACACAGAGATCACTTTTTCAACATGTGAAAGCTGCTGCAGCTAGAAAACCACTACATATTCCTGTTATTTTACCTCTCTGGAGCAGCTTTTCTGTGTCACATCTTGAACGGGCCATTTTTTTCTAGCATTAACATAGTTTAGTTTAATCTGTTCCAACTGCTTCCTATAGCTTTCACCAGAACTAAATTGTTGCTGTTGACTTTCCAGACTCCTTGGCTCTGGTATCTTCAGCTCCTGATGCTGGACTTTATTTTCTAAAAAAGAAAAAAAACAAAACACAACAAAACCAGATTATTAAAAAGACTTGATAGTTAGTACTGTTTCTGACACTCCACTGAGTTTCCACTCCACAGAGTTTCTGACATTTTTCCCCACAGTTTCTAGAATAATTTTACCTCATTTTCTATATCAGAATAAACACACACAGTTGACCTACTAGAATCAGGCATTAAAAGGCATTCAGGATTCATATTCAGTTCAGTGTAATAACATTGACAACTTTCTTCAAAGTGTAACAGTAAGAGAGACACAACTGTTTCCTTCACCAACACACAGAACAAGATCATATTCATCATTTGTACTACAACATCCTGGGACACTAAGCAGGTTTATAAAACATTTAAGATAAGCTTATTGCAATACTTCAAATTAGAAGTCTGTTGTCTGTGACAACAGGCAACCTATAACCCAATGTAATGACTGAAGCCAGAGGCATAAAGGGACAAGGCATGCTCCATCTCGTGGTTCCTTTTGCAGAGGTAATAAGACAGTGAATTGGCAGATTTGCAGGGCAGGCTGCAAATAGCACAGCCTAAGAGCATTCCTTCAAGTGCTCGTACAGTTTTCTTTTCAAATGACTAGAAAGCAATATGCCACACTAAGCGGAAGTTGAGCACAATTGAGCTACCAAAGGACTGAGGTGCGACAACCACCACCTCGTCTGGAAGGCTGCATGAAGCACTAACAGGGAAAGTATTACCTGAAATCCAAACCGTTCCCAACACAAGTCAGTGGGAAAGGTTTTGGTGGGCGGTTGGGGAGACACTGAAGTTAAAAAAAAAAAAAATCACGATTTTTCAAATTAAATCATTTTCTTTCCAACAATAAGTAGATACGTATATAATCCTAAATCCGACCCTTGCATCATTATTAGACATATTCACCTAACTTCTTCAGTAGGATCATAAATCAGAAAGCCATCTAGGGAACTGTGTTTCATCAGAAATCTAGAAGTGTCAAGTAACTGTAAAAGATTAGTACATGTATCCCATATTCCATGGTGTTGGTGCTAAGTCATTAGTAACCTTCTAAATTTTACTTGCTCTACATCCAAGTTGTGTCCAAGTTCAGCAGTGAAGCTGATCAAAGACAACGGACACTTAACAGATGAAAACAAAAGACAAGAGAAGCCTGATCAAAGCAGAAGCAAATAATTAAGATATGTGAACAATCCTAATATGACAAATATTCTCTAATACATAAACAACAGAAAAAGCCACCTAGAGTTTCATGCACAATGGGTAAACAGGATAGAAAATGCTGACAGCAAGAGATGATGCGGGTGTTCTGCACTCAGAGAGAATTGCAGGAGCTTTGCACTTTTTTTTCAAGTGAAAGACAGTGTCATGGTCTCAGCTTTTTAAGCTTACTTCAGCCAAAACAATCTCACATTAAATGTCAACAAAAGAAAACAGAGCTCTGGCGCCTATATGGTAAACTAGGGGCATATACAAGGAAAATCACCGGAAAAATCAAACTACTGTTTGCTCTCAAGAAAATCTCAACAGACTACCTCTCAAGAACATTATAATCCTTAGTTTGAATTTCTCTCAGCCAACATTCACTTTTTTGTTTTGGTATAAACTAGCACTTATCTGATATGCCAGCAACATTTTGCTACACTCAAGCTGGCAAGTCTTAATCTGAAACCTTGCACTGTTGCTGTTTCAATGCCTATTTAGCTCTTACAATCCACCTAACATAAAGACACAATGAATTAGCACTATACATTGGCATTTTACTTCAAGCCCAGCACTCTACACTTTTTGACAATGTTGCAGTAGGGAATTTTAGGGGTTTTGGGGTGTTTGTTTGTTTTTTTGTTTTTTTTTAAAGAGTTTTTGTTTGTTGGTTTTATTGTTTGTTTTTTTTTTTTTACTACTTTCACAGGTGCCATTCAAAAGCCAGATTTTAATTAAATCCTCCTCTATTCCAAGCAGAAGAATTTTTTCACTTTTTGAAGAACATTTTATTTAGCAATGCATTTTCTTTAAAATATAGAACAGCAAATTTTCAATGGTTATTCTTATTCAAACTACTGAAATATCACATATTAATAGTTACCTTCTCTTTTAATCACAAAACTTGTATTCATTTTGGGTTTGAGAGTTACAGTTGAATTGGTAGCTGTTTCTATGCTGTTCTCATCTGACACCTGCAACTAAAGAAAATAAAAAGCATCTTAAAAAGAATCAAAGGAGAGAGCCCAAGCATAGTGTCTGAAAGACATTTCCTTATGATAATTAATGACTGACACACCACAAAGCAAATATGCGTATGAAAACAGTGCAGGGCACACAGACAAGCATTACTGATATTTTTTAAATCCATCAACAACCTGAATTTCCATCATACAGTTTCTGTAACAAAGACCTAAATGCTTTCTATTCTTGAATTTTCTTTCTGGGGACAGCAACACAGGACACGATAATCCAAGGCACAGCTCAAAATTAATCTATCAAAAGCCATAATTTACAGCTCCATAGAGCACTTCGTGAACTCAATTAAATGGACTTCATTGAATAGAGTACTTCCCATGATAGAACTCATGACTACAGCTAAAAGAGCTCCTGTAGTCAAGATGAAATCTGATTATCCCCTCTTTATAAGTCATGACAGATTTTTAACACCCCCCCCGCATTTCTCCCATCAGATGTATTGTCCAGAGAAAGCTCTTTCTTAACACCTGATTATGCATAACAGTTTTAAATTTTAAAAGCCACAATGAATATTTCTATTCACAACTGATTACTTAGCACACATGAATATTCTACATTATCTCTTTCTTAAACTGAAAAAAATGTTTATTATTTTCCTTTCTAATATCATAGGACAGCCAGGTAGAGTTCCTTACATCTATTGCAAAAAATTTAAGTTACCTGCAAGTCTCCCAGGTCGTATGAATCACCCCCACTAGATTTTGGTTCTGATGGTGGAAGAGGTGTAATGAAAGCTGTACATTTGGAACCAGATATTTGCCTATTGAAATAACATTATTAATTACATCACATGCCAACATATAATGTCATGATTGCCTTTTATGACGCACATGAAAAGGCAGTTGTGGGAAGCCTTTTGGCTACAAGTTTCAAATACACAGAAAAGCAGGTCCACTCTGACGGTCAAGTGAGAAACAATACCAAAAAAGTCTGTAACAATGCCATCATTATCCTATGACAGATGACATAATTGATTGCCTTCCACAGAAAAGAGTAATAAGCTACATCTAGGATCCTAAACCCTACTAGTCTGTTCCAAAGTCAATTTTGAAATACTTACAGAACAGTATTGTTATGTGAAATACCTTATATCTCACTGCTTTCACAGATTCAGAATATTGGGCTTTAGCTAACTTCTGAGAGGTTAAGGGTGCATTTATTACTTTTTGGTTACATATTTCTCCCCAAAATTCATGTAGAAATGGGAACTTAACTACACAACAATAAAAAAGCATAACAAACTTAACTTGGGGGAGAAGCTTTTTCTCCTGTATTTACTTTCAAGCTGTGCTACGGTCAAGTAACATGTAGCAAAGTGCTATTTGCTTCCAATGCTGAACAATCATTTACAATAAAATGAGCATAACCCCTTTCTTAATATAATCATTATCAAATGGATTATGTTAAAAATGAGGATTTTAAAGTTTTTTGGGAACTTACAAGACTGCCTTGTATCTAATTTTAGGAACTGGAATACACAAGTGTAAAGTTATTTTGAACAAAATTTATTTTTGCCTTAGTCTCCCTTCCTTTTGAGCCTACCAATTAGCCAGAACAAGAAACTGATCTTTGCATGCTCTCATACAAAGAATCTGAGTAATAAGATAGGAAGTGGGTTATTGCAATACCTAGTGCAGTTATAATGACTATCTGTCGATAATCTTTAGATTCATTTTAATATTCTTAACTGATATTTCCACTATCCAACAAAAACATTCTGTTGAAAAAGAGAATTAAGATCTGTTGTGCTGTAGTAAACCCAATAACCATACCTCCTCATAACACTAGCTGCAAGAGGAACATCCGTTGTCTTCACGTCATCATCATCATCAGTTACTAGTTTAACAGGAACCCTCCCAAAGGGGCAGGCCTAAGAGTAAATTGAAAGTTATCAGATGTGGAAAGCAGAATGAAAAGTTTAAGTTTTGAAGCAAAATGTTACATTTTTATACCTGGTTAGGTTTGTTTAGCGGTCTTAATGGATTGTGGCAATTTAAGAGGGCATCAAATTCCTGGGACTTCTCCTCCCTGAAGGCAAAGAAAAAAAAGAAATGTAGTGTGTATGTGCAGTTTTTGTTTAAATGGTGTTTTAAGAAATTAAGAAAGAAATCAAGCCATTACCCAAACAAAGGTTTGGTAACAGTGGAATTTTCACCAGATTCATTCTTTTTTATGCTTCTGTAGTTTCCAATTATGCTCTGAAGTCCAAGCTCTTGTGTACTTGATACTGTAGGTAAATGAGTTAGAATTATTTGGATAATACAGCAGATTGTAGTTATTTCAAAAGAAAGTGTTCTTTTATAATAAGTGCAATTTAAAAATACATACATTTGCAGTAATCTAGTATCACTGACATATATCAGTATTTCCTATTGATCTAGACAGACATTTTATATAATTATAAAAGATATAATTCAGAAGAAAAAACCCTAACACACTCGCAACCACAAGCAGCTTTCCAGGATAAGCACAAAATTTCCTGTAACAATTGTTAAATATATTAGCTACTTGTTTTCTATACAGTTACAGTTGTAAACTATATCTAAACACAAAAAAGGGAGATTCAAGATGTCCAAAGACTATCCAAGCAATTAAACTTTTAATTCAAAAACCTCACTCACCTCATCCTACATGCAGCATGAAGAATACAAGCATCAAAAACATTGGTTTAAATAGTATATTGCAGGAGTGAAGAAGAAACCCACTCTTTCAGAGCAAGCAGATTTTCCAAATCTACATTCTGAGAATACAACTCCACTCCAAACCAGCATCATCCAAAGGCTGCTTCTGAAGCTTGCTCCACAAGGACTCCTCACAAGATTTAAAGCCTCTTACATTTGGATTCTTTCTCTGTTCATTTCAGTTATTTTTCAGCTCATGTGATGAGGACACCCATGCCTGAATAACTATAATAAATCCTAAATTAAGCATCAAAACTCATCTTGTTTGAGAGGTAGCGTATCAAAGGTACAACTGTCTAGATGATCCTGACAAGCTCCCTGCTACTGCAGAGACCCAAGATATTGATAATATCCCTGACCTGTCCTGTTTTCCTGTGGAGCACTAGCTTTTGGTCTCTGACTTCATTTATGTGGTATTTAATTTTGATACAAAATTTTTGTGCTACTTCAGTTGTGTTTCTGTAGATCCACCTGGATTGAAAGCATTTAACAGGTGCCTGCAATTGCAAAAGCATGCAGCCTTTTCAATTGTACTGGAAGTTATGAAAAGCAGCATTCACAAAATAAATAGGTAAATCTTTCACAGGCAGATCTTCTCCTTCAGGGTTCTCAGTACAATCTCCAGAAGGCTGCATACTAAATCTCTAGAACTACCTACTGTGCCAGAGGTAGAAGACAGGAATCAGAACTGCCAACCTTACGCAGATTCTCCTTCGCCCTCTTAAAAGGAGAGGTACTTTAACTGCAGTTTTACTCATTAAAACTCCAAGAAGCTTCCCAATTCCAGTTACTGAACATGGTTTTCATGCTAACATATCCTAAGGCTGAAAGAAACTTCAAAATCACCTCCAAACCTCCTGACATAGGCCAGGAGCACATTCCCTCTTAGAGCCAACTCTACTAACCAGTTGAAGAACTTACTAGCCCAGTGGGTTGTTACCAAAGCCCTTTTACTGATCCTTCCACTTCACTGACCTGCCAACACAGCACTTATGAGGGTAATCCCTAATTCATATCAGTTAAATTCAGCTGAATTAGAAACTCAGCTGAATTAGTCTAAGCAATTAGTTGGGTGAAATTAAACCAGTTCATTTCACAGAGTGAAAATTTTGAGTATGCTCTTGTAAGCTGTGCTCTACTGCCAGGTCAGAGAAGATCAAGGCAGGCAACAGCAAACAGCTCATTCCCTTGCCCCATCTCAGTCCCATACAGAATCTTGCTCTGTCACTGAAGACCTGGCAAAAGTTATATGAAGTTACACATTAATCTTAAAATGAAACGTCAATTCAACTCCTAGTCATGGTATTATTGCACCTTGTGAAAATAAAGCATATATTTCAGATGTGCTTTACAGTAAGCAAAACCAGAAATCAAGTGACTTGAAGAGTTGTTCTAGAACTTCAAAAGCTGGAAATAAGCAGCTCAGAACAATATGGTCATCAACCAAACCTTTTTTGCCTGGCGGTGAATAAGAGAAGGTTATTTCTCAGATAAACAAGAAGTCAGGATACAATAATGCAGACACATTGACACGTTAGTAACTGTCCATGAACATGTGTTCACGAGTTGTTATATAAAAACGGTAGTTTAATTCTTCATTTAGGGAACATTAAGGAGTACAAGCTCTTTTAAGAGCCTTCAGATATACACTAAACTGTTAACTTCAGTTATTTTCCTGACAAACCCTTTTAAAAAATGAAATTATTACCTGATTATTTAGATAGACAGGTCTCTTCCATTATGTAAGATTTTTTTTTTTTTAGAGACAGACACCACAACAAGCATTTTAAAAAAGCCAAAGACAACTAAGATATTATAACATGATCTTCTACATCCTATAGGCATTGTTTTCCCATCAATACAGGAGATTATTCCATTAACCAATAAACAGAAGAACTCATGGCTAGCCACAGCCTCCCATGAATCACAGTTAAAGGACTTTTTTTATATTCCAATTTTTCTGAGCATTTTAAAATTCTGGATCAGTTCATTAAAATTAATTTGATTTTTATTTTGAATCCTCCCATGCTCCCTTCAGCCAGCAGAAGACAGGCTTCTGTCAGATGAAGAACACCACAATATTACCTATTTCTAGTCTATGTTTTTTTAATAAATGACTTACGTGAATAGACCAAACTACTCAGTTCAATGCCTTAAACAGAGAAGTGGCTCGACGTATAATGTAGTTCGAAGTTTTTGTTTAATATAACACTGAATATAATTTCAAATTAGCAGTTTACCAATCCAGTACCATCATTATAAGCCTCACACACATCCCACACGTTTCTTTTTTCCATCATTTAAATACTTATTGCCCAGTCTTACTGCTGGAGTCTCACATTCAGCTAGTGATCTACCATACTTTATTTCTTCACAGTCTGAGACAGCCTATCTGCCTCTCATACTACTCATGCCTTACAGTTTTTGAGTACTAAATTATATTTTTCCCCCAATTAAACTCTTGATTGCACCTGGCATGTCAAATACTTTAGATTGCTGTGCATTAATGAAAGAGGGGAAAAAGGAATTAAACCAAAGGCTTCTAGACTTGCTTTCTGAACAATTTTTTGAAGTAGTGAAGAAATGCATTTACATAGACAGTATTCCTGTTTTCAAATATAAGTATTTCAAAGTCTTTTAAAATGGAAATATGAAACAGACAGGACTTAAATGCCTATAAAATAGAACAGATAAAGTCGTTTCTGTATTGCTCCAGAAACACCATACAAATTCACTTAAAGCCAAGTTCAATCATTTAGGCCACGTACATCCCTGAGTTTGAGATGTTTCACGTCTAATGTTATTTGCCTTTTAAAATTTATCTTTAAATAGATGAAGCAAAACTTGCCAATTTTCAAATACTTAATGTTACAAGTTCATTTAAATAAAAAAATCTTCCTCCAAAGTTCACTGCTTCCCAACTGGCAAACAGGCTTTTGACACGTATTCTTTCATAGGTATTCCCTTAGCTTTGCAGCAAGTAGAGCCAGTAATATCAGACAGAAGTTGTACAATCCATGAACTTCTGTGGCACATACATCAGTTATGGCACTAATGATGTCTATATGCAATTAATGGTAAACAGAATAGGGCCAAAAATAAGTTTTACTAAAAAAATTAATACAATAACTGATTATTATTGCAAGTGTCACCAGACATTTTTGCTCCTTGCCCAACTACTGTTTCACACCCAGGTTGATTCAATGGGAGCCAGCCAAATCTCAAATAGTGTTCCTGAAGAAATATTCGTAAGGAAATGAAGTCAGGTCTATTTTGCACTAATTCTGTCCTTACACAAAGCAAAAACATGGAAGCTTTAGATACCACTCTTGCAAGAGTTAGTTACATGCGCTTCAATATTTGAGTCAAACCATGTTTTCCACTCCAAACAACTTTATATCTCTTGAAAACTTCCAGGTAACTGTTCTCTTATTGAAATTACAGCCAGCAACCAGTATCAGTTATATTTCACTATATAGGCAAGCACTTGAATTTTGTACTGATAAATGCGTGGGGTTTGTCCATTTGTAAAATAAATATAAACTTTAAAGGGATCCTCTTTCTTAGATTTGACTTCACTGAAAGATGCTGGTAAAGTTCTGGCACCTAAGTGTCACAAGCAGATAGCTTACTTTGGAGGTGTATCTATCTGTAGAGCTTACTCTGTATGTTTCGGTTCTAATTCTTCTTTACCACCAGTAGCTCTTACTTCACACTTTCAGCTGGGAGTCTCAATTACAAAGTAAAAATACCTAATGAGTCAGAATTAAAGTCTACCATCCTATGGCTCCCGCAAACTAAAGTCATTGCATCAAAGACGGAACCAAGTATTGAGGGAATAAGATGGAGAATATAGATAAATATAACTGTTTATTAGACAATAACAGATTTTGAGTTTGTATACCTAGAAAGATTTTTTTATTATTATTTTTTCAGTCGAGCGTTACAACATGCAAAAATTCTTATCAACAATTTAAGAAATTGTAGTTACCTGCAAAGTTCTCCTTCTCCTCATCTGAAAGCAACTGCTTCTTTTGTGAATGAAAGTTCTGTAGAGCAGTTTCCAACATTTCTAGTGGAACAGCAGAGCACTCCACAGCTTTCTGAAGGAGCTGCTTACACTTCTTCATATTTCCTAAGTAGTAAGGGACACAGAAGTAGAAATCAAGGAAATAAAAAGTTATGCTGGGGCAACATGGTTTTTTTCAAGACATGATTACACTTATGCTGCTTATATTCACTTTGCATCATTCTGTGAAGCCATTGTTCATTAGGCACTTCCTTCCTCAAATATCCACTTTCAGGATACTGCCTGGAACTAGTTACAAGTGAATCAAGCAAGTCAATTTTTCACATGAAGTTGAACACTAGGTCACAAAATACACTTTATGAAGTCACAAACTGCATTCTCAGCATTTGTTTAGTGTTATAGGAACTGTAAAGAAATACAACACAAATTCCAAAATTCAGTTTTCTGTAGTATCAGCAAGGAAATAAGAGCTTTATGGACTTCTATTTAGATCTGACCAGATACAACCTTTATGTATGCATTACAAGACATCTTTAATACACTTAATAGAAATCAAAGTTAAAAGCAGCTGTCAAACCAAACATCACTACTCTAGAAAGCACTACAGTTAAGAGGAGTGAAAAGGAACAGTATTCTTTTATTACAGTCTTACATGTTACTAAATGCCGTAAACAGAGATTGAACAGAACTGGAAGGGAAGAAGGTGTGTTTTAACAAAATCATTTAAAGTAATCAGTTTACATATATAAGCATGTACACATACATGCTAGTAAAAAACGTAAGAGTCAACTAAGGAAAGAAGTGTACTGCAACCAAAATATTTTCCTTTGTTTAGAGAACATCAGGGCAAAATAATGCAATGTTTTGTTACAGCTGTTAATGCCCTTGAAGTCCCAAATGCCCTTCTTCCTCAGTTCCAAAGCAGCAAAGTGTAAACCACTTTGGTTTTGTAAGTGCCACATACATATATAATTATTTCTTATATTATATAATAGTATATTTCAGAGCTCTGTGATATCTCTAGCACTGGAAACTCAAACTGAAGTTAGCTGTCAATGTCACCTCCAGTCCAGGCTGGGGCAGGGGGGAAGTGGGTTGTATGTGTGAGGAACTGATGTTTAATTAACCTATTTTAAGAATGGGTGATGTTATACACTGAAGCAAGGAAACAACAAAATAAGATTAGCTATGATTTAATTTAAGTGTCTTTTGTGCATATTTGTTGTGCCTTGTTTAACCATACAATTAAATACTATTTTTCTCCCAAATCCTGAGTAAGTGGATAGGCTTGGTATTTCTTTTTAAGAATCCTTAACCAGCATTCTACCTTTGGCTATATTTAGTAACCACACGTTGCTTCCATAAGACCTGCTATTCAAAGTGAAAGTAATTGCTCCTAGTATTATGTGCCTCTCATTGAATAAGAAATAATATGACGCTAAAACACTTCTGTGAAAAATGAGCTGCTCCATCCCACTTAACAGATGAGGAACTAAGGCACAAAAGTAAAGCCAGAAGTACCTGTGAGTTTCAATCAGTCCACTTCATCACATACAAAAAACCTGAATGATCCACCCAGGCATAACATTCTATATAGCCAAAAGTAGACTTTTACTTATGGTCATGAGTTCTGAGCAATTCACAGCAAATCTTGCTTCAAGCACACCACCCAAGGCACACCAAAAGAAAGAGACAGCTCCTCATCTGACATATTTAAATGAAGTTGTATTCAGCATTTAAATAAAAACAAAACAGAATGTTTTATTTATTTGTCTTTATTGTGTCACTATTTCCAGGTCATGAATATTCAATTTATAAGGAAATCGGTATCAATTTGCCAACCATAATTTCAGAATTTTCACTTGACCTTTAGCTCACAGTTTTGCTCAAGTCAGGGAAGTGCATGTATAATTAACTTTTTCTTCTTAATGCAATGGGAAAGACAGATTAATCCAGAAGCAATTGGAAGGTGTGCCAAAGCACTGCTGAAATGATCGGGATGAGGAGGTAACAAAGCACCACCATCCTCTTTTCCCTCTGACCTAAGCTGGGCACACTCAGTGAAAAAGGAACAGCACTCAAGGTACATACAATTCACACGTTAATCCTCTCTGAAGCATTCACCAGGGACACTAGAGCTCCATACGCATTACCAAATGTCAAATAAACCAGCTGAAGGATAACAGATACAAATCAGAGAGCACATTGGAGATAAAATAAAGACAATCATAAATGGCTTATTCGTTTGGGATTAGTACTTCATTTCAAGTTGACTATTCACTGTCAAATTAAGAAAAAACTATTGCATGAACACATCCCATAGGCATGGGGTAATTAAATTCACAAGCAATTGTGACAGGATGAATCTAGTCATTGGTAACCACCAGTAGCATTTCTACATTTTACTTAAATTACACAATAGGTTTTATTACACTTATTTGACAATATATTTATTCTTGCAGTATTACTGTTTTATTATATTTTTTAATAAGCATACAAGTGCTCACTAGACAAATTACTAGCTACTTTTTACTACTGTTTATATATTCAACACAAGTTTATGTTAGAACAAGACCAGTCAGACAACTGACTTATCTGAAATAGAAAAACTGTGGAATTTCAAGTCACAGATATGCAGTATTTAGTCCTGTCCTCCCCATCCTGTGTAGGAGTCTTATTCAGTATCATTCCTCAATCATTTGATTTGGCATGTATTTCTGAGGGGAATTTCCACAGCCTTTCCTGCTCCATTACAGATAAAGTTATTAGTTAAAAAAAACCCTGGAAAATCTGAGGAGACAAATGAGTATTTACTTATTGATTTTAATAAAATGGCTCTGCTTCATGGAACACATTTTGAACACAGAAACTGCCTCCTAATAAAACAGTAAAAACAAGAAAGCACTGGACAGAGTATATTTTCCACAAGCAGTGGTTTTGTCTATAAAAAACAGAAGTAAGCATGAAGAGGAACATCTAGTAAGATGTATTCAGAATCCAGAATATAGAATAAAGTTTAATCTCCTTGATTTATTGTAGTTAATTTTGGAGAGAATTTCTCATCCTAGGCAGTATACAACAACTTGCATTATACTAACAAAAGCCATGAAGAAAAACAAATCACAAAAAACTCAAAATATATCCACCAAGTCTTCTTCTTTCAAAGAAGAAAGCAGTTTTAATGCAATGTGCTTTTCCTTCTAGATGGAGCAAGCTGTTAAAGGGAGGAGACAAACAGGATGACATAGATCCCTGTTCAAGCCACCCATAGAAAGAAGACTGAAAAAAGACACCCAAAAATACAAGCCTGTGGGTAGGCAGCACAACCCTGCTACCAAGCACCAGGGCCACCTTCCCTACACACAACAGGAAAGGAGTGACATAAGGCAAGGTAAAAAGGTGAACTTTGTGGTCCAAAACATTGGACCACATTGAGCACATATTTTTCCAGATATATTAGACCATAATTTATATAGTCTAGAATAATCTGGAAGGAGAATTGGAAGAGCAAAACTGGAAGAGCAAAAGCAAGAAAAAACTCAAAGATAACAAGTTTAATACAAAAAGGAAAAAAAACCCAAGCGATACAAAGGCAATCATTCATCACCTCCTACCAGAAGACTGATGACCAGTCTCTGAGCAACTATTACTGTGAAAAGACTATCCCCAACCTTTCACTGCCAAGCATGATACTATATGGCATGAAATACCCCTTTGGTCAGTTCTGGTCAGCTGTCCCAGCTGTGTCCCCTCCCAGCCTACTCACTTTGGGCAGAGGAGGGGCCAAGCACGAAACAGAAATCCTTGACACTATGCAAGCGGTGTTCAGCAACAGCTAAAACACCGGTGCATTGTCAACACTGTTGCAGTCACAGACCTAAAACACAGCCTCATATGCACTGTTAAGAAAATTAACCCCAGCCAAGCCAGATCCAGTGCATCAAGGAACAGGATAAATTAATTTACAAAGTAAGCTGTCAGCGCAGCTATCCCTACCAAGGACGGAGAGTTCAGGCATCCCTCAAAGAAGGGAGCCAGAGTTTTTGAAAGACATTACCACTCTCACATCAGAATGGCTTGCCTAAAACACTGCTGTATGGCACCATATGACAAGGATTACCATTCTGTTTTGAATACTGACAAACCACCCCCCCCAACTGATTAGAACCTGACATTTATCATACTGTTAAATAAGTCAGTCCACAGCATTTATGAAGCAAAAGCAGGTATCAACCATCTCTTTAGTCCCAACATGAATGTTCAATAATGGAAAAGGAAACAGAGGTCAATTAAAATATAATTACTAGCTACTTAGGATCTTGAGTAGCAGAGGGGAAATTTCGTTGAACCAAATTGCACATTTACAGCATATTTTCATTTAACAAAAAACCCACAAAGAATCTACAGTTGGTCTTTGGAAGGAGCCAGAATTTCTTCCACAAGCAAGTTTAAAATATCTAAAGGGAAATTATCAAACAAGTTTGAGTATCATTTTTCAATACGGCAAAAGCCTTACTCATACCTCCCACTGTAAGATCTAAGCTTAAAAAAAAAAAAATCAGAAATCAGTGCTAATTTTCATCTTGTTTTAAAGGTATTTCTAAAAAGGAAAAAACCTATTAAGAACTGTGCACATATTTTAATTTAAAATTGAACACAGGTTCTCATTAAATTTCAATCAAAAAAGACGAAAATCCAGATTTTTCTTGTTCTGATTTAATACCTATGTTTCCTTGCAAATTATGTAACAGAGAAGTTTAAAACAACATAGAACAGCAAGACCAAAGAAGTTTTTCTACATACCTTGCGACAGCTCAAACTGTGCAAAAGCCACATGCACAAAAGCAAATTTCTTGCAGTTCAGCCTGGCCAAATGAAACTGGTCCCGTGCCTCCTCTGGATCTTGAAGACTGTAAAGATAGCATATCAATAGTTACACAAGGTAAAGAGCCTGAGTAAAAATGATGAAGTTCCATGCGCAGGGTGACAGTTCTAGATAATCCTGGAAAAGCAATCCATCTATAGCTGAAGTTTTTCCTCTTCCTTAGAAGCATTAGTGAAGTACAAATAAGCAAAGAGTTTTAAAAAGTTAATAATTCAACGATATGAAGCTGACCCTTTCCAAAAAACAGAATATGCTCAAACCTGAAGAGAAAGATTAAGGTCTTATTCTTTGCCACCATTTATATCACTCCTCAAAAAATAGATATTTTCCCCTCAGAACACTCACTAACCTATACAGGCTAACACTACCCAGAGCAAAATCTTTTTTCTTCTAGATACATCTGCTCCTATACTAAGAAGGTTGCAAGGCAGGGGGACAAGGAAGAGATTGCTTTAGAAACGCCAAGTGTGGAAAAATGTATCACATTAATCAAGTCAGAAGAAATATTGTATGCACTATTAGTTATATCCTGCAGCAATACAGTCACAAAGTTTCCAATCCACTACATTAAAGCAGTACTGAACACCAAAATTTTGCTAGAGATTATGAGCTTTTTTACATTGAAAAGCTTCTGCAACTTCACTCAAATTGCTAAATTCCCTTAGCAGAGATGTAGGTCTGAAGGAAGTTGTTCCTGTTGGTATGTCTATAATCCCATACCTATAGAAAACTAGGACACAACAAGATCATTCACCCAATAGCTACCTCTGTCAAGGGTTCTATGGGAACATCGACTCCTTACAAGATGGAGGGAATTCATTCTGTTTTCCCCCCTTACTCCTAGGCAACACAGTCTTATCAATTATTCTTGGTATCACAAGGTAGATTTAAGTCTGTTTTCTGCAGACACACTGGAAGCAGCAATAGCAAACATGGTATACTTCAAAAAAATATAGAGATGGTACCACTAAATCCAGACAAGATCCTTCACATTTAATGCTCTGGGTGCTGTTTTGTTTTTTTTTTTTTTACTGTTATTAAGTTTTATTCCCAGTTTTGCATTCAGCCATAGATGGATAAGTAGGACAACTGAGATGCTTGCACACAGTACACCAGCATTTAAATATTCTAGAGGATCTACAGCTTAAGTAAATACTCATTGAAATAGGAGTGGCATGAATCTATACACTATAAAATAATAAATTAATATTAGGTTTCAATGGACTCCTTCTCCCTTGTTAATATTAAAAAAAGAGTTCTTTTAACACTCAGTAGCAAAATCTACAATCAAGAAATAAAGACATTTCTTCCAAAATTCCACCATGGTTCAACAGGTAAGCAAAGGTAGTACTTAGAAGTGGAGATAGTGAAAAATTTATTACAATGTCTCAAAAAATAAGTACAGAAAAATACAAAACTGAAAGCTAGAGAACATATTTCCAGTAAAATTTTGTGGAATTAAAGATGAGAAAAGTCTCTACCATGGTTTAGGCATGTTACTGGACTCCAGTAAGTTTAATAAACTCAGCTCTGATCATTCAAAGCAATAGGACAGGCAGAGACCATCTGCAGGCAAAGTCAGAGTAACAGAAGTTAAGCTGTAACAAATTACATTCACTTTCAAAAAGCACGTTAAAATTTAAGTCCCTATAGAAAGCAGCATATGCAGATATGCAGAACAAGCCCTAACGTTAGCAACAGGCATCAGGTGCCATACACTTGGTGGCACTGTGCTACATCCAGAAGCATTACATGAAAGCAGCCTTGGCACAGTTAGTGTGTGATACAGATAATCAATCACAGATGCGGCTGACTGTGCACCTTTGCCTGTTTCAGAGTACATTCAAGGGGTTTTCAAACCACCTCAGTATCACAATAGGTCAAAAGGCTTTGGCATAGACTGCAGCTAGAGGAGATACCATCACAATACAGGTCCAGTACCAAAAATGGAATAATCCAGCTTTGACCAGAAGAAAAGTGTTGACGGCCAATAAACATTGAAAATCTCAAACTGTTGTCACCACTTCTGAAGGTTGTGATGCTCTAACTTGCTTTTCCTGTTAGGTGGAACATTTGGGAGAACAGCAAACAGTAGTCTACTGAAGAGCGCCTATCTTCTCCCACTAAAGGCACTATCATCAGAGTACCTATGTATCAAAGTGTTACTTTACTTGCAATAACTAAAAAACCTAAATCAGAAGCATTCTAGGAAGTCATGAGGTCAGAGGATTTTCTTTAACAGAAGTTAAAACTGAGCAGAGACAAAATAGATAGTACTAGACAAGCCAGGAACAGAGAAGATAAGTATAAAACACCAGAGAAATCTCAAACACCAAGAAAATTAAGAGCAATGAGTAAACATACCAAACACAAAAGATTCAAATAACCACTGACTGATTACCTTAACGTTAATCTCCAAAAACTACAGACAGGTAACATCGTTGATTTTTAGATCTGATCAGTCAAAAGTCATTTCATGTTCTGGAGTGATTAGTTCATAAGGGTAGTTTCACATAAATAATTGGCATATGCCACTCTGAGGCTTATAATAAATGATTAAGAACTGGCTAATCTCTGAAAGTAGTTTTCAAATGGGGGACCATCATTTAGGGAGATAGTGAAAGCATCAATCTCAATGGAACTTTGCAATGTCAGATTTTGGTGGGTACATTTTTTAAGAGGGGCTTGGGAGTGGGTTGTTCATAGTTTTTTAAAACAATTTTCATTAGCAACTCAGGAAACATGACTGATGGTATTTGCCAATTAAAAAGAGCAGATCTGAACTATCCAGTGAGCTAGGTAGATTCTACAGCAATGCTGTCTACCAAAAGAGAAGGTATTTTAGGATAGCTATAGAGAGTGCATTTTAATAGTGAAACAAGAAAAGACTACTCTCTCAAGAAGGTTCCCCTAAAGGCTGTGGCAGTAAAGTAACTAAAAACATCTCAGTGGGACACCACAACTACAACTGTTAATAGTATTCATGTGTTCTAATATTAACAGGCTACTGACAGTGCCTTCAGTTTTACTTTCTGCAATATAACACAGAATAAAAAACATAGTTCTAGTATCCATTTTAAAAATACCCACCTTTAAAACCATGTTTTAAAGATCAAGTGGAAACAGGTCCAAGAGTTTTAAAATTCTTAGGGAGGTGAGAAATAATCTTTCTGAACTTAAACTCCTACTGTATGTAATGAGATAACAGATATGACTTAATAATAACATCTTATCACCATTCTGGAAAAGAAATTCCAGAAAGTACAAGCTGGAAGCCTACATTACACAATTTCTGTTTTGAGGACAAGCAACTAACCTTTGAACACGAACACTACCTCTCAGTATCTTTAAAGACAGGAGGTCTTGATGGAAGATGTGCTTTACTCTGCTTACACAAAAAGACCTTACCTCTTCAAGATACTAAGTATTCACAGCAGGTCATTATTCACTCCTGTTTGTTTCTCAACAGTAGATTCAACAGATTACTTCCATTGTATGCTTTTAATAAGCAGTGATGCAGCAAGATCCATGCAAATGACAGTACAGACAAAGAAGCAGGTGATAACATACTGCAAGATCAAGCCACCTGCCAAAAAGCCAAATAGGAGGACATACAAGAAACAGAAAAAGACTAGCTATATTCACTGGACGACAACCTGCGCAACTCCAATTGTTAAAGATTGTTGCAATGTTAAAACCATAGCTCTTCAAAATATTTGCTGTAATGATACTTCAAGTGGCAAAAGAACTCCTTACAAAAAAAAAATCAAATAACCCTGTCCCAAATTATGTCTGAAGCACCACATTGTTGAAGTTTGGACTGAACAAAGCAATAAGTGATGCTGTGGTTTGGGCTAGACTGGCCACTGAAACAAACTGATGCTCTCCCTCAAGCTAGGACAAATGACCACAATCAAACCTAATTTCATAAGTATGAAATTACAGAATGATGTTCCAAGACATTCTTCCTACCCTAAGGCAGTAATTTAATGTAGCTGGGACTAGTCTTTCCTAGTAAGGGAGAAAGTAGACTAGACAAGGATAGACCACTATGGTTTGACTAGATGGATTAGATAATAGCAAATTGTCAGCCTCACAGCCATGTCAGTTATAGAAGTCCACAGGGAAATTAAACCTAACTTAAAACGTACACAGTTTAATACACAGATTATAGTTACCCAAAGTTATACCAGATTTCACCCATGCAGCTTCTTTTGAGCTGAAGTATAAAGCTAAAAGAGGTCTTATGCTATTTCCCCATGTACATAGAACACAGAAAAAAGTGCGTTAACATCTCTAAATCAAATAGCTCTGAAGAACTATGTTTATTAGCACCTACAAAAAAATGCAAGTACTGTGGAGACAACAGATAAGCTGACTAGCCAAAGCTACTCAGAGATTCAAGGAGTCAATATGAAAACATCCACACTCAAAATGATTATTTGTTGCGGAAACCACTGATGTAAAGAAGCTATTTTTATCATCATTCAAATGCAGAGTTCTTATATTGAAAATTTATACTTACGCTTTCAACTCAGCAAATCTCACAAGAATGCGAGCATAGCTCTCATCTTGACTATGCTTTTCTGCAGGTAACGCAGTCACCGCTTGACTGTAACGACCAATGAGTCTATTCAGTAGGTTAGCATCCATCTGAGGAATACCCTTTTTCTCTAGCCTGAGCAAAAAACACAGCCAATCTTCTGGATTATTTGTTGTCATCATTATTTGATTAACAGTTCCAGAGTTATCTGACAGAAAAACAACAAAGGAGATTGATTAAAACTGCAGTAAACATGAACAGAAGAAAACACTTTTTATAAGCTTGCATGCAAGACGATTAGCTATTTATTATTTTTTTTAAACAAGATTAGAGCACAGTTAAAGAAACAAGGAGAGATGAAATGTATTTTGTGGTCATTAATACTGAAGAAATGCAAAACCTTAAATCCTTTGAGTTAATGTTTCTTTCACTCAATCTAGGTTAAGATCTGTTGCATAAGTGGCCACAGTGTAACAAAAACACATACCTGTTGTATCAGCTGAGATTTTAGTACAGTTAAGCTCATCTGTAATATTGTCTTCATTTCTGTATTTGTTTTTCAAGTCTCTAACTCTATTCATGATTGAAGCAATTTGTGGCAATCCTCTTTCACTGTGGTCCTCTTCCTCCATCTGCAGACACAAGGTTAAAAAACAGTGATGTTCCTGAAGAACCCTGTTGTAGTTCACCTTAATTGGAATTACCATGGGAAAGCCTCTCGTGTATTGTGCAGATTAATTGAGACTCCACCACATTATGTAACATAAATACTCTATTAAGCCTTTGTCAATGTAGTTACACAAGTAAACTTCTTAGCAGAAGCCAACGTGAATGAGCAAAAGGAATCGGTATTTAACTGATCTGGCCAAATACTAGTCCATGCTTCACAGTAGCCCCTTCCAATAAGGTATATCCAGTGTTTGAATAAAATGAGGGTGGGATATGCTGCCTGAATAGCTAGGAGCTACTGTATTAAACCACATCCTGAATCCATAGATTGGGATCGCTAAAAGGCAGTCCTCCTCCTAGCCATACACTCCCACCACTTCTCTGGAATAAACAGCAATGGAACAAGCATTTGTCAGACTTTCATGGCGACCTGGCTCAGGGACAAATGCCAACAGAAAACTACATTAAAAAAGGGGAGAGCTTTTATGTTTTTGCTTGATGTTCTTCTATCTCCCTCAACTGTGTCACCATATGGACAAGAGAAAGAAAAGGGAGGAAGGAAAGACTTTAATTCGATGACACCTGTAAGGCCGGATTAGACTACCTTAGATGTGTCACCCCACACATATACCTCCCTTAAATGTAAAGATTTTTCATATGTAAAGAAAACTATATACTACTATAAACTTGAAGTTTTAACATTATTAATCTTTTCCATCACAGGTATAACTTGCAGTAGAAATCATAAGTTTCAAGACATGACAGATACTTACAACCCATCTTTTAGCATTACCTTGTCTCTGTAATGGGCATGATATTTTTTACTTAACATAATACATGCTTAGTTGGACAGTGAGACGTGCTCTGAGAAATATGTTTATTCCTGTTATGCCTCATTTTTAACATTTTCCTTCTCTAAAGCAGCATTTCTTCATTGAAACGTGGTGCACTTATTTATACCACCGAGATTCTAAATCAAACGTTTTGAAGTAGTTCTAGTTCTCATTAAGTTTTGCTGTTGCAAAATTTTACTGCCTAGATGTCTATCCAAAAGGATTCATTCTAAGACATTACACAAACCACTGAATGATCTTAAGGGTCCTTTCCAACCATGAAGATTCTGTGAATAAAGGTGAATCAGTAAGGTATATGTAACAAATTACTAAACTACATTGCTTGTAGTGAATAATATTCAGCTTTTGTATTAATTCCTGGCTGGAATGTCTGCTTTATTAGGGAATATAATCCAACACTGAAACTAAAAACTGATGGTGGAGGGGAGGACTAGCTAGGAGACACTAATCAGAAGATGAGGAAAGTTCACACATGAAACACCCAAGGCATATCTGCACAGTTTCACAGCCTATGTATAGGCTGGGAGAACCCTAAAGCAAATCGGTGTACTTCATCACCTACTAAGAATTATCTCCACATAACTGGAGTAATTTAAGGCTAACAAAAGTAAGTATTAGGAATATTATTAAGACAAAGCTATGTATGTTTAACCTTTCTATATTCTCTGTGTTCAGGAAGGGCAAACTCTTGTGCATATTTCCAAAGAAGAAGCCACATAACCATTTCAAAGAATGTGATTGCACCACTGATGTGGGTGGCAGCTTGCTAACAAGAGAGACACATAATTTTCTTTACTTAGAGGTATGCTATACAAACCTGTATGCCTTATGCCCACATTTTACTCTAACACCTTGCAAATTCATTCACTATCATTCAATCTGAAAAATAAGTTATAAAGCTTCATTGCAACTAAAATTGTGTTGGAGAAGTATGAACATAATTGGCTAGAAGTATTCAAAGTCAGAGATAAATACCTCACTCCAAACCTCTGCTCTCATGGTTAACAGTGAAGACAGGGAAATATTTGAAAATCACACCAAGTTAAGGTAAAAGTTAATAACACTGAACTTGGTATTTTGGAAAAGTTAAAAGATTTTTAAGTCTTTTATAACAGTAGCTTAGCTATTAAGTGCTATATGTAAGTGTTTGCAATCATTTATTAAGCTGGTGATTTAAATCTAGGTTTGCAGTTGATAACATGTCTGAATAAATCTAAGAAGTGTTACACTCCTCAGCTTCAAGTCTCAATTAATATATCCTAGCGCAGTCATACTCCAGGCTGATCTGTTGACTATAAGGGTCAAACTTCCAGATCAACACAGGCTAGCAAGATACAGCAAATTAAACTATACTCAAATTATAATTGTCCAATTTAAGAGCTCCACCAATAAATACATGTTGAAAACCACTGCTATAGTAAAATGTCTTTTGAGGACACACAGAAACCTTGGAGGTTTCTTCCAGCAGAGCTAGTGAAAGAACACACAAATACACTCAGCAATTTCGACAGATGCAGCACAGGCAAGCACTTGTGAGAAAAAATGGTATTTTTTGCTCGTTTGACACTTTCACATTTCAGCCACCTTCCCATCACAGTAATATATTAATATTCTAAAAACCATTAACAGAAGTTTCCACATTCCTTACTGTATGTGCACATCTGGCAATCTATTACAGAGATGTAGTTACTTCCTACCTTATGTAGCCAAATCTGTACAGCGAAAGTAAACAAACTTCTATATCCTCTGTTTAGCATGAGCCTATGCCATCCTGATGATCCCCTTCCTCCAGGAGATTCCCCTACTGCTTTAATAAGTGGTACACGCCAAATATATAGCAAGTAGCCAAAGACTGCAACAAAAGCCAGGGGCTAAAGTTCTAACAGTTCCAGGACAAAAAGCCTCACAGAAAGAGAGGTTGTTTTAGTAGGTTCAAAATATGGGGCTTTTTTTTTTTTTGCAAACTCCAAGTTTTAGTCAGGCAAAAGCACCGTGTACATTACCACTATCAAAAGATCTTAGCATCACTTTAACAACTGTTGGAGCCTGGCAAGATATTCAAAACATGACTTCATAGTATCTTTGCAGAAAAGCAAAATAGCAACATTTCAATTACAAAATGAAATATTTTCAGTAGTCTAAGAAAAGTAGAAGCAAATATCCCCCAAACAGGGCTGTAAACAAAACCTATACAGAAGAAAAGCTACAAAAACACGTAAAGACAACATGCTAAATCAGTGCTATCTGAAAAACAATTTTTGTTTCACTGAGATGAGACTAAATAAAAAACCCTACCTTCACTCTTCTTAAAAAAAGAAGTACACTGAATAAATTCTAATTTCAGTGCTTGTTTGGAACTTCAGTTAGTATCTGTTTCTCCCCAAAGTGCACAGGGAAAAATCTTAGGCTGTTCTGAGACTGATTGTGTAAACTGTCCCATCTTTTGGAGATTATGTTGCTAAAAATTACATAGGCGATTACTGTAGCAAAAACTGTTCACATGTTATTCTAAAGATGATACTTATCTACTTCATGCGGGGAAAAACACACATGCATCTCTTCATAAGGAAGATTTTGGTACATGTTGCAGTTTTGCCTTTGATAAATCTAGTAGAGGGGGCTATGGAAACTCAGTACACCAAATCTCCTCTTTATAGGTGAGAAAATCCTTAAAGATCTGTCCTTGAACTGTATCCATTCCTTCAAAGTATGAATGAAGTCAGCTTCTCCAAAACTTGAAGCACCAAGATGATCAAAAGATATTTAGCTCAGGTTAGGTAATACCACGATCTCTTATTACAACTGTAATCACTAACAATTCCCAGATGGATTTTTTTTTTAAAAGACATTATTTATATTTTTTCACCAATGTAAAAGGTTCATTACTCTTTTTACAGTAATAGCTTGCCAAATGTAGTAGACCAAAAAAATAGTTTTCTGCATAAATTTGTTCTTAACTCTCATCAATACATGTCAAACTTACATTTCTGGTGTGCTGGTTAACTGTTCAACGTGTACTACATGGAGAAAAATCCCTCCTGAAGAAAGGATATGCCTTATCAAAAAGATAACGTGGGTGAGGGTCAGACTATCTCAGATGATTCCAAGAATCCAGCGAAGGCAAGAAATGTAGCTTTCCATCCTGAAAAAGTTCCTGTGTATCAAAAATGGAACAGTTAGACATTGAAAAGTAAATGAATATCAGTATACCCTGTAAGCTTGCCTCATCTTCATGATATCCCAAAAATATAGTTTTCATTAAATCAATAAAACTAATCCTAGTTAGTAGTAAAACAGTACAAAAAAGCTCAAAGTTTGCTTTTGGACTAAGGGCTAGCACTTCCAAATATGTCAGCTTGTTATGACATTTACAGATAAAAATACACTAAGGGCATAACCACCTGTGTATTGTTATAATTTGCAACTAATCTTTCTACACATGCCAAAGTTCAACCAAAAGCAAGTATTCAGAGTCTCATTTTAGCTTAATCTGCTGCATGATTGCTTTTAAAGAAAGTCATTTATTTCTCTGTGTGAAGCACACTCAAAATCTGACAAAACAGCAACGACTTAAAATAGAACATGCTGTTATATAGTTACTCAATAGGAACTGAGCTCTTAATTGCAATGGCTGCATAGCAGCACAGTTGAGATCTAGAAAAGCCATGCAAGAGGAAGTTAAAAACAGGGAAAGAAAGAATAGGGAGAACATGTATGCAGAGATCAGGAAAATACAGAACAAACTTTAAAAAAAAAAGTGTAATAGAGTAACTTCAACCCCTCATACAGACACACTAAATAAGCAGCCAAGGGACAGAGACTAAAAGAGCAGTATGTGTTGTAAATGGATGAAGTGACAATACTGGTTATCCATAGGATTTCATGTGTAATACACCCAACAACATTTATTGATATCAAAGAAAAATAACAGTATCCAGTCTTGAAATACTGGATTTGCTGTGTTACACTATTTGTTCCATTTCTGAATGGAGTCAGATGCAGTTTTTCCTCAAATGCAAGCTTTGAGAAAGTATGAAAATACTTCTTAATTATTGAACAAAAAGGTACACTCTTCCTAATTCTGGAATCTACTGAAATACTGCATCTGTTTAAAGAGGTGTGAAAGGCAGCAAAAAATTTAAGAAAGCGCTCTCCAAGTTAGTTGGTCAACCTAGTAAAATATATTTAAGTTATCCTTTTACCTATATTTTCCTTACACCTCCAGATCATTGTGACTACAACTGTTAAACTTTTGTTTAGCTCTGTTCCTATGATCTGATTAGTGTCTAATAGCATCTAAAGACCATACGCTGAAGAACTTTGAGTTAAGTCCTCTACTCCATGTAGAAGAGGCAAAAATGCCACCTCAAAATCAGGAACATTACCCATGCATATGTTTTCTGATTACTTCCTTTCATACGCAGAACAATCACACACAAACAAGATGGGAAAACTAATGGTAGCCTTTGTCTTCTACAGCATTTGCATTATTCTGCTGATGTATTCAGTTCATTATTTAATAGTGCTAACCATTTAAGCAAAGATGCGCATGCTTGATGGTAGTATAGAAAATGCTGTCAGATACAGAAAGAACTATCTCCAAGTGCATTTATATCAGCATTGCCTAAACAGCACAGTACTACCAAAGACCCTTCCTGAACGTTAGCATCTATTAAATGGACATTTAAGTGTTTAAAAGTTACTACCCTCAGGATCTTGCTGCCTTGATTCAAGGCAAGTAAGAATGGAAACACGCAATAACATCACACGACCATCTTCAGAAACACATAGCGTTATCTGCCATTCCTCCAGTTAGTGTTCTGTAGATATTAAAACAGAAGCTAGTTTTTATTACTGCTTTGAAGAAACAGATACTAGTTTTCAAACTGCTCAATTTCTTTAAAACCCATGGGAAGTCAGGAAAGCATTAGACCTTGTTCAAAGATACAAGCTTTTAAGTTAAAGTCTAAAGAGCAAATTGCAATGGTAGAAATATGAAAGAAATCCTGCGATTTTTGCTTACTCCAGACAGATGTTTAGAAGAAATGGTTACTAGAAAGAGTCAGGCTAAATTTTTCCACAAGCAGTCACCAAAATCTGAATTCAGATGAGCTCCAAGTCTTCTCCAACTTCAGCTCCATTCATACCGATTACAAGACTGGGTTACAAGATTATTAGTTAGCACTAGACAGACTTGATAACTCACTTCTAACCTGTCCCCTAGTGCAGCCACTAGTAGAAGTCTCTCCTTCATCCAGCCATTATTTCCAAAAATACATAGAAACGTGGTGGTTTAGAAGCCTCTACCCAGGCTTTAAAAAAAACCTATATGTGTGCATAATCTTTGTTTGGGTTTGTTTCCAAGTCCTAAAGCCTTGATTTAGGATTTTCTTAAAGGGAAACAAAACCACCCAACATTCAAAAAAAAAAAAAATCATCATTTTAAGAAATCAGCAATATTAGCTATGAAAAAAAAAAAGAAAAAAATGAAACTCTAGCATTAGCTACAAAAAGGTATAAGACCCAAAGATACAGAACAGGCCTAATCAGAAAGAGGCTCGACAGCAGAGAAGCAGGTGAGCTACTGCAACATAAACAAACTGGAGGCTTTAAGGCAGGTAAGAGTTATCAAGAGGCAGCGGGGAACAGAGCAGCACACAAAGCCTCTAAGACACAATTTTAAGTTCTAAAGGTTAAGTTCTGAAGGCTTAAGGATATAGCCAAGCAGTAACAAGGGACATAACTGAGAGTAGTTTTAATTCAGGGTATTATTTCAGAAATAGGTATTGCTTTCTCACCTGCACTAGCCAGAGCTGAATGGGTACGCGTTCCAAGATTTTTCTCTGCTTTCCCCTCTCCTTGCCCACATGCACCTTCCTGTTTCCAAAACAATTTGTGTAAACTAATATCAAGCACAGACCCGCTTTATATGTATTTCTAGAAAGTGCTACTCCTCAGCCTAATTCACGATAACTTGCACGATATCCTCAACCAACTTTATTTCCTCATGCGTTTTTTGCCAAGCCTGCATCCATCTGTATTATTCAGAACTTCTTTTTCTTTTCATTTTATAATATACTACAATTAAATAACGTGGGAAAAAACCATCACCACTCTCGAAATCCCTCATAAAGTTCAGGTTAAAAAAAAAAAAAAATCCACAGAAGAGGAAACGGAGGGGAGAGAGGGTGGTGAGGGAGATGAGGAGAGTCAGCCAGCAGGTTCCCTCGCCCGCAGGGGCGCCAGCCCAGCCGAGCCGCGGGGCACATCCTCCGCCGAGGGCCCCGCAGGGCCGGAGAAGCCACGACGCGCGCCCGCCCCCCGCACTGCCGTTCCCCAGGGGGCTGGCGGGAGGCGATCCCCACAGCCTCACCGCTAGGCCAGCACCCCGCTGCCCCCGTCCCGGCCGGACTCACCCTCACTGCCTGCTGCCGCTATGGAGCCAGGATGGAGCTCCGGGCCGAGCAAGGCCGCTCGCGCCGCTCTGGGTTTGAATATCACCGACGCCCAAAGAGCCCACTCCCCATTGGTCAGAGTGGATGACGGGGCGGGGGAGGAACCGAGCTCTGATTGGCCCGAGGAGGGAAAAACAGCGGAGCCTGCCTGCCTATTGGAGAGGAGTTGTGGTTCTTTCCCGCCCCCCTTCCAGCATCTCGTGGGGGATGCTCGCGCCGCGCCCCGCTGCCCCGAGGAGGGCGGGGGAGGAGGAGGAGGTGGCTTGCGCGCAGGCGCGGCGCGTCGGACGCGCGCTGGGGCCGTTGGCCGCCTCAGCCGCTGAGGGGGCGGTGGGGATCCTGTCCGGCCCGGAGCTGAGGGCAGGGAGGAGTCAGGGGCCGGCCGGCTGTAGTGAGGGGCGGGCGGGAAGGGATTCCCTCGGCAGTGGTGGCGGGTTTTTCCCGAGGCCTCTCCTCCCTGACGGTCTTGGCGGAGTGGGGATGGGAAGCTCCCGCCGGAGCGCTGGGCTGCGGCGGCCGGAGCAGCGTCTGGTTCCCCGCAGCCGCGGAGCGCTGGCATGGTTCCAGTCGTTATTCCCGATTCCCACAGGGCAGGGAAGGGAAAGTGTGAGCTGCCTGGGCTCAGTTCTCGGTTACAAACTGAGATAATACGAACTTACTTAAAATATATCTGAAAATATTTTCTTCTTTAAACGATAACTGGTTATTTTGTGACGCTTCGTTTATCTGTAAGAGAACAGCGGGACTGTGTGTCCCGACCAGCTCCTTAAGATTACTTCTTTCCTCTACCTTTTTCTCAGACGGATTCTTCATAAGCTGATCCCATATCTGCAGTGTGCCTAAGGCTGCTAAAAGCAGCTCTTCCTCTGACCTGTCCCTTTCTTCTTGGCATTGGATTATAGTAATGCAAATACACTAAGTAGAACGGTTCAGCCTCTCAGTTTACATTCTGGCCGTACGTACTAGTTACTGTGTTCTTTATAGCAGTAGGGTTCTTCTGATACTTATAATATTGAGGCTTTTTAACACAACAAAAGCAGTTAGACATGTATATATAAGCTTTATTAATTTGATAGGTTACTAATCATTAGTTTTCCACAGACACCAAACGTGATCTAGTAACAATATGGTACCTAAACTGGTCTTCCATTGAAATTTATCTTACTCATCTTTATTCATCTAGAATTCAAGTATCTCATCTAATCTAGTGATACAAGCTCATTCTACAGTCAAGGAAAAGAGGCATTTCAAGAGACAAATTCAGTCCAAACACCTCTTTTACACTGTAATGGATCATTCCACGGAGGAGGTGCCTGTTTTTCTCTAATAAGTACAGAGCAACTCTAACTTTCAGCTGATATGAAGCTTATCTTTTTTCTATGTTGCCTTACTCCTCCTTGCATATACACTTTTTTTGGGTGTTTTTGACATTTTTGTTGCTGTGTTGGGGCTCTCACGTTCCACCAGAACATGAGTCCTGTGAAAATTTAAAGATGCAGCACAAGTTGCATCAATTTTCTCCATGTCTGCCTTCACTTGAGAGATATAGTCATACATTATTATCAGTTTTGATGAGGTCAAAGGAGAAGAGGGTTCTAGTGAGTGAATAATGCTTTAAGGAGTTGTTATTTGATTTCTGTAGCTGTGACGAGAAACTGGGATACCATGTAGAATCCTGGCAAAACCAAAATGAATGGAAGAAATAAGACAGGGTAGACCTCTGAAAAAAGCTGCAAAGAGAGAAATGGGTCAGAGAAAGAAAGGCTGTAATATCCATAGAAAAAATAAAGGACCCTCCATTTAGTATTCTTCAGTAAAATATAAAATATTTGCGATGTTTGCATTGTTGGTAGAACCATTTGCTTATCAGTGTTTATGCTTGTTATTCATTATAAAATCAGAGATGTATAGGGAATTTTAGAAGTATACCAATTGAAATTTCCACCTAAAGGTGATTCCAGTTTGAGTGACAAATGTGGCAAGTGAATCACAAAAAGCAAGGACAAGACTGGATGACAAATGAAAGAAGAGAGAGAGGTCAGTCTTTTATAAGTTATCATCAGGGGAATCCTGTTTCATTATTTTAAATACCACATCATATGGTAAGATTTTGTGTCAGTTTGGATGATGGTATTGCAAATCCAAATGTAGCGAAGGTACGGCTGAGTCATGAAGGATTTTTCAAATGTTGACAAAATCTTTGTACCACACTGTGGTGTTTTCTGCAAATGACTATAAGAGAAAGGCTTTCCTCTTCTAGTTGAAAATTTGGCAGCCACTAACACATCCTCTCAACTTGGTGTTTGAGGTTTAATGTCTCTGATACAAAGGGCCGCTCTTTAGAAAAAGAGATGGTAGCTCATTGGTCATAACTAAAGACAGGCATTCAGTGGAGCTGATTCGGAGGAAAATGCATGGAGTATTTCATGTACTCCATTTACTGAGAGTATCTGTACTGTTCCTGACTGCTGATGTGTTGCTACAACCTACAGATGTCCGCAAGAAGCAGCAAACAAACATTCTAGATGGCAGAGTCACCTCAGCAAATGAGAAGTTGTTGTGAAAATAATCAGTGGGTAATTAACAAACTATTAAGATTTTCAGCAGCAAGAATAATCACCAGATGTCTAGTATTCCCACTCCTCCTACGTGTTATGTTCCATGACATACTACTTGTTTGTCGCTACTGACTACTTCGAGATTTATGTGTAAATTTTTTGGTTTTTAATAAAGAGAAATAGAGAACAATAATTATTTATATCAGTGTATCTTGTCCCATGGCATTTCATCATTTACAGATCTGATGCATGCGTTGTGACTGGGCTTAGGAAATAAACTTTTTTTCATATTGATGGACACATTCAATCACTAAAATAATGAGAACTATTGTACCTGGGCTTCTATGTGTTGTCTGATACCATTTTTTGCTGAAAGTCTGTAAAAGGCATAGATATGCACACGCACAAAATACTGATTTAGAAACTGGCTAATGAACACATCCCAAAAAGGAAGCGTTAATAAGTGTTCAAGCTGCTTATTTCAGAAGGATACCTCTTGGCTCTAACCGTGGTGGATTTTGAGTATTGTATTGGTGACGGAGAGGTTAATATAAAATGTCTGCCAGTAAACTTGGTGTTAAGGCTGCAGACAAGCGACTGGGCTGTTCAGTAGGTCCTGGGCTGAGGTTAAGCCGACTGAGGGAACGTGGCTATCTGGTGAGCATGCCATGAGAAACTGCTGAACATTAATAACCTTGTGAGAAGCTGATGAAGGCTAGAGGTCATGCTGTGAAAGGTGGCTGGATCACACATGATTATGGGGGAGTTATGTGAGGAACAGCCAAACTTCAAGGGGAATATTTTGGAAAGGGCGTCTTTTGTGGGGTACAATCTTAGAACACCAAGAGCACCTATGTAACCACATCATAGGTGTGAGATCACTTAGATAATGGTACCAGACATACCAGATTTGAAATACAGATTTATCAAAACTGGCACCAAGGGAGAAAAAGGAATTAGAGGCAGGTTCTGTATTTGGGAGGAGACTGGGACAGAGAAAGGGAGACGCAAGGGCAGCAAAAAATAGCTGAGAAATGGGAAAAGATGTGATAAGTTCTGGAAAGAAATGCATACATTTTCTTGCTTTTCACAGGAAGCTTGTAGTACAATATGTTATGTTTAGCATAACTTACTCCGGTCATTAGTAGATCTACTACATGAAAATTTCTAAACTGTGCTAAGAAGAGATCAGGCTGGATAATCCAATGGTCCTTTCCACCTTGAGCTTCGTGAATCCACAAGACTGAGGAGAGACGTATCCTTAGTGTTCAAGAATCGATCAGCATTCTTTATCACTTGAAAAGGATGGGTCTCGTCTTACAAAGTTTCTTTCAGTCAGATTTGTTTCTTTGTTCTTCAGAGCATCTGATTCCCAGGGAAATGAAGAAATAATTTCTGATGATTCTTCTTAGCCCTTGTATAAATCTATGTTTCTTGTTCTCCCACTTTCTGTTCTTTGCCTTTGTTCTCTTTCTGTTTTGCTGCTTAAGGAATACTGGTCTCAAATAATATTTAAAATCTATCAAACAAGGGTTGCTTAATGTAGATATAAACCTCTGTTATTTGCCAAAAAAACAGCTAGCAGTCGCACAAGAGAGAGCGATGGAGAAGGTTGGGTTAATTATACTTCTTTTACAATAAGGACACATCTTTACTCATGTGGTGGTGCAATGCCTGATTGTTCATTATTACAATTTGAGATAACTGCTAGGATTAAGCTTTTGGTTACTATTGAAAAAGACAAACAAACAAAAAATCAAGGGTGGGGTTGATTTTACCTCCTCTGAGCTATCTAAAAGGTAGGTAGCCAGACAAAGCAAGTGATCCCTTTGTAGCCAGCGCAGGGTAGACTGTCTAACCCTATGTCCTTCCAGTCTGCAGATGAGGTGAGGGACTCTCTGGAGGTGTCTTTCGTCCTCTCAGCTGACAGTTGAGGGAGCATCTGCAGTGAAATGTGTAACTTGCACTCAATTAAATAAGGTAAAGTGAATTCTTTCTAAACTGCTTCCTTCCATGAGCAATACCATCTCTCTTCATCCTGTCCACTGCTATATCTCCTAACCTAATTCGTTACTAGCTTCCTGCCTTCATGTATATATACTTTTTCACTGGACAATCTGTATCTTGTTTTTAAGTTAAGAAGTGAATGGCTTTAATTCAGCCAATCACCTGCTTTGCAGATTTTAACTTACTTCCGTTGGAAGTAAGAAGGCAGCCTGTATATCTCAATGATGAGCTGCTACACAGTCCAAACATCCATTTTCATCCTGTTAGTGCCTTTTCATTTTCAGTTGCTTTTCTGTGTATCACCATCTCATCAGAATACCTTGAAAATATCTGAGAACTTTGTTTTCAGCACCTATGTAAGACTGAGAAGTATTATTCGCCCCCCCCCCCTTTTTTTTTTAAAACTAAGGCACGGGAAAGTGAGCAGCATGCCTCTAAGTCATACAGGATGCCCAAAACAGATCTAGGGATCAACCCCAGAGATCCCAATAACAATTCCAGCACGTTAAGAACTTTCTCATTTGAGGATTTCTTTGGCACTCAATAGCTGCACTAATCTTTGAAGAAGAGTATATTATTGTATATACCCATTTCAAATGATGATAATTGTAGACCTATTATAGTGTCAGCCTCTACAGGTTGGCACTGAGTACAACAAATAGTAGGTGATTGCTCACCTGCATACTGGATAATTACTAATCTTTTCAACTGGAATTCTTTTGTGTTCTGTCCTGTTATCTGGCCACTACCATGTATGTATGAGGCCACACAGGAAATCCGTGATGATAAGAGAGTTGTGGTACCTTCAGTAGGAGGATAATACCCAGCTGTATATATCGATTTCATCAGATCCAGCTGGTGCTGTTCAGCAGCTTGCTTCGTATATGGCCAAACTGAGTTACAGATTCATGTGGGCTGTAAATAACTAGAAAAGAACAGAGTTGAGAAATCACGTGAACAGTCTGTTGCGCGGGCTCACAACTTCAGGTCATGCTAGATCCATACGTTCTGTCGGATGTCCATGTAAAAAGAACAGAAGAAAACATATTTTCTATATGTATCTGTTACAAATTTCCTTTTGAGTGTCCATCTTATAGCAGCTAAGCATGGTACAGTTACCATGTTTACTGCAGTACACTTTATATAAGTGTATTCTTGACTATTTAAAAAAAAAAAAGTCAGGTAATATATCTTAATTGCAATAAAACCTATCAAACTTGTTACAGTGGCTGCTAATCAGTTCCTTAGTGAAATCTGAAATACGAGTTTTGACCTGTAAAGCTGTAGATAATACTGACAACTAATTCTGCGATTAAAGCTTTGACAGAAGTGGTCAGTTAAGGGCAATTTGTTAGATAGCTACAAGGTACAATCTTTTCTTCCCGCATTCTGGTCTAGTTGGACATGGACCGGGTCCAGTTCAGAAAAGACACAGTTGTACTGGAATGGTCCTCTGAAACTTGCCTGAGAAGCAGCACACGATGGTTTGTGCATAGCGTTCCTCTGTACAGCCCTTAGACTGCATGTGGTTTCTGTGGGACTAGTAAGGTTGGCCAGAGAAACTCAAATCTATTTTCACCTCTCCCTTAGAAAGCCCTGAGAGACTGCAATTTACTTTTTAATGAACATAAGGGGTGTGGGCATAGGGACTTCATCTGTGAATGCCTTCCAATTTAAGACATTGGAGGCCTGAGTTTGCTCAACATCTATTCTTCACATCTTTCCTCATAAATGACTGACTTGAGACTTTGCTATTTTTAGATTTTGGAGAAAAGAACTGAGTAAAAGTAGTTTTACTTGGGCAGCTCAAAGTAGTAAATTTAAGGATGTGCGTGGGTGAAAGATGCACTTGTTCACGATAGCAGATCAAGGCCTAAAGTTATTACAACATGTTACCATTGTTCGCTGCATTATTAGAGTATTTCAAAGAGTAGGTGGCCATAACGCAATAATGTGCATCAGTCATTTTAACATATACCTTTCAAAAGAGGTGGAACAGACATCTAAACAACAATCACCATTATAGCTGTAATACGACATGCAGCTATGGTATCAAACAATTCTTTTTTCAGTGTCTAAAAAAGATAAAATAAAATATTGAACCACATTTGTTTATCATCAGATCGTAGGGCTCCACAGAGAAAACAGGATACAGATCGTTTCTGTTAATTCACCGGTCTGTGTGACTGCGTGGGGTCTTTAGAAGGTTGGGAGATCTACAAAATGTTGGGCATGCTGCTCCACAGACTGTGTAACTGTTGAGACCATTGCAATTGTTAGAAGTCTCCTTTGATGAGTCCTTTACCACAACCATTGAAAGCAAGAAAAGATTCCGCATAAAATTGTGAATTCAGTCCTGAAAAACTGATGGCAAAATCTAGATTTGGGTAATCTGAATGATACTCAACCAAAAGAACGTGAAGTGATTTCTAAATATTTAAACAAGAAGTCTGTTCTTATCAGACTGGTTCTATGTGCAGCTTCTATAAGCCCATGATATTTAGTAACAGAAAAAATACAACAGATGGGTTCATTTTCCAGAAATCATCTGCTGGGAAAAAGAGTAGACCTAGAGAAATAGAAGGTCTTTGAGGACGACTAGATCCAAGAAGGCACAATCAAGATCCAACAAGCCTAGACGGGACCAGGCCTTCAGATGCTAAATCTGACAGATGGAAACAGTTCTTCTGCCCCTCAGGAGTACGAGCGACCCGATATCTACATCACCTCTTGCTTGTCAACCACTTCTTTTCCCAGCATCCCTTTTTTGACAATTTTATAAAAGCTGAGCTGCTGAAAAGCGAATAGGGAAAAGTCATGTGTTTTCTTTACGACTCATCCACCATCTTACTGACATTTAGCTAAGGCTTAGGGCTTTGCTTTTTAACTTCTTCCTTATCTATGAAAAGTGATGATAATAATGGATTTGTAATCATTGCAGTTCCTCATGTGGAAGTTACTGTTATAAGTATGTGAGTGCAGTTATTGTTCTTATTGCATAAATAATGATATATTTATGCTGGAATGAAGTGTCCCCTCATGACTAGAAGTAGGGTTCAAAATTTATTTAGGTAGCCAATCATTAATACTCCACCCTCTGAATTATCAATGCATCCAAACAATGTATTATTATGCCACAGAGATTGCACTTCTGACCCATCTTCATTAATGACCTTAAGAAGGAAGTAAATAAAATATTAGTGAAATTGTTAAGTGAATGGGAGGAGTTGGAATAGACGTGAGTAACATACAACAACCTTAGGAGAATGCAAAATAGAACAAGAACAGAAAACAAAATTATAAAAAAAAAAAAAAAGCCCTGCAAGCATTCAAAAAGAATGACTAAGTGGACTACCAGTAATGCTGCAAGGGAAGTATAGATGATGTTACACAAGAACATAAGTATGTCATAACTGCCCCCAAAGCAATTGCCATTTTAAGCAATTAAGGACTCTGACAGAGTTCTCATGAGTCTTGCTTTTCACCTTTTACCTGTTTTCTCCCTCTTTTGTTGCCGGTCACTACTTCCATAGTGCAGATAAAGAATGCAGTGTACTTCTTTAATCCCAGTGAAAGCGGGATGCTCGACTGAAGTGGCACAGCTCAAATACGCCTTTCTTTTGATGCACTCTGCTACAGGGACAGTCACCTCAGGCAGTGGGATGAAGGGAGTCTCTCAAAGTGGTTCACCTCTTTTCTCAGTATGATCGAAACATTCAGACCAATTGCTCTCGGAATCATCTCCTGCCCCTGGAAATGGGTACATTCATTTCTACCTTGAAAGTTCTCACCATTTTTGCCAGTAATAATGAGAAAACCACTCAAATGTTAACAACATGCAACGTTTGGCATTTTTCTCACACTTAGCATTAGTGGAAGACTCTAGCAACACATCTGCTCATTTCAATGGGAGATGCACTGTGAGCATGCGCAAACCGCAACTATACAACAAATTAATGATCTGCAAACAAAGAAGCCTGTCATTTCAGCCAGAATGGCAGGGACGTGAATTCGAAGACCTTTGCTGCCAGAATTAGTAGAGAGATCAAATTCAGACTTTCCTATCTTCTTTTGCTCAACAGCCCTGGACAGACTGCATCAAAAGCATCACTGCAGCTCCCGATTACCATGTTATCACAAAGTTATTACGTTATCACCAAGTTATTTACAAATTGGAAAGAGTTGGGAGAAACATTAAAGAATTCAGGCAGTTAGTAAAAAATGACATGGGGACAAAATTGAATGAATTTTATTTGTGAAGCCGGACAAGAAGTAACAATGTATCATACTGTAATATTCAGTTGGACGGATAATTAAAATTACACGCGGAAGCAACAGATTCTAGTGCCACACAGATAGGTCAGCTTTGCGTTGCATCATCTTGATGTCTTGAGCCCTCTTTGGAGGTACGTTGTAATTGCTGTTCATCAGGACTGTTGAGAAAGGGGACCCTGTTATTTCTAATCATATAGGAAATAGGGATTAATCAGACCTTGCCAGAGAGGAAGGTAGAACATGAGATACAAACTGTTGCAGTCTCAGAATACCTGCTTGCCGATACTGCTTAAGCTGAAGTTACGTAGATTGTTTTTTAATTACCAATACAGCCAAATAATCACATCAGCACTCTCCACAAAATGCACAGTGTAGAAACTCTTTTCTTTCATTTTCTCTGCTATGAAAGTATTTTTTCTCAATTTATTTTCATCAAAATACTCAGTAGTTTTCTTGAAGGTTGTGATTTGATTTTTAGTGTACAAAAAAATTTAATAAATATTTTCTCTGCAAGTTTTTAAAGTGTGATAGCTTTTAAATTAAGGCTTATTTTCCTACATCTTTTTAATAAAAAAAGAAAACTTTGGTCAACCCAAAGATAAGCATTTAAGGGAACTGAATGATTCTTTGGCTATTTTTGTGATACCTCCCAGTAAATGGAAATAAAGAGCTTTTTTGTTTTCATAATATGAGACCATGTAAACAGTGAAGAATGGTAAGATTTGAAATATTAGGGATTGTTACCATTGCTGGAATTAAAAATAGATTTTAAACTTCATCAAAAGAGATGCAAACTGAAATTTTAGAATAGACACAAAATTGATTGAAATGCTGTTTCTGTAAAGCATGAAGGAAATGAAAATTGAAGTGGAAGGAAAAAGTCTGGTCCCCAATACTAAGTTACTAAAAAGGGGTAAAATAATGATACTGGATGACGGTTTCCCACAAAAAGAAAGGACTTTTCCATCCGAAAATACCATTCAAGATAACACAATGAAGCAAAGCTAGTGGAAGCTGTTAGTAGGCAGATTGCCCAGAACGGAGCCTCAGGAGATATTTAGAAGAAAAAATTTACCTAAGCGTGCCAAACACAAGGTGCATTTTAAGATCTTATTACTAGGAATAAATACGTAACTGATTTTTATCACAGCTGTAAATCGCAGCATGAGAGCCAAAAGATCCACCTCAGGACGTCCTCGTTAGAGCTCTTAATTTTAGCTCATCTTAAATGAGCTAACCTGGTTACTGAAAGCGGTCAAGAGAACAATGTGGGCTCCCAGACGCTGCTGAGAACTGTCGAGCTGCGAAGCCGTGCTCTGCCCTGCGTGGTTCTCCATGCTGTCACTGTTGCTTCTGGTACCTAAACAGCATGTTTTAAGGAGTACCTATAATATATAGCACTTTACAGACTACATGGCCTGCCTGATAGAAAGTATTGCTTGCTCCACAAGAATCTGACTGTAATTTAAGAGGAGAGCATGATTTTGTACAGAGCCAGTTCCTCTATTCTGTCCTGACAGGTTTGCAAGAAGGTTAATAATAATGAAAAATCAAGTTACTTCCTTGGGAATCAGATCTTGCATGCTGAGCTGTACACTTCTCTAACTGATGGAGTGTGAAAGCATCAGAAAATTAGGGAAGGAACCATGGCTTGGGCAGCAAACTGTACTTGTGTTAACACCTCCTCCCAGGGTTTCTCAAGGAAGAATGTTACTCAAAAAGGAACCCGTAGATTAAGGGCATGAAGGAACCAACCACCAAGAGTGATTTAATCAAAGTTATGAGAGTTGAAAGTAGCAATTAGCAAATGTCCAGACACACGATACTGATAAAAAGAGATTAGAAGGCTTTGTCCACCCTGCTTTCCATTGGGTGTGTGAGCAGCATGAATAGACATGCACGAGTTAGCTTTAATCCAGTAAACAGAGGTAACGTAGCAGTGAAGACATGGCAGCACGGTGTGGGCCAGTAACCAATGTATTCTGTATTCATTGTATGGCCCCGGCTACTGCTGATGTTACAATTATCAACGCTGTGGTTAACTGAGCTAGCCAGATTACAGCCCACGTAGTGGTGCTTACCGATGCTGCTGCTGTGCATCCCATCGGTAGGTCAATGTGTGGAGAGGCCAGTGGAGACAGCAGGATACGGTACCCGGAGGGCTAAACTTGCCAGGCTCATTGGAAGGGCTGATCCACTTGCAGGAACGCTTGTTTTCACTGTGCGAGTAAAACGAAACAAAACTTCTTTTTAAAAGCGAACACTTGAGAATAAACGCTTATTTGATACTTAGAGTACATCACAAGAGGAGAGAAATTTATCTCCCCGGGGAGAAAAATACAAGAACACAGGAAGTGGAGTCATTGTGGCAGTGCACATTTCTGATGCTGTCTAGGGGAGAAACCACTCCAGTTGTCCAGTTTATTACCTTATGCCCTGGGAAAGCTGAAATTTGGATTATGACACCTCAGAGGACATTAAGAGCGTTGTCTTGAGTGAGCAAATGATCTTAAAACTGTTGATATTAAATCCTTCAAAACTGAAGTGCAGTCACAGGTAGGTAAAGTTGTTAACATTTTGAACCTACGTATGCCGACCGGTTCATACATACTAGGAGAACTTGATTATTGGCCACCATAATCACTTAGTAGGACGTTGGCACTTAGCCTCATTCTCAGTGAATAGTTCCTTCTGCTGATGTAGCTGAAGGGTGCTCCAGTGTATGGTTATGTTGACTCTGCGTGAAAACTAATTTGAAAAGCTTGTGCCTGTTTGCAGTAGCAGGAAGGCAATTTAATTATGACCGTATGAAATATCTTGATTGTCAAAAAGGAATATGCTGCACAACCAAGAAAGCACTGCAAGGACTGCCTTCTAAATACAGAAACCTGTCAGGAACCCTTCAAGTTTAACGCTGTTTGAAGAATTATGTTGGAAACTTCAAGCTATTAATATCTGAAATCCCAGTGGATGTTTAGAAAGCATTGAACCCGTTGAAGATGCCCTGAGTGTTGAACAAGGTAGCAGCAAAGCCAAGGATGGAGCTGGCATAGAGGAAAAGTGTGCAGAGGAGATGACTGGGATATGTTTGAATGAGCAATTAATCTGACCTATCAATGAGTGATGTAAAGGAAAACTACCCTACAGATGTTGAAAGTGGTTTCGGCAGATGATCTCTATCGTTTCTGTAAAGAGAACAAAGATAAAGCCTACATTCAGAGTGTTTACAGGTACTCCCACTTAGCCAGTCACTAACCAATACAGGCCTGTCTCATGCCTCAGTACCAACTCTTTCATACAAAAATGTAAACTAATACTTTCAAGATGCCTCAGAAGAACAAATGCCGAATAAAACCTGTCTTATTCACCAGTGTTATTCCTTCCAAAAATAAATCATAAGATAATAGGAGTTACATTTAAAAAAATTATCAGAGCAGGAATAGTGAATTATTCACTGTAGTGTGCAAATCCAACATAATATAAGTGGATAAGGAGGAAGATTTTTGTTCTCCATCTTAAATTGAAAGAATAAAGCATTCATGGTTGAACAAATCCAATGCCTTATAGCTTATATTATTTTGTGAACGTTCTATGAAATATTGAGTCCTGTTTTGTCCAAAAGAAGTGTCTGCTGTCTTTCTGAAGTGCATGGCAGCTGAGGGCCTGATTTATTACATTTCCTTACAGAAACCATAAAGCACCTTCAAAAAATCTGCTGAGATCTCACACAACATTAGACAGATGTAGCAAAATTTCCTCACGTACCAAACCATTACACTCCAGATTGAGTGTTTCATTGGAATCTCCATTCCCAAGTCTAAAAATCCAACAGTGTTTTAAACCAACTGCAGAAGACTGTCAGATCAACCAATAACATTTTTATTTTATTGTCTTGGCTTTTAATACATCTACATTACCTGCCATTTTTCCTGGACCATAGGATCACATGATCATTCAGTTTGGAAGGGATCTCAGGAGGACTGCAATCCAACCTCCTGCTTAAAGGAGTGTGGTCAGTTCTTCGCTGTCCCACTGTATATTTCTTTATCTTTATTACTGTCCTTATTCCACAAGGAGCCAGAACAGATTCCCTCTTGGACTCCAAAAGCAATCTACATTACTTATTGGATCTTTTGCCCCTTTGACATGCTCAGCAATTTAGATAATTGAGTCATACTCAAGTTAAGAAGATACAGAGAACTTCTCCATCTTCTGCTAATATTTCGTACATTGAACTATCCTCTTGTCTTTTAAGTGCCGTGTCAACATTCTTTTCTCCATCTGCCTTTTATGAAAAATTAATGGAAACTAATCTGTCATCTGAGGGCAGTTTTAAATACCCTTTACAGAATCACAGCATTGCTGAGGTTGGAAGGGACCTCCTCAAAGCAAGGTCATCTAGACCAGGTTGCTCAGCGCCAAGTCCAGTCAGGTTTTGAATATCTTTAAACATGGAGACTCTTAAAACCTCTCTAAGCAACATCATCTAGTTTTCAACCACCCTTACAGTTAAAAAGTTAAGGAGGAATGTCCTGTATTTCAAATTGTGTCCGTTGCCTCCTGTCCTGTCACTGGGCACCACAGAGAAGAGTGGCTCCTTCACCTTTGTTCCCTCCCATCAGGTGTTTATACCTATTGATAAGATCCCTCTAAGCCTTCTCTCCTCAAGGTTAAGCAATTCCAGCTCTCTTAGCCTCTCCTTGTATCAGGGATGCTCCAATCCCTTAATCATCTTTGTGGCCCTTCTCTGGACTTGCTCCAGTGTGTCCATATTTCTCTTGTACTGGGACCCCAGAACTGGACCCAGCACTCCAGATGTGTCTCAATAGGACTGAGTAGAAGATAAGAGTCGCCTTCCTTGACCTGCAGGCAATGCTTCTTCTCATGCAGCCCAGGATGCTGTTGGCCTTTGTTGCAAGGGCACATTGCTGGTTCATGGTCACCTTGTCCACCAGGGCCCCCAGGTCCTTTCCTGTAAAAGATGCTTTCCAGATGGTTGGTCCTCAGTGCATACTGGTACATGGGGTTATTCCTTCCCAGGGCAGGACTCTGCATTTCCTTTTGTTGAATTTCAAGAGACTCCTGTTGATTCATTTCTCTAACCTGTCAAGGTCTGTCTGAATGGCAGCAAAACCATCTGGTGTATCAATCACTCCTCCCAGATTTGCACTGTCTGCAGACTTGCTGAGAGTACACTCTGTCCCATCATCCAGATCATTAATTAAGATGTTAAACAGTATTGACCACAGTGTCAGTGCCTGGGGTACCATTAGCGACTGGCCTCCGCTGGATTTCATGCCCCTGATCACAAGCCTCTGAGCCCAGTAGTTCACATCACTTTCAATCCACCTCACTTCATCGGTTGGTCAATGAGGATATTATGCAAGATGGTGTTGAAAGCTTTACTAAAGTCAAGATAAACAACATCCACTGCTCTCCCCTCATCCACCAAGCCATTCACCTTATTGTAGAAGGCTATCAGGTTGGTCAAACACGATTTCCTCTTTGTAAATACATGCTAATTGCTCCAAACATCTTTTTGTCCTTCCTATGCTTTGAAATAGTATCAGGGAGGATTTCCCCACCACATTCCCATGAATCAAGGTGAGGCTGACCAGCCTGTAGTTCCCTGGATCCTTCTTCTTGTCCTTTTTGAAGACAGGACTGACATTTGCTTTCTTACAGCCCTCAGTTACCTGCCCCAGTTGCCGTGACCTTCCAAAGATAACTGAGAGAGGCCTTGCAATAACATTGGCCAGTACCATCAGCACTTGTAGGTGCATCCCGTCAGGTCTCATGAACTTGCGTATGTCCAGTTTATTAACATGATCCTCCTCCACCAAGGGGAAGTCTTCCTTGTTCCAGAACCTTGAGGTATCTTGGAAAACTCTGAGATTTATATGGATTTAAAGGACAGCAAACTCAAAACTATGAGGCTATTGCAAAAGCAAATTATTCAGTCCTCATGTATAAAAATCAGGTGATTAGTGAGTAGGAGTTGAGAGGTGATTTTAGTTTCGTATATGGTGCTGGTGAGTCTCAGAAAAAGGCGAAGAATCCTCGTTTCAAAAAATGAGTCATTAAAATGCACAAAAGAGCCACAAAAATACCTTAGAACTGAAGAAAATGCCTTCTTCGTTATTTAAAGAGAAAAAAAAGATGAGGCTTGAGAAATTACTTGATTACTGTGCTTATCTCTGCTGGGAGCAAAAGGTAGGTATTATGGTGGTCTCTAATTTCGTGGAGAAAAAGTTCAAAGAAACTAAGGTCTGGAAGATGAAAGTGGGCACATCTGCACTGGAGACAAGGCACAGCACTGAGCATAACCACTGAAATTAAGCTTTCAAAGGGATTTGTGAATAATCATCTTTGAATCAAAGTTACTTTTTCTGAAAGGATGTTTTTGTCAAAAATATATTTGGCTCAATAGAAGGGTGATATAATGAAATGTAGTGAGTTGTGATATATCAGCACAAATGTTCATTTCACAGTCCTGTCTTACTTAAAACTCTAGGAAATAATTAATTTCAGAGGTCCTAACAATGAGTTTGAAGGTCAAAAACAATGTGGGACTTCAAAAAGTACTGCTTGTACTGATTGGTATGGTTGATGCTGTAACCTGAAGAATGCCAATCAGGCTGAGGTATCTTTGGTCGCAGTTGAGGCGCGAACACCAAAATTAGATGGGAATCAAAAGCATGTAGTACGTGAGAGACAGATCAGAAAAAAGCAATCTATTTACACACGAGTCCGTTTTTCCAGAAGGAGAAGACATCCCACTAAACACTGAACATTTTGAAACTCCTACTCAACAGTGTTTCAATCTGATTTTTGCACTAATGAAGTTGCCATGGAATTATGACCATTTTTTTGGTCATAATTGGCTAGTTATTTGTATATGTACCTTAATCTGCATTCTTAGCAACACAGCATTGACTATGGGGCCAATTTTATTATAGATAAATTTTCCAGAACTATAAAATGCACTGTCATGGTTATTTTGTATAGCCACTTTTTGTTTCCTAAATGACTTGCCATATGCTGAGTGCCTGGGTTGCATAGTTGTATAGGAGGTGTAATTCATATCACATGAATATTGTGGGGAACTCTTCTTTTGCATCACAGTCCTGTTTCCACCTCTATGCCCCTTAGTCCTATCCCTTCTACAGTCCATCTGTTCAAATGGTGAATTTGTTAAAGATAACTTTAAACTGAGACTTCTCAGAAGTGTCTGTTCTGTTGAACAGTGAGTCTATAACTGTTGCAAGACTTATGCAATGTTTTTGTTGAATATTTGATTTATCAAAATTTTGTATCATAGGGAGGAAAAAGAAAGGAGAAAGTAAGAGAGTACAGTACAGAGTAACTCTAAAAGTTTGAAGAACTCCAGAACAGTTCCAATGGAATAAATTGAATATTCAGTTACAGTCCCTTTTTAACATACTTCTAAGAAAGGTGGTTGTATTGCACTCATGAGAGAAGCTACAATTAGATTTACCTGTGCCCTCCCTCCTTGATGACAGAGCAGCTAAAAGGACACAGCTCTGGTGACAAGTGAATAATGCTGATGAGACTCAACATCAGTGAGACCCCCATATGCAAATGGTTTTGATTGTTTAACAAGATTCTGAAAATCATCAAAATGGAAGTGTAATAGCATACATTTTCCCTTCCTTCAGGAAAACAACATGTACATGTCTGAAGTAACACCTGTAATCCTAGCGCCTGGTCCAATAACCTCACTACTAGTTCACCTTTTTTCCTTTTTCCACACTGAATTCTCATCATCTTTCCAGACACACTCATACCTGACGCCCCTCTCACTTGACATTATTTTGTCAATACTATATTCATGTCTTCTCAAACAAACCCATCCTCTTTGGGAGAATCCCATCCCAATTCCACATCATAAAATTATACTCTTATTCTCTCTGTCTTCACATAATTTTTCCCAAACAGAAAGGTTTATCCATTTCTCATCTGCATCTCTCTTCTTATTTGCATCAAGATCCAGCTGTTTTGTCACATGCTTCACTCCTATTCCCTTTTCTAATTCATTTGTTAGAGTAGCACTGTAGAAAGTCAGGCACTGAAATGACACCACTGGGTTATTGGACAATTCTTCAAATATCTCTGAAGTAGTCACTGTCTGGAATTGGACGTACCAAGTGGCAGTAAGGTCATCAGTGGTACTCACATGTACATTATTTGCCCATCAAATGAACACGTGGAAAGTGAATTGCTGAGGCAGCTATTCCATCATTCTCAAGTGGTACTCAACATGAAGTATCAGCAAAAGTATATATTGTCACCTTGTTGAAGAGATGTTTGCCTTTTGGGACAACAGAGACTTTACTCGCTGACAAGGTAACCAATACAGCGTGTGATTTCACTGTGGCTGCAAGGCATCCCATTGACCTTCTCCTACCCTGATGCCTAGTGATTGCAGGATGATGGAAGAATGTGCAGGCTGCAGTGAAAATGTCACTGTGTAGGGAAACACCTGGATACGGTCCTGGCCATGCTGCAGCTTACATAGTGAACATTTACATACTTTTAATGTTATCTTCTCATTATCTGAGAAGATAATGGCAGGCTGTGTTCGCATACGTTATCCCAATACATACTCAGCTTGTAGATCTGGCACACAGGGACAGAAATCCTGTCTCCTCCCTCTGAGGCTTAAGGGGAGGCAACCAGGGGAAATGAGGGATGCCTCCTGCTCATCCTGCTACATCCCTTATTGCAGGGTGACGTGGTTTAGGAACGAAGGAATGCCAGGTGGCCATGGGTCAGGTAGCGTTGTGCAATGGTGTGGTATGCATATCCACTCTTTTGTTATGGTCTGATTTGGTAGCGTGCATCAGAGGCTTTTGGTTTTACAGAATTTTAAGAGACTCTACCTACAATAAAAGTTTTGGGTGCAACAACATGTTTTTCCTTCATTTTCCAAACACATAACCCCATTTTTACAGTACTCAGCCAATATGTCAACAAAATGAAATGTACGTGCAAAACCAAAAGTATGTGCAAAACAACTGATAATATTTTTAATAGAAGAGGGGAAAAAATGTCCTCCTCTCACCTCGGCAAAAATAAAAACCCAGTTAGGATTTGTTATCAGCATGACATGCTTTTATTCCCATTTGAAACAGTGAAATTTGAAATAGTGTGCATTTGGAAGTCTTTAAAGCCGAAGCAGTCTGGGCCAAAACAAAGAGACAGAAACAATGTTAAGAATTTCTTTTTCTGTTAAGAATTTCTTTTTCTTTATGAACTAATGAAAACATTTAATGACTGGGAAAATGAAAGGACTATTTGCTGGGGAAAATAATAATATAACATAGCATGGCATCATGATCTCGTTACCAGAATTATTTTCACTATTTCTTCATACTCAGTAGGTCTTGGAATACATTAGTATTGGAGACTGAAAAAAAGACAAACTATGGAAAAGATAAACATAATTCCACCTGTTAATGCAAAGGAGATTTCTTCATTACCAAGTGACTCAGCAGCGTATTATGGACTGTAGTATGTGTTAGTTGTGGAGGTCGCCACTGAGAACATACGCTCACTGGCATCTCATTGACCATCTGCAGTTCCACCCGTATGAAGTGTTCTGAGCTGTCACTTGCCAGCTAAAGGGAAAATTTAGGCAGATGTGAAAAGAAGCTGAACTATGAAGGGAATTCCAAAAAGCAAATTGTTTCATGCACTTTTCCCTGTCCCTCTCAATCAGAAAAAGCTTGCTAAGAAATGACACAAGCCAAAGACTGTAACTCTGCTGGGTTCCACAGTCCATCCATTTGGGACAATTTTTCAGTGTTAGCTAATCTGCCTCAATCTACTGATGGGACAGAGCTAGAAAAATATTGGAAGAAATGAGTACTCTTTCTTACTATACCTATATCTCATATTATGCAAATTGCAAAGCTAGTTTAAAATAGTCCCTAGTTCTACGTTTAAATTATTTCCATCCTCTGTATATTGCCAGATATAGGAAAAGAAGTGGTTCAAGAGAAATGCTTTTTCTCTCATCTTTACACAAAGCCAAATAAAATCCATAGCTGCAAAACAGTAATGAATCCAGTGCGTAAAGCTGGATACTACAGTGAAATTCAGGAATCTTTTCCTGTTCTTTTACAATTCTCCCATAACAATAGCAAAGAGGATCAGTGGACCTTTTTCTGGCTATAGACCATTCTCTGAGATGTGTCCACAGCTTTTACTTAGTCCAGCGCTTGTAACATTCAGCAGAACACCTTTCAGTGCACCCACTTCTAGAGGCTGACCTTAAGGCTCATGGTCATCATGGTGTCTTCTCCTTACTCTTTGCCATTAACATGCAACCTCTCCGTTACTTTCACCTGTGTGCTCCAGGGAAAGGATGAGAGAGCCTCTGTTCAAAGTTGTGTCATAGCAGATGATGGTGACTGAAGGAGTTGGCTGTTGGTTGCTCACACCAACAGTTAACCCAAACCGTACCATGACCCAGATAGCAACAGGAAAGGTGACTTGGCATTTTGTTGGCTGGCATAACTGAGATGAACTGTGTGGCAAATGGAGAGGGCCATATGGAAATGGAGAGTGAAACACTGTACAAATGTCAACATATCAGGAAGTTACCCAGTACCTGGAAAAGTAACAAGGGAAAAAGTAGGGAGAATAAAAACATGAAGGGAAGTGTGTGAGTAATACTTTGAGATTACTTTAGGAGCATTTGAAGTACCCATGTCTTTGCTTCTTCTGTATGGCAAAGCAGGGAGGTAACGTCACCACGTGATTTGTCCTGCAGCTCTGGCGATGCACACACTGATGGTGGTAGGATTAGACATGCACATAAGAGGTGTTGGGCAAGAATGGCATTAGGGGGATGAAGCCAGGAGGGGAGAGGGGTGGTGTGGGGAAAAATATGCAAATCTGTACTGAAGATAACCTCGGAAGTAGTTACATATAGTGACATGAAGCCTACTGGAGGTTTGAACAAAGCCTGGCATCAGTAGATGCCTATGTCCCCACTAGTAAATTGGTAGTGGGGAATGTACCACCATCCTGAACTGAAATCATCTACACTAGCACCTCCTGAAACACTCCCTGACCTGCTTTCAGCCTGAACCACCTGTTTCTAAACCTTGTCCAGTTGGTAGGACCCCAACATGCTCAGCCTTTCTTCATAGGAGAGAGATTCCAGCCCTCTGACCATTTTTGTGGCCCTCCTCTGGACCTGCTCCAACAGGTCCATGTCTTTCCTGTGCTGAGGGCTCCAGAGCTGGATGCAGTACTCCAGGTGGGGTCTCACAAGAGCAGAGTGAGTAGAGGAGCAGAATCACCTCCCTCAACCTGCTAGCCACACTTTTGATGCAGCCCAGGATACCATTTGCTTTCCTGGCTGCAAGCACACATTGCCAGCTCATGTCCAGCTGTTCATTCACCAGTACCCCCAAGTCCTTCTCGGCAGGGCTGCTCTCAAATCGTGTTTCTTTGCTGAAATGTTGTACTCTGCAGAATAAAAAAAAGTGAATCATACAGACACACAAATGTCTCAAGTATGTGGAAGAGGTATTTGACCCTTGCCCTGTCGTTCTGTCCTTAGTCAGCCTGGCTACATCTGCACTAAGTTTAATGTATGACTGATGTGAACACATCAGGAATTACCCTGTGCACACCACACCTCAACCTATTTACTTTGAATAGTGCGGAAGCGAGCACCATGTTTGTATTGATTTGGGAGCCACACCTTACTATTACCCTATCTTTGGGCTATGATTGTGAGGCATCCTCTGGTATTTACGTTTATCCCGCTGTTTTTCTGTGCAACCTGGGACAACTTATTTAAGCATGCTACGGCTGCATTTCTTCATCTCTAATTTGGGGGCAATGCTTTCCTCATGAGATTGTTATGAAGCCACATTAATTAATGTTTATAAAGCACACAGAGGATATCCTGGAGTGAATGAGGTAGATACATGAAAAGTATTCTTATTATTCATAATAGGACAGCACATTCTGCTTGTGTGTACATAGAGAATATACACACTGGCTCAGAATGGGTGAAGGTTACCTAAATATACATAAGGGTGGGATTAATTTTCTTTAGCCATCTAACACTTAGGTATCTCACCTAGTCACTGTTCCAGGCTCTTTGTATTATTGATAGAGACAGAAAACCTCAGGCAATGGCTTGTTTTATCCAGGGGTGGCAGAATGCATCTTCCTCTGCCAGTGTCTGTTTCTCCTCATTGGATGTGAAACCTAGAGTAGTTCATATGGAGGCGCTCAAAGTAAAGTGAGATTAATCACAGTCTTACCATTTTGCTCAGTCAACTGCTGCGATGTATTATTGATTGATAAGAATGATATGGCTAAAATATCACCTATATAAGATGATAAAAATTATACAAGCATGTACACAGCTCTATCGTTGCACATACAATCACAGAATCATAGGATAGTTTGTGTTGGAAGAGACCTTTAACGGTCATCTAGTCCAACTCCCCTGCAATGAGCAGGGACATCTTCAACTAGATCAGGTGGCTCAGAGCCCCGTACAACCTGACCTTGAATATTTCCAGGGATGGGACATCTACCACCTCTCTGGGCGACCTGTGCCCATGTTTCACCACCCTCATTGTCAAAAATGTCTTCCTTATGATTATTATTACGCTGTGCTGTTAGTGTACAGACACGACACAGGAGAATCACCTGGAAACTCCAAGTCCTGCAGGCATGAGCTCAGGTTTCTTTGTTGAAGCCATGGTAAACCCTAACCACAGAAATTGAATACGCAGCAAGAATCTATTTAAACTTTACATCAAAGCTGAGCTTATGTTTGGAAAAAAGAAAGGAGGAGTAGGAAGAGGTGAAGGAGGTGGAATCACCTCAGGTACCTATTTAAACAGCAGTAACATCAGTGAATCATGATAGGTCACTATACCTACATAGGAAGTTTTTCTTGACAGTCTCTACCCATAACATGGACCAGATGCCATTTTCTGTAGCCTCCCCTCCCATGGCCAAAGCATTTTTCATGCAAGCATGTCAGAGTGTTTTGAAACTGCCAATATCCGACTTCCCTATAAGATATTTTTATCCAAAGCTATGTTGCAAGGCCTTTATGGCAAGGGCTGTGTCCTTGCTGTAGGTGTAAGTGATTTCTAGCATACAAGTTCCAGAGCTTCTCATTGCTATGGCATTACAGATAAACTATTATTATTTGAAATTAATAGAATATTTTTTAAACCTCCTATAATCCATAGTTGTTATACACTGGATGTATTCCATTCATGGATGAAATTCCATTCTTACAGGTACTAGACATACAGAATATTCACATTTTAGGATGTACTGAAAGCTATTCTGACATGTTTAATATTGTCATGCTAGGAAAAAACCCCTACACTTTCATAGAGAATCTGAACCCAAGTGGTATTAAAGGTTACTATATATGCTATGTATGGTTTCGTGTTTGATTCTCTAAATAAAGCAGTCTTGCAAACACTCCTGTGATGACCATGAGGGATATTCTATCTATATTGTTACTGTTGTTATTATTATTAATCACAGTATTGCAATTCCTATGCAGTAGCGTATTTGTGATTATTATCACACATGCACACTCATAAATATTCCTTTACAATATGTCTTATCTATATCATTCATGAATGTGAGCAAATTCGGGATTATTAACTTTAACAGATCATAAATCCTGTATGACGTACTGTGAAATAGCATATACTGGAAGTATAGCTCAGGGACATGTCACATTGTAACCTGTGTTCTAGGGTACTTTAGCATATATCAGAAAAAATTATAAAATACAGCTAGGAATGGATTCCATTTTTAGTTGCCATACAAAACCTTTTCTGTCATTTCTGACACATTAAATGACACATGGAACAGAATACCATTTGCATCCCACCTAGCCACTTCACAAGTCACTAAGTAAAGCTATCACACTTGAAATACTGGAAGTAATATGAGAATTAACGGGACACAGATCGTTAATTATAGACATAGGAATGGAGAACTCACTGTCCAAGAGTATTAAAATATTACAATAGTTGGTCAAATAAGTCTCTTAAATATTCCAGTTGATTTTTTGCCTGGTCTTGAAACACTCATGAATTTCAAGTGCATTAGAGAAAACATGTCCAAATGTTAAATTGGTTGATTTCACATACTTGTAACTCATTAACATGACATGGATTCGGGACTCAATTAAAAAGACAAAAATAGGATGCCACAAGAAAGAAAATAAAACATGTAAGCAATTAATGTCTATCAACCTGGTTTTATGAAATACAGATTTTGTCAGATAGGCTTGCTATTTGAAGATCAAAAGTCTGACCAATAAAGGTAATGGTACTAGTACTAGTATATAAGATAAAGCTTCTGTAGGCACCTGAATTGCATGAGTTTATGAAAAAAAAATAGAGACGCAAAAATTATTTAATTTAATTTATATGGATGAACAAGTAGTTAAGTGACCAAACAGAAAGGGTAACTGCAAATGGAACCACTATCTGTAAGTAGTAAGACCATTTCTGAGACACCGTGGACAGATCTGGCATTCACATTTGTAAAAAAAAACTGAAAAACTTGCAAAAACCTTGGTGAATGATATAACATCTGGAATATATGCCTAACAATAAGAGTCAAAATAAGACTTATGTGGTTCCTAAATGAAGACATATGAAAAATTACATAGAGAAGAGATTATTGGCAGTAGACTGATATATATAATAGGGCAGAGGAAGGGTAACGGGTAGTTAAAAGCCGCAATGGTACATTCAGACAAGAAAAAATGGTGATAAACAGCAACTCATAAGTACTTCAAAATAGATGAGAAATGGAAACTCTTGTATGCCACAGAGAGAAAAGATATGACTTTTCTTTTGCTTTGCTGTAGAAAGTTAAATGGAGGGTATTTGATAGCTAGCCAGTCTGGGCTGAAAAGAGAACGGAGATGGTGATAGCAGCCAACATGGATGTTTCAGCTGCTTCTTGACACGATAACCAGCAGCTCTGAAGACCATGTCCTCTGTGCTGCAGCCATTGACCAGTTCTGGGCTGTCACTGGGTTATGCACGGACCTGCACCTCAGCAGAATTACCTGGTGCGCTCCCTTTTCCCTGCGATAGTAAAAGAGAGGAGGTAGATCCCCTTAGAGTCAGACACTGTCCTACAGGGCAGTGTTCTTTAGGTGCCAATATTGTACTGTGTAAAATTGAAGAAAATGTAGAGCTATGATTGCCTTTCTGTAGCTAAATAGCCTCTGTGGAGGTTGAACACGCCCCTGGAGCTAGCTCTGTACCTACAGATATCCTTTCTAGAGCATGCTGCTATAATGGATGCTGCTATATACCATATGTACATCTACTAACTTTTGGCTGTATGATAGCCATTTTCATGTTCAGAGTTAACTGTTCGTTATTACTTTTGTTCTTACCTAGTGTCTGATGTATGTTGTTATATTGCATTACAGCAACTTTTTTTTTCTTTAATACACTTTAACAACTGATCTTTTTAAAGGATTGTGGAAAATACAGATAAGCTGAGTCATCCACAGTTCCTCTGACATGCTAAAAAATTTCTTCAAATAGCAAAGAAACTATTTTCCTTCCCCAGAAGGTTATGCTACCAAGTAGCTACAGTCTTAACATGTTCCATGCATTTTTAAATTCCCTTCTTAATGTTTCAGACAGGGTTCTTTGGTGCTGAAATAAGGCTGATTGTCCTGTGTTTGAGGATGCCCATACAACTCATTTCAAAGATAGATCGAATAGTCACAGATTGCTAGTAGACAGGGAAGTCTATTGGAGAATTACCATTCATTGGCTTCTCCTGTTGTTACTTTCTATTCTGCTATTGGTTTCTTCCAGACACATCCTACCTTTGCTTGGACATTTTACCATTCTTACAATAAGTACAACCTTTACTCTCCTTCCAGGAGCTACAGGTTCCGGTCCCTTTCATTAGTTGTCAACTTAAATGGGATGTATAGACAGATTATTCTGCATAGAGAAAAGAAGGGAAGGGAAGGGAAGGGAAGGGAAGGGAAGGGAAGGGAAGGGAAGGGAAGGGAAGGGAAGGGAAGGGAAGGGAAGGGAAGGGAAGGGAAGGGAAGGGAAGGGAAGGGAAGGGAAGGGAAGGGAAGGGAAGGGAAGGGAAGGGAAGGGAAGGGAAGGGAAGGGAAGGGAAGGGAAGGGAAGGGAAGGGAAGGGAAAAGGGAAGGGAAGGGAAAAGGGAAGGGAAGGGAAGGGAAGGGAAGGGAAGGGAAGGGAAGGGAAGGGAAGGGAAGGGAAGGGAAGGGAAAAGGGGAAAGGAAAAGAAGAAAGGTTAGATTTCCATTGGAAGGGACCTACAACGATTATCTAGTCCAACTGCCAAATTCCTATCCAGCATGAACAGCCCTGTGGTTGTGATCGTTTCTGCTGCTGCTACGTGGAGTGTGGAAACTCGGAAATGTAAAGTTAAATCAATGAGGCACAGGCAAAAAGAATAAAGTAAAACTGCTACATGCTATCAAGGGTGTACTTATATTTACTTCATTTACTTCATACATCATGCATTACAACATAGCGCTTCCTTAGGCTATGTTCTTAAGAACAAGTTTAAAAGTTTTAACAATGTATACAGAAAGTTGTACAAGTCCATGCAAGGGATGATGTGAGAAAGAGTACCAACCTCAGCTCACCATCAGTCTGCTCAGATTGCAGTGCTGAAGTTTACTAGAAGTGATGAAAATTAACATCTGGAGTTAAGGGAGGGAAGATTTAACTTCTGGAGTTGAAAGCAAATCCCAGAAGAATTTAGGTTGGAAGGGATCTCAAGATCATTTAGACCAGTCTGCTCAAACCTTGGACAACTTTGAAGTTGGAGCAGATTGCTTCTGCCCTTTGGTTGGGTTCTGAACATCTTTTTCCCAGCTGCAGCTTCTGCTTGTTGCCTCTAATCCCTCCTCTGTGCACCTCTGAGGAGCATCTGGCTCTGTCTTCTCTGCACCTTCCCAGAAGGTAGCTGTAGACCAGCAATAAGTACTTCCTGAAGCTGTATCTGCTCTGGGCTGAGCAAACCCAGCTGCCTCAGTCTTTCCTTCTACATCACATGCTCCAGCACTTGAGCATCTTGGTGGTCCTCCACTGGGCTCAGAATGTCCAAGTCTTTCTTGTACTGAGGAGCCCAAAACTGCACACATCATTGCAGAGGCTGTCTCACAAGTGCCAAAGAGAGGGAAGAAGCACCTCCCTTGTCCTGCTGGCTACACTCTTGCTATTGCAGCACAGTATGTGATTAACCACCTTTGCTGCAAAGGCATGCTGCTGACTCATGTTCAGCTTGTCCAGAAGGACCCCCAGGTCTTTTTCTGCAAAGTTGCTTTCTGGCTCAGTCCCTGTATGATGTTATTCCATCCCAGATGCAGGACTGTATTTTCCCTTGTTGAATTTCATAAAATGCTTCTCAGCCCGTTTCTCTAGCTTGTCAGTGTACCTCCAGTGGCAGCCTTATCATCCAGCACAATGACTGCTCCCCCCAGTTGGATATCATCTGTGAACTTGTGGAGGGCACACGTTTCACTGCCAAAGCCATGAATGGAGATGTACCGGTCCCCATATAAATGCCCAAGGAACTACACTTTCAGCCTGTTGCTCCAGCCTGTTTTTACTTTACTTTGTAATTCACCCAGCTAGTCCGTATCTCTCTAGTTTAGATCCAAAGATGCTGCAAGTCAAAAGCCTGACAAAGTGAAGGTCATTGACATCCACTGCTCTGCCTTCATCTTCAAATCCAATCATTACATTGAAGAAGGCAATTACGTCGGTCAAGCACAATTTGCACTTGGTAAATCCATGCTGGTTTTTCCTAATCACTTTCTTCTCCTTTATGAGCCTGGACATGGCTTACAGAAGGATTTGCTCCATAACCTTTGCAAGGACTGAAGTAAAGCCAATTGGCCTGTATTTCCCCAGCTCTTGGCAGCCCTGCCAAGTAGGACGATGGTGGGTCCTACCACCTAGTAGGTGGATGAAAAGTTGGACATGAGCTGGCAACGTATGCTTGCAGCCCAGAAGGCCAACCATATCCTGGGCTGCACCAAAAGAAGTGTGGCCAGCAGGGCAAGGGAGGTGATTCTGCCCCTCTACTCCCGTCTCATGAGACCCCACCTGGAGTACTGCATCCAGCTCTGGAGTCCTCAGCACAGGAAAGACATGGACCTGTTGGAGCAGGTCCAGAGGAGGGCCACAAAAATGGTCAGAGGGCTGGAGCACCTCTCCTATGAGGACAGGCTGAGAGAGTTGGCGTTGTTCAGCCTGGAGAAGAGAAGGCTCCAGGGAGACCTTATTGAGGCCTTTCAGTACTTAAAGGGGGCCTACAAGAAAGATGTGGATGAACGTTTTAGCAGGGACTGTTGCGACAGGATGAGAGATAATGGTTTTAAATTAAAAGAGGGTAGATTCAGACTAGATATAAGGAAGAAATTTTTTACAGTGAGGATGGTGAAACACTGGAACAGGTTTCCCAGAGAGGTGGTAGATGCCCTAGATCTTTCCCAGATGCCTGGAAACATTCAAGGTCAGGTTGAAGGGGGCTCTGAGCAACTGGATCTAGTTGAAGATGACCCTGCTTATTGCAGGGGGGTTGCACTAGATGACCTTTAAAGGTCCCTTTCAAGCCAAACTATTCTATGATTCATGTCCTTTAGCAGTTTTTACTCTGGCTAAGATTTAGGTTTCCCAGTTCAATCTCTCTGGCTAAGCTTTAGCTTTCCTAATTCAGGCTCTGCATTGGGCATTCCTTCTTTATTCCTCCTGAGCAGCCCATCCCTGCTTCTATCTCCCATAGGCCTCCTTTTTCCATCTAAACCCAGTCCGGAGTTCCCCATTCAGCTAGTCTGGCCTCCTCACACCTGCATCGTGTCCTACAGACAGAAGCGGATGTTTCTCATGCTTTGAGGAGGTTGTCCCTAAATATCAACCTACTCTTCTGGGCTCCTTTGTCTTTCAAAGCAGCAGCCCCTGGGAATTAATCCACCAAGTCTCTCCCTGAAATTCTCTCTATTGAAGTTCAGAGTCATTATTGCTACTTGCCTCTTTTGCTTTCCGTCTGTGGCTTACAAGGAGGAGACCAATTATTTTGTTATTAGAATCAGCTAGAAAGCCATAAAATCAAATTTTATTATTCAACAAGTTTGCTTAAAAAAATAAAGATTTTTTTCATGTTGACATGAATTAATAAGTTGATCCTCAGAGTATATTAATATAATTGTCTTATTGTGCTCTTTTAGTGCAGCATCTTTGGCCTCCCTCATATTTTCAGTTGCCACTTGCTCAATGAAAAGGCAAATATTTTATTTCTGTTCACATGAAATAGGTGTCCATAAAGACTCTACTGAAGTCCAGAGTCCTGTTCATTTATACAAGCTGAGCATTTGGTCCAGCTGTTGCTTCGTGAATTCTTGAGGTAATTCAGATACAGAACTATTCTTCTGTGTCCATGAGCACCTCCATTCCTATGATTTTGATGCAGGTATTACAGTATCTGGTTGGTCTTTGTCATTTGAGCATACTTTAATATTGTCTCTGACAGACCCTATTACAGTATCAGGCTTCCCAGGTTTTGGTTCTAAGCATCCTGCTCCATTACATAGATAAGTCCTGAAATTTTGAGACAAGACCTGAGGCTAGATGTGGGCTTGATGAAATGTGCATATTTTGTGCACCTTCTCATATGCAGTAGCTGCCTTTTAAAAAGCACAACAGTTTATGGTGTCGCCTTCCTTTCCAGAAGTCCATTTAGCTGCCACATAGAGTTGTGACACTTACCCTGGGGACAAGTGACTTCATTACCACCAGAGCTTTATAGTCCTTGTAGAATCTCCCTGAGTATTTATTGCCTCTCGCGCTGAGAATGGATGGCTCACAGGCTAACACTAAGCCCAATGCCACAACACCCTTCAACGGGCAGTGCAAACCCACAGCAGGAAGCAACGCAGCCCTCCCTGGGGATTTCCCTGCCCAGCCCCAGGCTGGAGAGATGGATGTGTGGCAACTTGGGCTGCGTGTGGACAGTAGCTTGCAGAAGACACTTTCAAAGGCCTTTGCAAGGTAATGGCTGTTTTTCTCATTTCAACAACTTCTGTTGTATTATCTTTTTCTGCTCTTGTTTCGTTCTCTTACACACACAACTACTACAAAAACTTCTGTTGAGAGCCCTGACAACTGAAAAGCTTTAGAGCAGCCACTGCATGAAAATGTACAAGAAAACAGGCTGAGAGAGTTGGGGTTGTTCAGCCTGGAGAAGAGGTGGCTCCGGCGAGACCTTATGGAAGCCTTCCAGTACCTAAATGGGGCCTGCAGGAGAGATGGGGAGGGACTCTTCATCAGGGAGTGTAGTGATAAGATGAGGGGTAATGGTTTCAAACTGAAAGAGGGGAGATTTAGATTAGATATTAGGAAGAAATTCTTTACTGTGAGGGTGGTGAGACACTGGAACCAGTTGCCTAGAGAAATTGTGGATGCCCCATCCCTGGAAGTGTTCAAGGCCAGGCTGGATGGGGCTTTGAGCAGCCTGGTCTAGTGGGAGGTGTCCCTGCCTATGGCAGGGGATTGGAACTAGATGATCTTTAAGGTCCCTTCCAACCTGAACCATTCTATGATTCTATGATTCTATGAAATTTGGAATGTCATTATACAGCGTAGGAAATGGTCTGTCTTATATGTGTCCATCTTGCCTACAACTACTGGGTTTTCAGACCAGTTTTGTTTTGTTTTGTTTTGTTTTTAAAAAAACCCCACAGTGGGTTTTTTGCTACTACCTAGTGGGTTTTCAGGTTCTTTCAAAGCAGGGTCCTGGGGCTCATGCCCTAACTGATCATGCCTGAATATGGTGCTGGAAAAGACAGAGAACCATGGGTTTATACCAGTGAGTGGACAAGACTTAGCTAACTTAAAAGGAGATCCCAACACTTTTGGTCTATTCCATTCCAAAGAGCTGGAAACTGGTGTTGCTTTTCTCTAGGCTTGATTTCACCATAGATAAAATGAAATTAGTAATACCCGCTTATCTCAGTAGGGTGTTATATAGCTAACCTATTGTTTATAAAATATGGCAAATGCTTCCACATGATCTTCTGGGGATAGGACAACGGCAGTATCTAATGCGGACAGGCATTCGGGCTGTCCATCAAGAGTGTACGGATCTAGAGAATGTCCCCCTGGCAGGGTGAAAGGCGAAGCGTGCGCCAGGTCACCCCGGTTCAGAAGCCCAGGGGCTGACACAACCTTTCTGTAGTTCCTTTGCCACAGTTTTGTCCTCCACACATCACACAGATAAAGGGTATGCCCAGCACTGTCGTTACCACCCCTGCTCACACAGTGAACAGCCGGAGACAGCGTAATAGCGCACGGCTTGCGTAATCAACACCCCTCCGCCTAACTATATTGCTATAAGTGGCTTCTGCAGGGGACTGTGCCCTATATTTCAGGCCATTACTAGCGCAGAAGCAAAGGTGCAAAATCATCCCTACAAACAGCTACACGCCTTCGGGAGGCTGACACACCCAGCGAAGTGGGTGCAGTAGTAGTGACACACACCTATGGAAAAGGCTGGATTTGGTAGTTAGCGAGGTGCTGCAGATCTGACTATACACGTTGCTGCCGTTTCAACATAGTGCCCTCAAAACATCGGCTGATAGTTGGGCATAGCCGTTCTCCAGCATGTACACATATGAAGCCCTCATTGCAAAAGTGTGCTTGCCACACCTCACAAATGATAGATGCTGTGACAGATATCACCGTAGTTAAAAATCTCAGCTGTGTAAAAGTATGAGAAACCGTGCAAGAAAAGTATCAGTAAGGCAGAACGAGGTAGTATGCATACAGGTTTTTATCATCCTTGTGCCCATGAAATGCTCATTTTTAAAGGAAGATGAAATACAGGTAAAGCTGTGAATGTGTATCTGCTGAGTATACAACACACCTCATACACTGTGTATTACACATTAGCTTCTTGGTTAGGGTGAAGTCTCCCAGGGAGGAATTAATTATAAATAAATCTCTCAGAATGGGGCTGGGAAGCACTGGACTAATGGCTCTTCCTCTGGACCAGTACAGAACAGCGGCAGTTTCAGCGGGATGCAGCCCAGCGCTGCAGGCCAGCACTTCAGTCACTGCCCAGGTTTGCAGTAAACAGGGTTCGTTCTATAGTTTCAAGCTTGTAAACATAATAGAGTCAAACAGTAGTTATATGTACTTAGGAATAAAACCTGATGTAGCTTGGGAGAAAGCTATCCCCCACTTCCCTGGTCGTCTTCTCAGGAACAACTTTTTGGGTAGAAAGATAGAGAAGAAATATCAATATGTGTATAGAGTCCTGTGGAAACACAAGTTGTATTTACTTCACTAGGACTTCTCTCTGTTGGATCTGGCCCTTGAGCGTTTAATACAGGTTATTAAACATATTATCATTCTGATATTTCAGATAAAGCCACAGCAAAAGATGGGTGATGTTCAAAACATGAAGTTGACACAGACCAGAAATCAAATTCAGTGCCAGTGCTGGCAGACGCAAGTGAGGAGGAACCTAGTGGGAACTTACATCAAAGGTAAATTTTGGCCAAAGCCTGCAATGAGTATTAACATCTCTGGATACTTTCTGATGCATCATTCCAATTTATTTGGTTTGGAAAAAGCTGCTTTGATGCAGTTGAATGTCTGAAAGGACAGATGTCATTTAGCAGATGGTTTAGAAGACAAAAGAGCTGGATCCGTTTCAGATCCTACCAAAGACTCCCTGTGCAAAAGCTGTGTAATCCCTGTGTGCCTGAGTTACCCCACCTCAAATTATGGAGTTAACAACATGTTACGTAATAAACAAAAAAAAAAATAATTAATTGGTGCTGAAAGACACCTTGTTGGTTTAAATGTTATTATTTAAAAAAGATGGTTGTTTTAAAATGGCCTCTTTTAAGAATGCTTGCTATAAAGCTGCCTTAAACCAGCCTCTGTATTGAAGCAGATGATAGCAGTTTTACTATTGCATATGCATACACTTAAGCCTGGACTTGTTAGTTCAAAGATCAGACGAGCTTTTTTTGGCACAGCTAGCAGTCTTTATAGGGCATATCAGCTAGAAAGCCACAATGCAAGAAGCATGTAAATTTGACTGGGCACGCAAGAAAATCCCATGTACTGCAAATTGATGTGCTAGTTTGTTTCATCATTTTCCCTCTTAAAACATCGATGGAATCAAATGAAAAAAAATATGGTAGTTCAATAGTTGAAGTAATCAAAAGACATTTCTAAAGTTAAGGTCTTTTGAACAACTTAAATTTGGTCATGCTTAATGAATATAATACTTTGTATGCCTTCTTTACTGGTAACTGAAGAGGTTGTCCTTCGCCGCATGGTGTAACGTTTAGATCTTCTGTCAAATGCATTGATTCAAGCACTTTTATGGTTTCCCGCCAGGAAAGTTCCTGGTTGTTGTGATTCTCTTTGTAGCAAGGCAAAGTTGTTTCACTGCTGGTTTTGTCTTTGGGTGAACTGCCTGGGGGGATCACGGGTGGCAACATACGACGCTCTGACTGCTTTCTTCCTACTACGCTTCAAAAATATTATCCAACAGATATTGTATTTCACTTTCCCCTTAAAACAATCTCATTGCTGACCTGTGGGGGAATACTTTCAATTAGTGCAGAAGCATCTGCACTAATTACAGCAGAATATGCTTCACTGAAATTGATGAGTAAATGCTTTTTCATGTGCATTACAAAATGCGCTGATCATCTGGACTTTGTAACATTTCTGCGGCTATTTATTTGTGTCATGAAGTAGCAGAAAATGGCTTGAGATAGTTCTGAAATGAGGGATCTCATTGGGTTTTTTTACAAAAAAGGCCTGGGAGGAATACGAACAATTTGTATGTTGAATGGGAACTGGGAGGAGACCTTCCTTGGGGCAGGCTGTCCCAGAACTTCCTGTTACCTTCTGCACCTTTCCTGAAGCACGTAGGCTTGCCTGCTGCCGGCACAAGCAACCTGCAGCGCCAGACAAATGGCCAGAGCACAGACGGGAATTCCTGTGTTCCTCTAGGGTCAGTTGCCACAGGCCTGCCTTTTCTGAGCGGAAACTTGCCCATCTGAGATGTCCAGATTTTAGGAATGTGTAGATTACCACGTAGAAGAAGACAACACTGGCTAATTAATGATATTAAAAAATGATCTTTTTCTGACTACCTTGCTCCAGATTTCCATGGAGGCTGCTTCGATGCTGTGCCTTTGGATGCCTTCCTCCTTCTGCTCTCTTTAAGTAGAAGACATGGGTCTCAGCTTTCTTAGAACCAGCATATCCTGCTGGATGCACAAGCGTAGGAAGCTAGCTGGGATGTGTTTGGAAGCCCTCAGACACAGACCTATTTTTAAAAGCATGTCCGTGTGCTTGCAGGCTGAATGAGAATAGTTTGTCATAAACTTCATCGCATTTTTTAAAGCCAATGTCAAAGCCCAAAAGAAGTTACTGTGGTTAGATTGTTCACCTTCTCCCTGTTTGCCAAGCTCCGCAGCTCTGCTGCGGCTCTTCTCATGGCTTAATTGGTCTGTAAAATTATCTATGTACAATCGTATTGCCAATATAAAGGAATTAATTGCAATCAAGGAAAGTTATCTAATCTGAAACAGATGAAACACTAAAATGGATCGTATAAATATTTTATAAACAATAATTACTGGTGTCAATTGTGCAAAAAAGACTTCCATAGAATAAATAAATAATCATTTTAATAAAGAAGTAAGCATATCTAGGCTATAATATAAATAATTATGATGATGAATATGTATTAATATTGCTAATAGGTCTTGTTCCTTTTTGTTCTCTGGTAGACTGTGGGTCTTTACTCCTTGTGTTGGTGGCACTCTGCTTAGTCCACATCTTGCCTGACATCAGGGTCAGCTGAGGAGTGCAATCCTTTGTCATGTTGATTCATTCAGTAGCCCATTCTGCTTCAAACATGTGGCCAAGGCAAATGGCCACGTACCAGTCTGAGGATTATGACTCATTCTTCTGGTTTCCTTTTGATTTAAATGATAATGTTAAAAAAAGTTCTGACAACGTTAGACAATGACAACCACGTTAGACAATGACAACCACGTGTCAGGCTTCTAACTGCCCAACGATACGCTGCAGTGGTTTCACCTGAAGGAGGCAGAGGAGCCACAGCTAACACCACGCTGTCTGCCAGGAAGCTGGGAGGCACGTTGGTGTTGACCGTGCCCTACCCAGTGACAGATCCATTTCAGAGCTCTCACTGGACTTCCTGCCATGATCACTGACATCAAAATAAAATGTAACTCAAGTCAGTGCAATTCATGCAGAGTTTTGATTGACTCTTCTCACGTGAGAGAAGTGGCAGCTGTCCATACGTCATCAGCATGTGGTAACCTTGCTTTGGCTCCAACTTTCAGGCAGCACTGGGATAAGCTGGACTTCCCTATCCATCCAGGCCTCCAGGGGTTGACATAGCTCCTCTTCCTTTTCCCAGTGCAGGTGATCCCTACTCCCAAACACCTGCTGGTTTCGAAGCTCCGAGCGCAGCAGCTCAGCTCACAGCTAGCGATGGCCGGCGTGCCTCTCCCATCCATAGGGCTGGGATCCCGGGAGATCAGTGGAGGGTGACTCACCCAGGAGGAGAAGTGCAAGCTGTGCTCACCAAGACCAAGTGACAACGAGAGTGACACAGGTGCTGGTGCACTGGGGGAGGGAGAGGTAGATACCATCTGATCTGCTGTCTGCCAGGAAGAGGAAAGCTTTCAACTCGGGTGGAGCAGCTCCCCTCCTGTCCCTCGGTGGGGAAACTGAACCCAAAGGTGTCATGCAGCCATCCACACTGCACGGATCGTGGGAGAGGGAGGGCAAGAGACAGGCTGGCAGGAGGAGATAAGAGGCAAAGGGTGTGGGGAGCAGCTGGTGCACCCACAGCAGGCAGCGGGTTTGTCGGGGTTGAAACATAAGGTGCAGAATGGATGAACCGGGACTGCACCCACTGCCCTGCCAGCCTTTGCCAACAGCGGCTCCTTCTCCTGCAGCCCCCAGAGATGGTCCAGGAGGGCGAACCTTGCTGCGCCATGAAGTGACCATAAAGGCTTTGGTCCATGAGATGGAGGGGGAAGTGCAAAAGGCACCTTGGTGCCACCTGGAGGAGCGGGCAAGTCGCTGGTCAGGGAAATGCCACCAGCCACTGCCAGTGGGGCAGGGAGATGGTGAGATCCCGTTGCGATTGCTGGTTTTACCAGTGCTGGGAGGGGAAGGGATGGTAAGGGTGGCTGCAAAGTCAGCTGTAAAGCTGATGCCTCGGTAACAACAGCTTGAGGTCCAGTACCTGAAGGGGGCCTATAGGAGAGATGGGGACAGACCTTTTGTTAGGGAGTGGAGCAATAGGACGAGGGGTAATGGTTTTAAACTGAAAGAGGGGAGATTTAGATTAGGTATTAGGAAGAAATTCTTTACTGTGAGGGTGGTGAGGCACTGGCACAGGTTGCCCAGAGAAGTTATGGATGCCCCATTCCCTGGAAGTGTTCAAGGCCAGGCTGGATGGGGCTTTGAGCAGCCTGGTCTAGTGGGAGGTGTCCCTGCCTATGGCAGGGGGTTGGAACTAGGTGATCTTTAAGGTCCCTTCCAACCCAAACCATTCTGTGATTCTATGATTCTACAGTGCTGCTCGCCCGTTGCCTTGGCCTGTCCGTCAAGGGGGAGTGAGAGGGGAAGGAGAGGAGATGAAAAATCCAAACGGCTAAACCGAGAAAAGGAAGAAAGGCAATAAAAGCTGACTGAAATATTTATTCCCCCGCCTGGCAAAGGCATACCTATTTGAAAATAAAAGGCGAATGAAGATAATAAACACCCCATTTCCACCCGGGACGCCCCCTGAAGGAGGACGGGAGTCCCGAAACGGAGCGGCCTGAAACCGCCCTGCACCTGCTCCCGCCGCGCTCCCCCCACACCGGGCGGGCGGTGGGGCCGCCCGCACTGCGCCTGCGCGGCCGGGGCCGGGGCCGGGGCCGGGGCCGGGGCCGGGGCCGGGGCCGTGCCGACGCGCACCCCGCGGGCAGCCGGTCAGCCAGCCCCGACGGTCACGTGACGCCAGCGCTCCGCACCGCACCGCACCGCACCGGGCGCTGCGGAGCCGCAACCGCTTCTTGCGCCCCCCGCTCCCGCCCTCCATCCCGCCTCCGCCTCCTCGCCCTCCTCCCTGCCCGCGGGGCGCGGGAGCCGGTGACGGGAGCGAGGCGGAGTCTGGAGGGAAGATACCGAGAGATAGAGATTTAAATCACATCCCCGGCTGTAGAAGGGCGGCAGCAGCAGCAGCCCCGGCGCAGAGGCACGGACGCACGCCCCGACAGAGAGGTCTGCCGGCTCCGCCGCTGCTGCTGCTGCTCACCATGGGTGCCGCCGCCGCCGAGCCCCCCCGCGCCTTGGGCCTGGTGTCCAGCGTGGTCAACGACACCCTCGAGTTCTACCGCTGGACCTGGAGCATCCGAGGTAAACGCGCCAGCGGCGGCCCCGCCGGCGACCGCCATCGCCGTGCCCGGCATCCCCGTCTCCCCCCCCGCCGCCCGCTGTCACTGAGGGCGCAGCGCTTCAAAATGGCTCCGTCTCCCGGGAGACGGCGGCGCGCGCCCAGGGGGTCTGAGGGGCGGCGGGCGGGCCCGGGCCGGGGTCCCCGGGCCTGCGGCGGCGGGAAGGCGGCCAGGCCCCTCCGCGGCCGCTTCTCCTCCTCCTCCCGGGTGCGCGCTTAGGTGCTTTGTTTGTTTATCTGTCTTAAACCCGTGTAACGGCGCGGGGTGCGCGGGGCATCCCTTCGCGGCGAGGTGAGGGCGTCCCGTCGTCGCCCCCTCCCTCTCCCCGCCGCCCCCCCCCCCCGCCCAGGGCGCCGCAAAATCCGCTTCCCGGAGCCGTCGTTCCGCTGGTTCCCGCTCAGCGCAGCGTGCCCTGGGTTGGCCATAGCGGGAATGTGGTGTCGGAGGTAAGGGAGGCCCTCCGGGAATCCGTGGTGGAGCTCAGGCGGCTTCTGCGGCAGGTGGGAGAGTCCCGGAGGCAGCATCGCGTGGAGCTCAGCAAACTAAACGAGGAGACGATCATTACCAGCAATGCAGAAGCTTTTCATTTGGTATTAAGTGCATTTGGTTGTCGGTTCTGCTGTTCTCTGAGTTCAGTGTGCTCCATTTTTGCATTGGCACCCCACGACCGCAGTGTGGAAGATGCTGAAGGAAGAGAAAAATGTCTGGGAATACGGAGAAATGCGAAAAGCGGCCTTCAGTGCTGGGACAGCAGATGAGGCGGTAACTGGCTGCAGTGACCGGTAGCTCTGGAAGTATTGGTCAGCGTGAATGGCTCGCTCTCGTTGGTCAAATGACAGGAGCAGGGTAGAGTCGCAGCTTTCATAGTTGCTATTGTGAGTAGGTTTGGGCAGCTGGCAGAAGAATCACTTCTCTGGATGTTTTCTTCAGGTTTTTTTAATTTTATTTTTTTTTTTAAGTTGTCCACACAGTGATGAGGTCTAGGCTATTTTGGTTTAAACCTAGAAATACATGGAGCAAAACTCTGGAGTGAATGCAAGCACGGATGTATTTTGTGGCAGTGTGATAAGTGAGAATGCGGGGCCTTCGTTACAGACGGGAAGCTCACTACTGCATCAGCAGTCTTTTCCGCCCCCCTCCCTTCTGCCATCTGTCAGATAATAAATTAATCTTATGTTATAGACGGAGGGAGCTCACTTTTTTCCCCACAAATTGCCTTCCCAGCCTATCTTCTGGGTTTTACCATATTTTAAAAAGTAAGCCTGCCTGCATATTTTTTTTTCTTCTGTATCTAAAACCTGCCAGAATATGAGATCAAATAAAAATGCTTGCAGCAGCACTGCATTGTAATCTACCAGTGTTTGCTCTCTTTCTCTGCCACTTGCAACATACAGTTGTTCGTAGACTGACAGGTAATGCATGAAAGAGATGCTATTCTAGCCAATTAATAGCATTTTCAGATGGGTATAAAAATAGATGTGGGTATAAAGTTGATGTACTTATGGATTACTTGATTTCTTTGGAGAAAGACTTAAAGTTCTGTTATGTTTTCTGAACTTCAAACATGTTATTTAAGTCTGTAAATGGACCGTGTTTATGGTAAGCAAAGAGGATTGGAGGAAAAAAAGAGGTATGAAAACGCAAGTTTATGTAAGGAATATAAAAAAAGAGGGATGAAAAGGCAAGTTTATGTAAGGAATATAAAGACAAGTAACTTACATTAATACTACATATAGATCAAACTTTTATTGCTTATTCATGCTTCTTTGGAGAATCTTAAGTAGTAGGATGACATTGTGATGGCATCTAAAATATGCTTAAGTCTTTTATTACTTTACTAACACAAAATTTTAAGTTATTGCTCTAAGTTCAGTAGTGTTGCTGCTAAAACAGGATTCCACTATAATGAAGTACATCAGTTGCATTTTGCGTAAGAGGTGGAGAGTTTCTTGTTCAGGTTCTGAGTTTCCCCGGATCCCTGCAAGGATAGTTTTGGATAGAGCCTAAGTCACTTCAAAAGCATGTTACTGTTCTTGTTTATAGCCAGTAGTATGTAAAAACAAGGTTCTCCTCTAGTTTTTACAGTCAGGTGTGGATATGCGAAACATGTAATATCACACAATGTAGTTACAAGGTGGCTCTGGATAAGAAAGTGGCATTTATGAGGCAATGCTGCGTTGCTATTTAATGAAATCATATCTTAATGCCCTAAGTTCTGCTTAAATACCTGCTCTGCTTGCTGCTTTTCTGCAAGCATCTTCATTCAGGAAAAAAGTAATAGTCTCTATTTGCCATCTCTGAGGGAATGTATGTTAAAATCATGAATTCAGCACTGTTAGGTGAATTCATGCAATTCACCTTTGTGTCAAGAGCTATGGCAGTGATGTTGCTCAACAGAAAACACAAATTATGGCATGCAAGACCATTGCCTAACGTTCAATATCATTAAATAAAAAACTATACCACGCAGCAAAGTTGCTCAACAAATGGTGCCATGCAATAGCATTACACAATAAATCATACTGAAACACTACTACACAGCAAAATTACACAATAAAATGTGAAGAAATTTTATTCCCACTACTACTCCTACACAAAGATTTCTCATTCATATAAAATGAAATTTACTTATTCTCTCCAGTTCTTGTTTCCATTTTTTATTGGACACCCAAGTCTGACTTCAGCACTGTTCTCAGTATTCAGCGGGATTGTCCTGCCAGCAGGTGTTTTCTAATGCTACCCTGGACTCCTGTGATGGGACTTGTGTAGAACTGTGCCAGGATGTCCCACTGAGTCTCGTGCTGCTTTATTTTTGTGCTGCAAAGGTTTGGTCTTGTTCCTCCCCTGCTTTGTGCTATTTAAAAAGCGCAATTTAAAATTCCTTTTCTGAGGAAAGAAAAGAACCGCAAAAGACCAAGTATATGATGACCCAAACTGGATTTTTTTTAATAATGTCACAGGTTTTTTTAGCATTAAGTGTTCTATCTAAAGTAAGTTTTCTTTTGGTTTTGTTTGTTTTTTTGTTTTGTTTTGTTTTGTTTTTAAATCTTGCATTTGGGAATAATAACAGTGTTCTGTGACTGTTTCCCTATATATATTATCAAATGTGTATTTTCAGCCTTATATTTTAGTTTAATATGTTTTTGCATGTTAATTTGTTGGAATACTATTTTTGTCCTGTCCTTCTTTGACTGTCTTTTTAGACCCCTTTCATGAAAGCCTAAAATCCATTGTAATCATATATTCACTTGAAAAGGCTGAAGGAGATAATTTAGGAAGCCATAAACTTCAAGGAGAGGGTGAAAGCATAAAAAATTGGTCTCAGCAGTCATCAGGAGAAAAAAAGGTGGTCAGGGGAACAGTTACTATCAGGAAAGATGATCTAGGAATGCCGTGCCATTATTTTTGTAAGGGCATGGGACCAGTAACATGTAATAGGTAGGGCAGGGCTTCCTTCTTTCTCTCTGCTTGGGTAGCTGGTTGGGGTTAGATCTGCCAGGAAGGATTAAGGGTATGATTAGATGACTGAGCAAATGACTTAAAGGGAGGTTCCAGGCTGAGTCCAGGAGAACTATTAAGATGAATAACTCGGGACACAATCCAGGAAAGAAGAATTTGGAAATCTCAAAACATGGGTGAAGAGACCATTGGCAGTTGGGGAGGGGGTGTAAGAGACTGTGGCTCAAAAAGGAGATTTGTTAAACCCAGTATCAAAACACTTGTTTTAGAGGAACTAGTTAATTTGAATGCATTGAGCTGAAGAACAGAAGGATTTACTGACTTTGGGTGAGAATGATTGTTCTTGGAGCTCAAAGTTAAAAGGAGGCAGGGCCATCCCAGGCCGTGCGGGATTGCTTTGGAACAGCAACTATTTACAGCTGTTGCAGTTAATAAGATTACAGACTTTTTCCATCAGGAGGAAAGGAGAGAGGAGAAAGATGCAAACTTTCACTTTAGTGGTAGGAGAGTCTTCTAAGTAGCATCTTGTTCAGGAGCAATATCAATCGTAGCTTTTATCAACTGGGTCAGAAGTATAAGGCAATGAGGATGGGAAACACAAGAAACTTAGAGCTGCTTGCCTTAAAAGTGATCAGGTGAAGCAGGTTCCATGGGAACTCAAATTGCCATAAAAACTTTTGCCAGGAAGATCTTGGGACTAAGTTAAAAATGCACAGGAAATCCAGGCTCAGTTTCTCTTTCAGTCCACATAACAGAACTGGAAGAAAATGCTTTTCTTCTTCCCTCATTCTTTTCCCCATGTAGAAACCAAGCGTGGCTAAAGGATCCTGAATGTTTATGCTTGAGGAAAGTTTATTGGAGTGATCAAGCAGAGCAGTGGGGTTGTCTGAGTGCAAGTAGTACCTTGTTGTATTTGAGGATTTGTGCCAAAGCTGGAGGCAAGAAGAGTCTCAATGAAAGTTCTTCAGAGGGTGACGATGAAGAGAGAGAGAACAAAAGGCGAAACGAAAGTTCATGAATCCTGTCTCACAGAAACAAAGAAGAATATGTTCCTAAACTTTCAGAGGGCTGGCTGAGCATCAGACTCAGTGATTTGTCATGATACTTGTCTTGCAGGTACAGTTTTCTTCTCAAGGGAACAGTTTTTTCGATCTGTGACTGTCTGTGTAAAACACAGGGATTAGGTAGGAAGAAACACACCAGAAGCTGGAGAAGCTAGTGTAATTGGGTTTGGCTGTCTCATGTCAGAAACACAAAGGAAAAACCTGCGGCGGAAGCAGCACTCGGAGAAGTTGATTACAGAAGCAAAGAATGTTAGAGGCTGGATTATATGCATCTACTGTCAACCAAACTGAGCAATGGGAGCATCCCAGTTTACTTGATTCGTTTCATTAAGTATCACATTTAACTTCCTGTCAGTAGAGGGAGGGACTTTATTAGTGAAGAAAAAGCAGCTGTCAGTATTCAAGACAACTTGCTAGGTGTTTGAGGGAAATTCCATCCACGTTTCATCACCAGGAGATTTTATCAGATTGAGAAACTCAAAAGACAGATAATCAGAACAAAACAAATACCAAGCATCTTTGGAAATGGCAACATCACTCAGAAAAGTACATTACTGAAGTAGAAATGTCTGCTTGGAGATTTTGAATAGCCAAGCTTCAAGAACTTGAGCCTGAGGGAGTAGCTTGAAGCAAAGCTGACACTATGGAGCTGAGTTGTGAGTGGAAGACTTTTCTTATCCTAAGATGAAGGAGGAGGAGTTGTAGGTGGTCACCTGTAACTCTTAGCTCCAGCGAAGAGATGAAAAAGCCTTCAAAGAGCACCAACAAGAATGTGATATGAACTTCTGTTTGAATGTTCATCAGCGTATTCCAGAAGCAAAAGGAAATGTTTGGACAAAATGGCAAGAACATAACTGAACTTCAGAAAATTCCTTTTAAAGCTGTGTAGATAGCATGCCTTGAAATCTGTGGAGGAAATAAGATGTTACAAATATTCTTAAAGCAGATTCCATGGAACAAGGTCAGGAAAATGCTTTATACAGAACTTAACCAAGCTTGTTGCATGACCTTAGTACCTACTGCAGAACATCAAATGACTGGATATTTGCAATTGCAGCACACTGTAAATTACTTTTATGGAATTCTGGGTAGATCGTGTTTCTCAGCTAAGGCTGCATGCCGTTAGTGAGGAGCAAATCGGCATGTGGTCCTGGAGCCACATACTGCAACGAGAGGTGGGGAATTCTTGAGCAATTGAAATATCTGTGGCATGGAGCAGATGCCTTCATCCTGGGGGCTGCACTGGTAATGTAAATTGATTGAGCATAGTGATTGAACTAGTTTTTGTTCATAGGTAGCTGTCTCTAGTTGGAGAAACTTGACTAGAAGTTGATTGTGGTAGTCATTCTGTATTTATGCTATGCTTGGGGTGAAGAGGCATGTAGTGGTTATAGCTGTGGAAGACCAGAAGAGGTTGTATTCAAGGCAGCTGTGATATACTGTCCTGTGCAACCAGGAAAGATTGTCAAAGTCTGCATAAGGACAGTTAGTAGAGGAAGGTGTAGGAACCATAGGCGGTAGTTCCTTTTAAGGTCTCATAGATCAGGAGTCATGAGGAGTGGGTGAGGCAAGACTCCGCTTTTTCCTTTGCCAGTCTAGACAGGTTTTTGGACATACGCAATTCACATGGAAAGGATTAAGGGAGCACTTAGGTGAAAGACTCCAAGCGGACACAGAGAGAACTTCAGGAGGAAGAATTTGCTAGGATGCAAGACTGAGGGCGGGTGGGTGGGAAAGGCTGTGGTGTGTACTGAGGAGTTTTTTGAGGTAAGGCAAATGGGGCTAAATGTGAATGGCCTGTAAAACTTCTGTTAAATAAGAGTTCATTTAGCTAAAAAGAATTGGCTGTAAAAAGAATGAGAACTTTGGGTTTTAGAAAGTGTTGGTATGAGTGGAGTGTGCCTGGAGCACAGAAGTTGGGACAGTATGCTTTTAAGGGCAAATCTGATCCATGAGGTAGGACCACTCTGACAAGTAAACTGTTATATGGCAAGGCTTTGCTTTCTCAGGCTGTATTTGAAAACAAATTGGAAGCTGCCATTGGCTTACATAAGGAGCTCTTGTGTGTGGGACTATCTCACTGACATCTCCTTTAGGAAGATGTAGATGGAGGGATACGTAGTTTCTGGATCTTGTTTAGGTGGCAAGCGGATACAACCGTGCTCAATTTTGTCAAGACTCAGGTGCTTCTGAGCCTGTGGACTTCAAGGTCTTGTGGCATTTTAAGGACATAAGTGAAGGCAGCTCTGAAATTCAGGCCTGCTGAGATTCAAGTGTCAGCTCTGTGGGTATTTGCAGGACTGTACCCTAGATTGTAGATTGTAAAGCAGTAAGTAGCTCCGAGGCAAGCCTAGAGATGAATTGAGTGCAATATGTTTTGTATTAACTCCGATTGTGTGTACTTGGATCTCAAGATAAACATGAGCTAGTTTACCCTTCTCTTATGGAAGGTGAGGGGGAATAAGCTACCTCAAATTTGGCTTGCATTTGGTGCAAGATAATGGCACGCCTGTGGGCATTGGTTGTGTCAGGTTAACTCGCTTATGTGCCTGTAACTCAACTCCTTTCTTTATGTACTTGAATAATCTCAGTGGTTTGATCCTTAACTCCTGCCCCGGAGTGTGTTCTCTCTCCATGGCATTGTGTCTGCTTGTACCATGAGATTCTTTCCTAGTTTCACTCCATCCACTCATCTCCCACATGTGCGTTTCTGTTTCAGCATAATCGTGGACTCTTGACTATTTGGTTTGTTTCCATCATATTTTCCTATTCCTCTTGTCTCTTTCTGCAGTCTTTCAAAAGTATCTTCTTCCTGCTCTTGTATGTTATGCTTCAGTTTGCATGCTTGACCACAGTGCTTTTCTATTTTTTTTTTATTCTGCTTATAGATATAATTTCCTTGTTTTCCCTCCCCCAGTTATAGCAAGTATGAGAGGTAGTTTTATTGCTTTCTAAATGCTCACAGAACGTTGCTGGAAGAACGGAATTTATAATCAATGTCTCTCACTTTTTCTGTTGAGCCAGTAAATCTTAGCTCTCTAGACAAGATTTTATGGCCTTCTATTTCTAGAGCATCATTGTAACACCTTGTTTTTAAATGGTTTAAGATACTCTAAAGGAAAAAAAAAAAAAAACAGGAAATACAGGTGCTGAATTGAATCACTGGGCTGTAAATAGGAGACTTCATAACCATGTTTTCTGGGTTTGCATTTAATATTTAGTGGTTTACCAGGACAGATATGACCAATAGAAATATTTACACATAGAGTACCCCAAAGTGCTTTCACATCTGGGTCAGATTTTCTACCCTTTCTAATCTCAGTTTCAGTGATCCATGAATTTTTGATCAAGATTGAGAAACTATTGCAGAAACCATTAGAGAAGCTTAGATTTGGGGGCCATATGTTACCATGAAAGGTAACATGACTGTAGAAGCAAGGGACTTAGTTGTAGTGCTCCTTTGGGTATGGCATTATCTAGCTGCCAAGCTGATGATTTTGCTACTGTATATTTAGTGAGTGAAAGATTCAAACAGTGATCATTCTTCTGGTCATCTTTGGGTCTAAGAACATTTCCTATTAAGTTCACATTTTGAAAATCAACATTTCAAAATTAGTCTCTTTTTTTGGTTTGGGGTTGGTTGTTTCTTGGGGTTTTTTTCCCCTTCCCCATAGATTTGTCACTTTTGCTGATGTCAACGGCATGTTGAGGAAATAAACTCTAAATGTTTTGCAGCGTTAATTTTTTTGGAGGGTTTGAGTGATGTACTTGTGTTAGGCTAACAGAAGACCTAATGTACCTCACAACTGTGTATTTTACTTCTGCCCCTGAACTTTGAAGATAAGAGCTAATATATTTCATTAACTCCTTGTGTAGTTTTTACTCAAAACAGAATTCACACCTCATTCATCAGTCTGTAAAACCAAATTGATGGCCAGCATCCTCGTGCTGATGCAAAGAGAGAAAACAGGTAGTTTATCAGAGAGATCTCAGCACAGCTCTTTGCAAATGCTCTCCCGTAGCTTTCTGGTATTATTTTTAGGTAGGTTTCACTTCCATTTGTGTTTTTCTTACATGTTCAGCTACTGCATCTAGGAGTCTCTAAATGTTCATCTGCAAGCCCAAATCACCCTGTGCTACGAGAGCAGCAACATCAGTTGTTTACATTTGCTGTGTAGTTCATCATCAGTATCCTCGGGCTGTGTTAGCACGTTAGCAAGACATAGCTCAGTACTGAACTTACTATCCCGTGTATGCTGAGTATGTAACACTTGTCTCTACAGTGGATAAGGCCTTGCAGAGTTGTTATTAAACAGTTGTTAATAATCCTTCACGTTTTTCAAGGAAGTGAGCTTCTAACTCAGGGAATCCAATAAAACTGTCTATGGAGAAGATTTATTCTATGATCATCCCCTTCGGCATTATAAAACCCTGAATCATACTAGATGGACCAATAGTCTAATCTGTTATTGCAACATTGAATACACATAAATCCTGCGTTTGTATTACTGCTTACTGATACCCCTACAACTATTTTCATAGTCCCAAACCCCACCACTTCTGTGTGAAGTAATGACATCTGCAGTCTGAGCTCTCAGAAATAAGTTTGGGCTAAGACCAGAGAAGTCTGAATAAAAGTTTCAATAAAGAAAACGCTGTGGAAGGAAAGCTTGTTGAAGTGTGTTTTATGCTGCACTTTTATTTCTTTAGAAATACAGATACATGGGCTGGATCATAGGGTTCTGCAACTAGTTAATAAAATTGCATTCCGTGGGTTGGTTGGGGTTTTTCTGTTGTTGTTTTTTCATCTGTTTTCTTTATCTGTTTACTCCATAACTTGTAACATTTAAGAAAAGACGTGCAGGTATCACTGCACTGGGAATATATCTTGCTTTTGTGATGTTTGAAAAAGTAAGATTTGACATATGGAAGAATGCTACGTGCCTCAAGGGCTTACTATCTTGCAAATCTTGTGTAAGCTTAAATGAGGATTATATTTTTATTATTCCTTGAAGCAGAGTGTTTGCACCGTCCTCTCGAATAATCATGGTGGAGGAGGTAAATCAAAAATAATTTGAACAAGGCAATCTCTTAGACTTGAAATTGCATTCTTATGGTTCCTGAGCGTCATAAAAATTCTATTATTATCCTTGCCTTGAAACAAGTGTATCCTGTAATTGCTGTGTACAGGCACAAAGACATAATGATTGAATGATGGGAGTTCCAAGAAGACTAGAATGTTAGTTAGAATAATAGGAATACTGATTAAAATACAACAAATTGAGATGGCATTCCTGTTACTTTAACGTGAGTTTATAAAACATGCATATTACGTAGGTGTCCATTAGCTGCAGGAGATGTTCCTCTTAGCTATGTGGTATTTTGATTTTATGTTGCTGTTACAGCTTTAAAGAAGACTAAACAGTCAATTAGGAAGCCCTGACGTTTAAAACAAAGCCACAGCTGGTCATAGGCAGTACCTGTTAGTCTTGTCTGTAGTCCTTTTGGTTTTGAGGCTGGCATCGCTCATTTCTGAGTGCAACAGGATTTGTACAGCTTCGTCTGCAAACTTTTAAAATCTGTGGGTTTTCTTGGTTTGTCTTTCAGGGTATATGCTTTCATTATTCATTGTGCTTGAGACTGAATATTTTTATTCTTGCATTTTAGCTTGATGTTTCATAGCTTGTTAAAACAATAATGCTTTGCCATAAAATTTTGATGTCTGTTGTTCTTGGTCCAAATAAATTAGTTTGTTGTTGGATAGTTAAAGCTTGAAAATAGACAAAATACTTAACTCAGCTATTCCTGTTCATTCTTGAAGATCAAGTATTTTTTCTCTGTACTGGGTTCTGTATTAAAATAAATTACTTAAATCGGGCCAGCTGTTGTGCTGTTTTGTGAACCTTTGTCCATATGGCATCGTATGCACGTCATCCTTAGCTTTACCGGTAACATACTCTTTGTTTTCTTGCCAGTCATAACCAGCACTGATGCTATGACATTATTGTGATAGTTCTTCTGTGAGGGAAAGTGGCAGGGACTTGATTGATATGGTTAATTTTCCCTGTCAAAGAGGTGCAAGGCAGATTTGCATGTTTGTGGGGTATCCAAAGAAGAGCCATGAAAATGATTAAGGGATTAGAAAATATGCCTTCAGGTGAATGAAATAAGGTGGGTTTTTAAATATTTTTTTTTTTTTTTAGAAAAAAAGGCAGCTAGTGAGTGACCTGATATCTGCTTATAACTACCCAAATGAGGAGGAAAACATGATAAAAGATGGGTCTTCAGTCTAGCAGAGAAAAGTATCACAAATTGGTTAAAATTTAATCCTAATTCCTTTGGATTTGAGGAGCAAATTTATGCAGTGAGTCCAGTTAACATTTTACAGCAAGCTGTTAACGTGTTCTGCTGGGTTCTCTGCCTCTGAATGACATACCCTGTCGTAAAACGGGAAAATCTTCTGAGGAAGATCTTTTAGCTAAAATGTGCATTAGGGGAAGTTTCATGGTCTTTGCTTTGTAGATTATACTAGATTGCAACGTTCCTGAGTTAGGTACAGGTGTCTTTGACCCCGTCAGACTCAGAAATGCCCGTAGTGCCAGAAGACTGCAGGCATTGCCAAGTATGGCTAGTGAGGTAAAGGTGAGAAAGAAGCATAAACTGGACATTTCCTGTGTCCCAATTCTTTTGCTTTCCTGCAGCAATCTGTCTGCACAATCCCTTCTAAGAAGACATAGACTTTTTTCTGATTGAAATAGGAGTGAGGCAACAGGCACTTGTTATTTTAGTTCATGCACTAGCTTCAATACTCTATCATAGGATTTCTCATAAAAAAACTTGATAAACTGAGATAATTGAGGATTAGAGTGCAATTATATTGAGTATATATATATTAGAGTGCAATTAATAATCAATATCAAAGCAGACAAGTTAATTCAAGCACCGTAAGCCTTTAAAAGAATCATTCATTTTGGGCCCTATAAACTGCTCTATTAAAATTGTAATAAATAAGTGAATAGAAAATTCTAACTTCTGTAGGTATTCAGTCCAAAGATACATGGCTTCTCAATTTTGACTCTGCTGAGGTACTTCTCTAACAGTCTTCAGTCTCAAGTTGTGCAGCCTTAGTTAGTTGTGTACTTTAAAGGCTGAGTTTATAGCCTCAGCTGTTCCATTTGTACGTTCTGAGGTTTTAGTTAGTCAAAGGCTGAGCTTTTTTTCATGGAATCTCTACAAACTGGTAACAGTAGAGGTACTTTCAAGTGATTGTGATGCATTACTCCATTTAGTTTAAAAGGCTAGGGTCTAATCATATAGATGCAATCATGTAGATGCTTATTCAAGTTTACTTTCAACTGAGACAGTCTGCAGTGGTTGTACAGCCACAGTGGACCTTATATTCACTTGTAAATATTTACAGGACTGAGCCAGTATTCCTAATACAAATGCAGAAAGATTAGTATGTTGTATAGAATATAAATCTGTAACCAAAAAGAAAAGGAGGAGAGGGGGAGAACTAAAATACTGCAAAGGAGTTTACTGTGAAAGCTTTGTAAACATTTTAAGGTGTATGAAGTTAGTTTCTCACATGTTTACAAAATGAAAACACATAGCATATAAGAAATATCCTTCAATTAGAGTGCTAGTGGAGATAACAAGATGTGTGAAATTCTTAGAGGATTAAAACAGTGTAGTTCATACAACAATACTACAATTAGATAACACTGGTTTGCCTTCCTTATATTGTGGAATTAAAATTTTACTCGTTTAAGGAAACCTTTCTTGAACTGAGATTGGGCTTTGAGCGGACTTCTTGTTAAAATAAACTGTGGTCTGCAGAGAGCTCTCACTGTTAAGAACCGCCTTTAAACAGTCACCATCATTTCTGCAGTGTCTTTAGAAATGTAATTGGACAGATGGATGTGCTGGATTGGCACTGTAAGTGTCTTTGCGCTGAGAATAGTATCAATAGCTATTAATAACTTCGAAAGGCTCTCCAGATAAATTAGTGAGTAGTGACCTTATAGCTAAGGAATACATATGTTGTTAAAGTAAACATGAAGACTTGCTAAGTATTGATTTTGATTCTAATATGAATGCAAGGAATTTCAAAAGTGATGTGTTTTAGTTATGTAGTATTTTCTGTAAAACTAATATTAAAAACAGAGATAGTCACCGTTGTACTGTTTCAGCATTTCTCTTCATGAATGTAGGAGCAACTGTGCTATGCATTTGTTTGCTTCTTTTAAAGCTTGTATTTCTTGAGGAAAGAAAAAAAAAATGATGATAGGCTCAGTAATGTGCAGGAAGTTTAACCATCTAAAAGCCTCTCTATTGGAAAGGAAATGCTGAACCACATTTAACAGAAGTATTTGTGTATTAAAACGCTTAACAGTATGTTTCACAGAAGTTTCTTGTGATTTTTAGCTCTAGGTCACAATCAGTGCAGCCTTACTTATTGAAATTCATCTTCGTTTGCCTTCCATATTTCAATATAAGATAATTATGTCCTCTTTGGACATTATCGAGTAGGATATTCAGTACTTCTCACTGGTCCTGCTCTTGTTCTTGCTTTGGAGGAAGAAATCAGAGAGTTTTATGTGTGTATTTAGTGTTAATTGCCCCACATAAAGAACTAAATCTTGTCAGGGTAAAAGTGCCTCAGGTAAATTTCAGTTATTTTTTTAATATATATATAATATATATATGTTTTTCTATTTCTTGTGTCGTCTTTGCAATGTGACATTTTAAAATGTATATATGCAAAATGACAGGAAAACCTTATGTATATAAGTATTTCCTATTCTTTCCTTACATAACAGTAATTTCCTATTGGGAACACATTAGCAGATGCCTTATTCTACTCTGGATTCACCTTTACAATTGAGTGCAACTTTAAGTGTTTGTTCTGAAACTTCTCCCACCTTACAAAAAAAGCACTGTACTACATGCTGGGCCTTTACAACAGACATTTCATTTGTGATCGAATTAGAATCTGGGTCTTAGGATTTGAAAGACAAATGCATTAATCCCCTGAAAGATTCAGTCAGTCTCTGTCAATTCTAATCAGGTAAAGGCAATGGTCATTTTGCTTCAAAGCAGTTGGAGGGATTTTTTAATTCAGGGAGCTAGCCTTTTTGTTTCAAGCTTATTTCATCTTTCAGGTAATGAAGTACCTATTGCGTGTGAAGTACTGCAGGATTTAATACAGTCATACGTATTAAGCTATCACAGTTCTCTATAATTTGCAGAAATCATTTGTGGTCATCAGCACCAGCTAGTAAGTAGGACACAAAATTGCACTGTTTTGCTAAAATGGGGTGGGAGGGAGCAGGGTGTTGGAGTACCTTGGGAGGTTTGTCACTTAGGCAGATGACTTAAGAGAGTGAATTTGTCTTGGTTTGAAAGAGGGTATCTGAAAAGCAGTTTGGAACAAGGGTCTGCATGTAACTGTGTTTTCTGCGTAAAACACAGACAAGCAGGCTTGCCTGGTAAACTGAAATTAAATTGGTTTTGTAATACCTTCTGTGCAACAAGAATGGCGCGTGGAGCTGATTTAAAACTGAACAAGTTACTTTGCATTATCCAGGCGAGATCTTGTGATGAACAAGTTTCTAAATGTAGTAAGTTCTAAGATGAATAGTAACATCTTTTCTGATGCCACAGTATTAGTAAAAAATAATCATATGCACAGTCTCCTAAATGCCCTTAAAATATATGCAAGGTGTTGTTCTAAGTTAGCACAGTAGGAATTAGAATAAACTTTTTGACTATTGATATACTTCTGGTTTGGCCAGGATGTACTGCATAACTGAATCCCCTACTGGATTCCCTCGCACACAGGCATTTTGTGTTCAAAACATAATTAATTGTCCCAGGAGAGGTCAAGCCCCCAAAATTCCAATGAGCTGGATTCCCTGGGCAGTGTGTTATGTGGTGTATATCAGTAAGCTATGCTTTTCTTGCAAATACTTTAAGACTCGTCTTGAGATGTGGTGGCTCAGTGTCCAAAAACGCTGTGCAGAGGGAAAATAACAGGCTGAAACCATGATACAGGTATGGAAGTATAATGGCAGCTGCCCAGGGGCTCTTATGTTGTTGTCAGAGTTAATTAAATATATCTTTTGGTTTTCTCCAGTTAAGTTCTTCAATTTGTAGTATTTGTGGAGAGTAGGTGAAAGAACTGTTTACAGTGCTGATGAAGCACAAGGAGAGAGCCCACTTAGAGCTGGGCTTTTATGAAAGTTGTCCCTTTTGTCTTTCCTTTCACCCTCCAGTGAATCCTCGTTCTTCCCTCTAGAAATCTTTGTCTCCTGCCACAAAAAGAAATCTGGAATAGGTCATGGCTTTTCATTATTTCACTACTGTTTTCAGTAGTGGGTGGTAACGTTCAGCTCCTGGATAAAATTCAAATCTTCTTCCTTTTTCACATTTTTTGTATGGTAATGTTAGCGTTCAGGATACCATGAAACTCTGGGTTAGAAAATAGAAGACAGAGTCTCTAGTATGTCCTTGCCTCTTTATATTGCTTAGTGCGAGAAGGCTGGGAAAGCAAGTGGGTCTCTTGCCTCACCTGCTTTTAACTCTTTGGACACTTCAATGTCTGAAGTGAGATGCGGATTTGATAAAAGTGTGTCACACATAGGCTATTCCCAGCACTGTCTCTTAAGTAAGGAGTGACACTTCTTCTTGCTTGGTGTAGACGAGTCTGCCCATTATGCCATACCAGGTGGCTGATGAGGTTCTCCATTTCTCTAATCTTTTAAATGATATTATCGTTTATTTTTAAATTCAGATTGGTAGAGCAATTGCTAAAAGCGAGCAGGAACTAAAGCGTAAAGGAGAGAGCAGTATAATAATTGCAATGCAGCGGTGTGATTTCAGCATCAATAGGTAGGTCTAGAAAATGGGGCTGTTCCTTTACACCCCAAGATACTGTACTGTCCTATAAAGCAATTGTTCTCCTGTTTTACAGAGAGTACATTATATTGTAATAGAAGTGTCTGTTCAAGGGACTTGCTGAAAAGTAAGAGGTAACTAACTATCCTGTCTCACTTTCTTCATTTCTGTTTCACTGCCTGTGTTTCTATGGCCAGTCTATCTGAATTTTTTCCACTCCTCTCTGTACTTCTTGCCCTGTCTTGCACTTGGCTTCTGTTGGTGGCTGCAGTCACAAGGCTGACTCCCGTCATTCTGGCAGCACCAGCCTTGCTGGAGGTTTCCGTGCATTAGGATGACTTCTCTCTTCTGGTATTAACAGCCATAGTGGAAGCAGCTAGGCTGGTTTCTCTTTCTTCTTTTTCAGCCTCCCAGCATCTTGCAATGTGCAGATCAAGTATTGATAAATCAACCAGAAGCAAGGAGAGTCAGTGCCATGCACACTGTGTCTTTCTGTAGCTCACAATACGTGTTGTTTATTAGAAATAGAGGGTCTCACGAAACCTGCTCCTAAATTAAGGTTCTAATTTACGACCTTAAGGACAGCCAAGGAAATGAGAAATTAGTGGAGGAGGAGTAATGGCAGTGCTGTTCTGTGCTTTCCTCATTGCATCAGAGTTCCTCGTTTTGTAGATAAGAAGGGTTTCTAATTTACCTGTTAGTATTTCTGGGATCAGGAATTAATCTATGGTATAGAGTTTTTGCCCTGTCTCTGGGTTACCATGAAGAAAACCAGTTCTCTATTGAAACTTGTCCTCTAGGTAAGTCTGTGGGCAACTGCGTTGCTATTTGTGAGTTCTCCCACAAATGACTGAAGGCAGGTGTTTTAGATGTCTGAGCTTCCCAAGCAGCCCTGTGCTGTTCTGTGCTATCCTTATTGTGTCTGAACTCCAACTGGCTTAAGCATCTGGAAAATAATCCAGTTAGTGTTGTAGAGCTGTGCAATATCTGAAGTATTGAAAGTTATGGAATAGTTACCTTTTATTTCTTGCTATAACTAGAGATTAGCCTCCCTATGGAGGGGGAGGAAACATGGAGGAAGGAGGTGTCACTGTAGTCTCTCCCATCCCTCCTCTGTGGCAGAGCCATCTTCTAATCCTAGATGTCACTGGTTCATCAGACTAAGAGTGCTTTTTTGATACAGACCCGGGACTCAATATAGCATATTCTGGGCCTTAGAGTATGTGTAACTCTGCATGTTGTGAGTGGCTGAAGAAGACTGTAAATAAAAGCTTTGTCTCCCATATGGCAGCACAGGTTACTCTCACTAGAACCATCCCTTTAAACTCTTTTATTTAGTTGTTTTTCAGTAACGTTGTTAGTATTCTGTCTGAAACATGAGACTGACCTACATCAAATAGCAAAGGTATTGGTTAGCATCATACAACCTGTATAAATTAATTTGAAGCTTTTTAGTGCCTAACTTGAAACTAATAAAAGTTATTAATTTTATCAGTGTTTATCAAATTTGTGTATCTTTCATTTGCAGTGGTATTGAATATTTGGTTATGTTGCCACTGCAGTCACTGTTCATCATAAGCAAAACTGCATTTGGAGGATTAGTGGGTTGGGTTTGGGCTCACGTGATTCTGTTTTCTTTATTGTTTTGGATTGTAGAATTGGACAATAGAACTTGCATGACATAACGGATCTCTGTGTGAGGTAATGTAATATAGTGGGTTTTTTTAAAACTATTTTCTTTAACCTTCCTAGAAAGAATGGCTGTATTGTGTTTCTGCTATCTGATGCAGCTATTCCAGGAGAGAATAATACTTAACAAATGCAATGCTTAAAATGATGATGAAATATATTTTGTTCAGACCTCGTTGACTCCTTCTGTTTGCTTCACCTCCCCCAGACAAACGTGTTGATGATTGGCCCTTGATGCAGTCTCCATTTCCAACACTGACTATAAGCACTATTTATCTCCTCACTGTCTGGCTGGGCCCCAAATGGATGAAGACAAGAGAGCCCTTCCAGTTACGCTTCCTGTTGGTTGTTTACAACTTTGGAATGGTTCTACTCAACTTCTTCATTTTCAAAGAGGTGTGTATGCCCTCTCACAGGAGGGAATTCCTATTTAAGTCTGAGGCTGTCTAGAGGTTGCAAAAATGACAACGATCTTACATATTCCTGATGACTATTGAGGGTGAATGTTTTTCACAAACTTCTAAAGCTGAGTTTGCCTTTGATGTGAGTGTTTCTGTAGCTAGGTATGTTCTGTTTGAGAATAAATGCACTAAATGAGTCTATAGAGAGAATTTGCGTACTAGCTATTCCACGTTCTTAGATTTATGTTAGTGGACAGATTAACTAAAGTCCATAGAGATTTAACACTTGTAACTGATTATTTTTTTCTTTTTAATAATCCTAAAGGGTGTCAGAATGTGTCTTGTTATGTTGGTGCCTTCAATGTGTTTATCATTTTTAGAAATTCCGATGTCCATTGTCTGTAGAGAGAAAAAGTATCTTGTCTATAACATATCTTTTAGAATAAGAATCAAATGAAGTGAGCTGTATCTTTAAATAAAAAAAAAGTATACAGACTTCTAATATTTGGTTCGCAACATTCTGAGTGTGTTAATTTTAATAAATTTCAGTGTTGCCGCGTTTCTCTCTTGTTAAGTTTTTGTACAGAGGAGGTGACTAGTAACAATGCAGTGGATCAGCTCTTTAGCAGTAGCTAAGTGGGATTACTTAACAGTTTGGTAATCATTATTCAAGGATAGCTGTCCATAATGTAGCTTATGCTAAGGAGTAGTTTATGCTGCTGTGACTTTGCTCATGTGGATTGAGTCTTCTTCCTGGAAGACCTCAGATCATGAATTTGCAAAATCTGTTTCCAGAAGTAAGCAAACACCACTTAAAATTACAGCATTGCAGAACTCTTTTTCTCAATGGCCTGTAATTTGCCAGGAAAACATTGCATATCTGATGATGATGTGTATATTGACCCTTCCTCAGAGCTTCTATAATAAAATCATTACCTGATTTCAGCCTTTTTTTAATACGTGGTTCAGTAAAATTTTAGCCATCACACCTCAGTTATCATTTTACCTAAATTGTTTCCTTGCACTATCAACTAAGTAATAAAATACTAAATGTACAACAGGATTTAATGCTGACACCCAAGGATGGTTGTGGGAATGGATGAAATCCAGTCATCTTAGCAAATTAAAACTGAAACTCCTCTGAAATGAATTCTGCAGTGCTTTTGCCATGTCTGTCTTTTTCACTTGTTCTTTTAAATTGTTTTGTTTTATCCATAAGCTGAATTATACCAGACTTGCAGTCAATTAATTTTCAAACCTATGTTGCTTATAGGATAACACATACGCTTGCATGGCATTTCCAAATCACTGAATTTACATAACTTTGAATGGGACTGCAAATACACATTTCCTGCAGATAGTCTGAAAGCGCATAATTTTAGACACAGACAGAGGTTCTAGTTTCCTGCAGTTTCAAGTGGTAGGTTGTTATTCAATGGATGTTAAGGCTATGGATACAACATTTACAGGAAGTGTCTTTTCTTGATCTTAGAGGCTGTTAGGAGGAAGGTGTTCAAGTTTCAATTGTTCCCTTTAACCAGGCAACTCCCGCTTCAGTCTACGTGAGGTTTACAATACCAGTGTGCCACTGTTGTAATTTGCATGAGTAATGTAATTGCTATGGGTAAAATGATAGAGTTTGTATTTTGTGAATGACTGTAAAGTTTCCAAATATTGCTGAGAACAAAATTTGAATGTGAAATGCCTTTAAATGTTATTTAAATAATCAGTCTGATGGCAAGCCATATTGTTCATCTGTGATAACTTAACGTTAAAATGGTAAGTCCGTAAAGCACTGCTAGGTTGTCTAGTCCAAGACTCACATACGTTGAACACAAGTTCAGTTTCAAATTAGGAGGAAATTTTGCTTAGAACGTGCAGAAGTCACAGACACGTAGCCCCTATTTTGGTACAAAATCTTGAATTTCTTATTCTACTTTGAGGCAGTCTGGTGAAGTCAACCTGCTGTCTTTGCCAAGTAAACCTTGGTCAAATTACCCAGTAGGTCGCAGTAGAGATTGGTTAGTTTCTCTACAGTGCAGACTACACTGTTCCCTGCTCTTCTCTGATACTATCAAACGTGCTTGTGCCCGTGTGGGATCACACTGGAGGGTAGTGGTGTTACAGGAGTTTGTAAATGGGCTTGGATGATGCAGAAGTAGTTCAATGACTTAGGATCATTTCTGTGGGCAGTTCTTTCTTTCGTTTCCCTCCTTAACAGACATATGCAGCAAATAAGTCCAGAGTTTCAAAAAGTTTTGTGTGTTGGTTTTATCTGGATAACACTTGTCTCTGCATCTGTCTGCACTCCTAGTGCTGTGTACAAGTTGTGATACCAAAGTAAACTCAAGTTCAGTCTAAATGAGATGGAGGTCAGGGTAGCGGTAAGAATAGTCAGTGCCTAGCCATGTTTATTTTGGAGATCTTTCTATATCACCCTTCTTTACTTTTACAGGTCACAATTTACAGGTTATGTCTGCGTACCTGCTGTCTTTTTTGATCCTTAGCAGGGTGGGATTACCTGGCTTTAAACACTCTTGGATCATAACGTTTATGAATGTCAAGATTAGAAGTATTGCTTGACCCTTGTACAACTGTAGAAAAGTGTTCTTCTTCCCAATGGGAACTTGCTCAAATGTCAAGTTTATCTTCTCCTGTTCAGATTATTGCAATGTGCTTTATTTGGAGTGGCCCTACAGGAGCACTTCATGTGCTTTAGGCTGTTTCTGTTGGCGCAAAATGGGGAACTTTTCTTCATCCAGTTTCTCTCAATATGTTTTATGAGGGCTCAGCGTTGGCTGTTCAGGGTTTTTTTTCCTGAATATTAATTGGTATACTGTTTTAAGAATAGTAGGTATCAGAATATTTAAGAATAGTAGGTATTTCTGACTCTGAAGGTAGAGCCATCAGAGGGAATACTCATGTTTGAATAGCTTAAGGTCATACTAGAATTCTTACTAATTTGTACAGGGCTCTAATTATCTGGGCAGATACACGCAGGGAAAAATAAGTACTTTCTTTTTAATTTACAAGAAAAAAATAAGTACTGTGTAACAACAGGTTGTAGAACTAAGTATTGGCTTTTTTCAATAGTATTCTCAGGCCTGATAAGATATTTTAAATATTTCTGTTCAGGTAAGTTTGATGTAGCAAGAAATTTGCTGATAATTGTTATGAACATGTTTTATGTAGCATCTTTCCCCTCATGTATAACTTCAATATTTTCAGCTGTTTTTGTCATCAAGAGCTCGAGGGTACAGCTACGTCTGCCAGACTGTGGATTATTCAGATAACGTTTATGAAGTTAGGGTGAGTACTTCTTTTTTGGTTTTGTATATGATTGTGTGTAATATATAGCACTACATGGTGGTTTAAGTCTTGTCTGAAAATAGTGTTTTCAAAGTTCTGCTATCAGCCATCACTGTATCCCGTTATATTCTCATAGATCGCTTCAGGTTTGGCTACATTGCACGTAGCAGGTTTAATCAAAGTGCATCAGCATATTTGCATTAACTTTCATCTGAGTGCTGCAAGTAAGGGTAGTCTTAATGATACCATCCTTGGCTTCATCTGTGGTTGTACGATCCAGGATAAACTTTGTATACATACTTTGGTTCCTAGACCTTGCTGAAATTTATGATACCAGGGTAACCGCAGGAAAGGTGCAGTGTTCTATCTAGATCAAAGCAAGTAAGATTTGTCAGCGTAGGCTGTGGTTGCACTTCACTCATACTGGTGAGGCAGCTTTTTGTCTCCTTTACCCGGCAAATGTATTATCAGTACATTTCATTGTAGAAGCTTAGATTTCAAATGTGTGGTTTTTGGAAAGCGTTCAAATTAAAGTCAAAGTGCAGATGCTTGTTAATTTCTGTAACACTGTTGATTAGCTCATGTACTAAACCTTATCTTCCAGAAGAGCTGACACTTGAGAATCTCTCAGCTGTTCTTGCAAGTTTCACCTACAGATTAGAACATGTTCCTGAAAATGTAATTAAAGTGTGTTATAGTCTAAATACATATAGTATTTATAACACATTTAAAAAAATGTCTGGTCAAAAAGTGGCTGTTCATGGGTAGTATTACTCAGAAGCTTGTGCACGTGACAGGGACGGTAGTGAGAAGGATAGGTTTGAGTCTTATGCCTTATGTATAATGGCGGATGTTCCAGAACAACTCTGCTTGTAGATTTTTATTGGCTTTATGGTAGTCACTTATCTTTCACCTTTGCCAATACTGTGCACTTACTATCTCAGTCACTAGAATACTTCTGTTAATAATTTTGTTTAAAACCAAAATCTACCCAGGTATAACGACTCCTTAACAGGCTTTTTTTTTTCAATAGATAAGCAAAATAGAATGCCCCTGTACTCAGCCTCGTGACACTGGGGACTGGTATGGCATATATTTAAGGAGTTTTTATATTAGCTAAGTACAAGAGGTAGTATGCAAAAATTCTGTTTCATAGCCTTGCTTTTAGGTGCACTAATTTGTGGGAAACTGTGGAGGGGTCAGACCTGCTCAAAAGAATTATATTCCGTTTTGTTCATTATGACAAACAAGGCATTATTATACAATGAAATAAAGGCAAAGTGACCTACACAATTTATTTATTACATACGATATGTACAGAAAAGAAAGATTGCTCTAGGAATATCTGCTCTTTGGATTTCCTGACTTTTAAAATTTTTTTGCAAACTTGTGGATTTGCATAAACTTACTTCTAAAGTTTTAAGTTGTAAGATGTTCAGTTTGCAACTGAGAGAGTTGAGGAAGCAGGGAAAATTTAGTTCTCTCAAGCTGTTGCAGCAACTGCGTAGTATGTTATCAGTCAAGACCCTTGATCATATCTGGTAGTTCTTTTGCATGAATTCTGAATTTAGGTAGGTAAGTCGCAAGTAGAAAACTCCACTTTCCACGAGTATATTTTGTCTAACTAAAGAGTCTGGGATACGTTCCTGGCCTGCTTTACAGCGTATCATGCTCTGCATTTAGAAGATATGGTTTGTTTGGTTTTTAACACTGTAGGACAAAAAAAACCCCAAACCTCCTCAAGATTCCTTTCACTGTAATTTTTCATAATATAAACCTGCAAAAGCAATTTTAAAGTGTAAGTAAATGTGGGCTTCTTTTTCCAGTTTTGAGTTTAGAATTGATAAACCTTGTAGCACATCTGTCACACACTTTTAATAGATCTACATGCAAAACATCTAGTATCTGTTGGCACTGGGTTTTCTTTGAGGAGGAATGCTGCACTGCAACAGTAGAAGTAATTTCAAATGCAATAACTTTATTTGTAAGAGAATGAGTAAATAAGTCCTGTATCAGTCAGATAAAGGAGACTGGGACTAACTCAAATGGGAACAGTAGTGAGCTCAGAAAGCATTATGGAACGTGCTCTGGAAAGCAACAGCTTCATATATGACTTCATTGCGGGGCTTAGAAAGCTGGAACAAATATTGAGAAATGTGAAACTAATTGCATATGGTGGTCTAAATGGCAACATAGAAGCCCTGGTATGACCTCTGTTACTATCTTTTTGGGAATGTGCCACTATGATGTTGGCGTGTAGTGGCCCCTTTTGACCAAAGCTCTTGCTCAAAATGAGGGGTCAAGAAACCATCCTTTTTACTTCAAGGGAGTACAGAGAGCTGCTAAGTGGTTCCAAAAAAAGCGTTTGGCTATCCTGGGTGCCAGCAAATGTCATTCCTCTCCAACCCACATCGTGTGTCAAGAGAGTAAGCCAATAGTGATTTCAAGGGAACAGTGTAAGGGCATGTGGTGGCACTTTGTCTGTATAGTGTAGCAACACCAGCTATCTGTAGCTTGCAGACCTCTTAAGTCAGACATAGTCTCTTTGTTTTACCAGTTTTGAAGGGGATATTCTTCCATGAATTTGTCTCCACATTTTCAACTTCATCAAGATTCCTGCCTTTCACTGACAGTTAAGTCTGTAGATAGTTTATACATAGTATGAAGAAATTGGTCCTCCGACTTACTTTTTGAATGTACCTACACCTGTTCATCTCATCCAAGCTCCCCTGGCTGTTGCTCTTCAAGAGGCAATGGACAACTGGAGCAAGCAGGGATGGAAATTAGATTCCACAGTTGCAGAAATATTTGCAGAAATAAACTCCTTTCTAAAGGACTTATTTTCTGGCTGAGGTGGGTAACCACCTTACTGACTGCTGGCAGGAAGTTAGGGAGTGTGTTTTGTAATTGGTTATGTAAAAAAAAAATAAGATGTTCATAGTAGACAAGAAAGAAAAGCGGGAAGAAATCCCCAAGAAGGGATTCTGAAGGAGCTGCAGCTGCATCTTGGAAGAACATTTTGGTTATAGCTTAGGAGACAGAATAATAAATGCAAAGGGCTGAGGTGTTAAATCCATGCTTTGTAGTACTCCTTTGGAAGCTCCAATATTTGGAGTGAACAATTTCCTAACACTGTCTAACTTAAGGCATGTTAGTGTCTGTGGGTAGTCACTTTCCCCCTCTGCTTATGTTTGTGTGTCCTTATTTCCCAGGTCAAGGTTCATCTATTTTATTAACATTTCTGAAGAGCTGAGAATTAGGAATCTGGGGCTGTGTGAATTAGTGCCTAGTTTTGAGTGTGCTGATAAAGCTGAGCTGTTGTTTTCTTCTGTATTGTAACTGTAAACTGCATTGTTTGTATTTTTGTCTAGAGCTTGACTAGTTTCCTCTTATGAAATAAATATAATAATAATTTACTTTAAACCTCTGTGAGAAGGGAACTTGACTTAACAAAATAGACTTCATGGTCCTGTAAACAAAATTCTTCTATAACTGTAGCAGGGAAAAGAGTTCTCTTTAAAAGCCACTCTAATTTTTCATGTTACTGTTACCTTCTAAGGAGCACCCGTCCCTTCAAATGCCTTAATCGGTAACTATCTCCAACCTGAAATGAGGAAGGAGGGTGAAGGAACAGTGTCCAATGTTAAAACAGCCCTCCGTTCTAAAACCCTGCAGCAGGCAGAGGTCATGGGATTGGTCCTCTTGTTGACCCCCTTAATCCTAGTTTGTAGTGTGCCATCTGGTCTTTTAACAGACTTAGATTGGTGCATATGAAAATTTCCAGAAAAAGTATGGTCGTGACTAGTATTACTCATTTCAGAAATATGCCTTTTCAATGCATATTTTCTCTAAAGCTAAATCTTTCTTTCCTGTTGTGTCCAAAGAAAGGCTACAGGTTAGGTTCTAACTTCTGCTGCTTTTCAGAAGTTTAATAGTAGCCATCTGCTTCTGACATAGCTTACATATTGGGGTATTGTTCTACTTTATTTCTGCCCTCTGTCACTGATTGCATGCATGGCCTCAGGCAAATGACTTAACATCTGTTTCATTTTTTTTCTGCATCTATAAGCTAATGATCAAAACATCTGCCTAAGTCATTGGGAGCACTGAAATAGGTCATCAGTACATGAAACCTAACAGGTTTGAGAAAAATGGTAGTAAATTTTGATGATAGGAGGAGAGCAAAAGAGCTGTCAGGAAAAAAAAATCTACAGGAACACAAAAATTGGCAGGTATAATCCTGCAAAGAAATGGAGGAATGGAGGCCATTTTTGTTCTCAAGTGATTGGAAGCATTTTGATCAAAAGTTTGGCTGATTTTGATCCACAGTCTGTAATTGCTTCCTGTGCAAGGCAGGTGGAATTCAAAAGAAGAGGAATGAGGTGTGTTAAATGACTTGTCCAGGTGCATATAGTGAACTTGTGGCGTCTTGGGCATAAAACATAAAGTTTTTGTTGGGTTTTTCTTCTACTTATATTTTGCTCTATGTCATACAGTAAATTGGCTATTTGCTTATTGGCTGTTTGGCTTACTGTTCTACTGTTTCCTTAACAAAATGCACATCAGCTTTATAAGAGATTTTGTGGTGGTTTGCTTGTAACTGAGCTATTGATTCTTTAAAAGTTTCTCGGAAGGAAGAACCTCCAAAGAGCTTGAGTATTGTAGTACTGGCTTGTCGTTTTATCGATATAGTCCCAAGTGTTTATTGTTAACTCATGAGATGAAAAGATGCTTATCTTGATTTATTTAAGAGATGCAGCTTTAGCAAAGAACTGTAAAAGGTGGTGGACTGTTATGCTAATCCATGGGTGTGAGACAAAGCCTTGATGTGGGTGTTATTAAACACCTGACTACCTGTCCCAGAGGCAGAACTGTACTGGATATTGAGCAATAGATACATATATACATATGTATAGATATAGGTAGTTCTTGCAGCTTGCCTGTGTGTCTGGGAACTCCAAGATCTGTGGGAGTGACTTTGGTCTCATTAAGTCTCTCTCCAACTTTGACAGATATTAGTATCTTTTAATATAAAAAAATTGACAAAATCTGCCTCCTCTTCCTCAGTCCTGAAGTAGGCTAAATCACATCCAGAGAGTGAGAAGGGTATTCTCAGAGTAACGGATACATAAAAGTCTGCAGTTTGGCAATAGTAAGTTGTGCAGTCCCTTTGGGAAACTGCAGAGTCTGCAATGCAGATCTGCGGCATTCCCGTGCTGCTTTTTTGCTTCTGCTGTAATCTCTCCTAAAATGTTCACCCGTCCAATTAGGACTGTGACAAACTTACTCTGAAGTGAAATGTGTTCCTTTCCTGCTTATTTGGAGAGGTGGAGGAAAACACCATGCAGAGCTGTAGCATTGCTCTGTACTGCTCACTCTCCTGATTGCCCTTTCTCTCTCTTGCCTAACAGTATGTGTCTATTTGGGAAGGGAAGCTACTGCAGTCTTAACTTTTTCTCTTCTGCCTCCCCTGGGGACTGAGGGGGTGGTGGGGTTATTTCACATTGTGTTAAAGTAAGAAAGCCTGATTTGCCATCAGATGGGTCCTGAAAGACCAGGTGAACTTCTTACAAATAGGTGTGTTGTGACATTTGCAGGCTGTCCTTGCTGGTAGTGCCATTTCCAACTTTTTTTTTTTCTATGTGAGTCACCATTTGGGATATGTTCTGGTCCCACCCTTGCATAACAAGCTAGATGACTTACGATGCCAGGAACTAGACTTGTTGCTATGCTTTGGAAGCTGGAAGGGAGTCCCCACCACCACCATACCCCCATATCATAGTATTAGCAAATTGCTATGCAGAGCTTCTGGGCTTTACCTGTTACAACAATATCCTGGTTTCAGCAGGAAACCGTGTCTGTGTTGCATCTTGGGCAAGATTCACTATCATGGGTGGATTGGAAAAAGAATTTTGGGTGTATAACACTGCCCTGTTGGCTAGCTGTGTTGTATCTCTGCAGCTTGTGTGTCTCCTGTGGTCTTGTTTCTTCTATTCCCTGAATGGCACAGAGCCACTGGAGGAATGCTGCTTTCCAGAGGGGGTTACTGAGCAGGCCAGAAGAAGCTGAGGGTAACATTGCTCTAACGGATGTGAAATCCGTACCACGCCTAGTTTGTAAGAGTGATTTGGAGTCTTCCCACCCATATGCCTGTGGTACTGAAAGAATTTTATATAAGGTTTCAGTCTTTGCAACTTCATTTTATCGTAATGTTTCTGCCTCGTTGTTCTAACCACATCAAAGTGTTGCCTCATTAGTACAGGAGGCCCTGTGGTAGTCGTCTCCCAGTAAGCTCAGGATAGAGAATGAGGACACAAACTCCCAGTGTTTAACTGGTAAACTGTTCAGAGATGGCAAAGCTTTTTATTATGTTGGCTCTTTTTCACAGTTGTGATTTGTGAGCAGTAGATTCAGAGTAATACTTCCATTTCCACAAGAGATGAATGGTGGAGTATTGGTTTTGTTATCATACCATTAGATGTTTGATGACTCCACCTCAGCATTTCTCAGAATCTGGGGAAGGAAGAGGTATCCTTCTCTTGCAGCAGATAAGTGGAGAGGACTTTATTCCATGCAGCTTAGAATCACTAAGACTTCTGTGTTGTCTTTTTTTCATTGCAGATAGCTGCTGCTTTATGGTGGTATTATGTCTCTAAAGGAATTGAATATTTGGATACAGTATTCTTCATCCTGAGGAAGAAATTTAATCAAATTAGTTTCCTTCATGTCTATCACCATTTCACCATGTTCACCTTGTGGTGGATTGGTATTAAGTGGGTTGCAGGTGGACAAGGTGAGTTCACTTCTTCCCATACCGTTTTTATTGGACACAAGGGAGAATTGTTGTTGCTTGGGAGCAATGGAAAAAAAGGTTTTGTGGACTTAACATTATAATATACAAGACTGTAAATAGCACTGAAGCAGTGTAGTAGCTTTAATGTGTAAAGTCTTCCTCTGTGGGAAACGTGGGGGAGGAAAAGATAACAGGGCAATAATCTAATGAATTGCAAAACTTTTTTTTTTTTCCTCATGGGCATCAATTGCAAGCCTGAAGTTCTGTCTTCAAAATGATCCTTGTTCTGTATGAAATGGAAAGATGAACGTGTCTTGCCTAACTTTAATTTTTGCAGATACAGAGAACTGCAAAATGTAATTACAGGCCACAGTCTGTGTGCAAATGTAATGAAGTTAATGGAGACGTTATTTTGGCATTGTATCTGAGTTTGGGGTTTGCTTTCTTTTTTATAAAGAGGCATGTATGAAATTCTGAAACCTTCCCTTGAAGGTTCTTCCTTTCTAAAGCCCCCATCAAAGAATTTTATTGCATTGTACTTGCCACATCCTCCCTTGCCTGCATTGTACCCTTGTTTCTGTTGTTTTGCCTCGTGTGTCTCAAATTATAAGCTCTACAGAGATGAGGCTTCAGGGAAGATACCCTGTTTTGTTTGTAATGTGCTTTGTAGGCTTCAGACACTGAAAATAACATATAATAAAGACCATACCAAAATTAGTATTTTGGGTTTTTTTGCCAAACCACACTAATACTTACTGCATGGGGGGTTTATGCTTTCATTTACTATAGATATCTTGTACTGAATAGGTAATCATATTTAAAAGAAGAAATATTTAAAATTAGTATCTTTGACTATCCTTGAATTTCTTGCAAGTAATCTGCAGGATGCAGGTACTCAGTCAGACATTTCATGATCTTTATTTGCCACTGCACCCTTAAAATAAGTTTGTTGGAGACTGGGTCTTACTTAGAAATTCCCTGGATATCTCAAAATGCCCTCTCCCTTGTTATCTTTTCAGACTTTTCATGCTAAATATCAGCAGTTTTCAATACGACAGTTGCAATAATAATTTCCAAAAATTGGAAATAAATTTCCAAATTTATTTCAAGTTTTGGTGTTCTTGCACTACCACTTAGTTTCTAGCCCCTGCAAAAGGAAAAGCAACAGTTGCTCTTCTGCATTTATGTAGCACTACTGCATAAATGCGAATAGATCTGTGTTCTTCTGTTTTCTAGATGATAGCACATTGCCTACATAGACAGATCTATTATAAACTAGACCCCATTATAATTCACTGGGTCTAGACCACGTGGACATCTGAGCTGTTTGATGTCAGCAGCTATTGTCTGTGTTGCCCTAATCTTATACATTATAGCCATTTTTAGCCTCTCTGGCAGAGTAGGAATACCTTAACAAGATATAATTTGTTTCTGTTAAATGGCTGCTAATCTTGACAGAGCAAAGAGATCTTAATGCAAGTGAGAACTGTTGTCTTTGTTTCCAACATGGATCGTTCTGGAAAAAGTTATACTATTACACACTTACATAGTTAAGAATGCTGGACATTTTAAGTCATAAGTAAGGAAACTAAAGATGACCAATTTAGACAAATTCACTTAGAAATGCCCTTAAATGTCTTATAACCACATGTGAAGTTTTGATTTGTATGATTTTTTAGCCTCTTTAATCAGATTTCCACATGAGTTTCTTGACTTCTTGCTAAGAAGTGAACCTTGTGCGTTTAAGTATAGTTTAAAAGATTAAAGTTCAGAACCTGATACTTTACATTGTCAGATACCACTTCTAATAATCCTCTAGCAAAACTATTGCACTTATACTGCAACAACTAATGTGGAATCCGTGTGATTTATGTCTGTTCAACAAAAATCTTACAAAAAGCTTTTGCATAAGTAGTTCCATGGAAGATGTGACATACTACTTACACAAGCAGCTATTTGTGTCAGCACATGTTGGCAGTCAGGTCTGTACTGTCGAATATTTCAAACAGGGAAGCCTGGTATGCCCCGTGCTTTATAGTTTTTACTATCACATGACAAATACTAGAAAAGACTTCTTTCTTTTTTCAAAATTACATGACAATCTTCCCTTCTGTTCCTGGACAGCTTTTTTTGGAGCTCAGATGAATGCGTTTATTCATGTCATTATGTACATGTATTATGGATTAGCTGCCTGTGGCCCTAAATTTCAGAAATACCTGTGGTGGAAACGATACTTGACCATATTGCAATTGGTAAGTAAAATTTCTCCCTTTATCTCAGAAGGCATTACCTCTGAGTGGACTTGCATTTTCAGAGCTTTGGTACAGATGCTGCTCCTTCCAAAAGTTCTCAGCTGTCTGATACTCACAGCTCAAGTTAGAATACTACCTGGAGATGGAATTATTTCTTTCATTTCTTAAAAAATATGCAGCATAGCGAGTAAAGTCTGATACTACTTTATTGTTTGTTTCAACTAAATTGCAAAAACCTGTTAAAAAAGTAGAGAAAAATCCAGATTTCTTAATGTCTTCTCATTTTCCTGTTTTTGAAAACTGCTGCCAGTTACTGCAATAAACTTGGTGTGCCTGGTCAAGCATATGTGCGCATGCCTGATGTGATAGTCAAATACAGCTTCCCTACCACCTCCCAATTTAGCAGTTTTCCTAACTTAATGCGTCAGTATACATTGGTGAAGTCAGACCTACCGAATACATCCAGACCTTTTTGATTCTATATTTTCTGTCTTTCAGGTGCAGTTCCATGTGACTATTGGCCACACAGCCTTGTCTATTTATATTGATTGTCCTTTCCCTAAATGGATGCACTGGGGTGTCATTTTCTATGCTGTCACCTTCATTTTCTTGTTTGGTAACTTCTACTATCGGACATACAAGCTGCCCAAGGAACCCGTAAAGAATGGCAAAATAGCAAATGGTGCTGTTGCAAATGGAGTAAGCAAACCAGAAAATAATGCAGTGGTGGAAAATGGAAAAAAGCAGAAAAAGGGAAAAGCAAAAGGAGAGTAACTTGATCCAGGCCTTAACCGTTGTTGGCAGTGAGGAACCTCCAGTTTGGTTTATAAAAGGAAGAAAAAAACCACTATCTGTACCAATTAACCTTAGGTTACTGAAGAGCTAGAACACAGGTATTTTCATTATTTATGAAGATTGTTTTAAGAACAACACTAAAGTTGAATTTCTATTGTAATTATGTAATTATCATGCATATGGTCTCTGTGTAAACTTGTAGACTGCTGGTGTTGGTGAATGTAAGGAAGAATTGCAGTTGATTCCATGTTTAGCAGTCCAAAAGTTAATACTACCATTGATACAGGCAGTTTTGTTGGCACCCACATTTCTTTGGGCAAGGGAGGGGAAGGAAGTAGCGTTTGGATACTTGTGTTTTCTTTCCAGAAAATTATTAAATTTCAAATTATGATGTATTATCTAATCAGAATGCGCAACTTTTCTTGTCCTCCTTGGAGAGTATCTTCAGACACATTATGTTTATGTGCGGTCAGAACAGTGTTTGACTTTTCAGATGTTACTTGATTTAACTGAGTGTCTGTTACTGTTTTATTTTTTCTTGTGTGGAAATATACCTACCTCTTCATCTGCTGAAAAGAATATTGAGCATTAAATAACTGGTTTCTGAAATATTGAGTCCTCTAATATAAATATCCACTAACACTTATTCAGGAGAAAATACGATTTCCTGTGGGAGTAAAAGGTATCTTTTTGGTCAAGTCCTCGATAACCTTTTTCAATGTAAACTTAAATTTTGGAGTGGTACTTTTAGTATGGCTAAGTGAAGAAAACACTTCAAGAATGTATAAATATGAAACGATACATTGTTTGAAACAAGCAGCGGAAGTAGGCCTGCTGCTTGTTGTCTGTGACCTGCATTAAACCTATGGTGCTGACTCCTGAAAATGGTAAGATATTACTATGGTGGAGAGAAAAAACAATATGTAATTCTGTTTAGAAATGCTGTGTTTATGGATAGCTGTGCTAACTACAAGACAGTCGCTTTATTGGGAGAGAGAATTCGGTTAAAAAGTACTAAATACAGCAAACATAAAATAATGAAAATGTGTTACTGCTTGATATGCATCAAAGCTGTTTAGGCACTTGTAGACAAAGTATTGCTAGTAGTCAGGCCACCGTTTTAATGTGAATGTCAGAGATGGGCTTCTAAAAGCCTGTTCCCAAAATATTCTTGGCTATTTTCAACCTAATTGACAAAGTGATTTTGCTAATCATTTTTTAGTCAAAACTGCTTAAATAAGTAGGAGCCTTTTAGATGGCTTTTGATCTGATGTGGTACGTTACTGGACTTCTTACTGCTCCTTTTGTGAAGAAAATATGGAAAGAGTTATTCTCCTTCCAAATAATGTGATTACTAAGAGAGATGTTTTGAGCTGCTCACCATGCAAAGGGTATAGGACAGGTGGAATCAGAAAACGTATCCTGAACTCCCAGGTTCCTTGCTCATCACTGCAAGAGCTGGGTTGTTGCTGTCTAAATGCATTCCTCCCAGGTCTGGTCAAAAACATACTCATCATTAGTGACAAACTTGCATCTGGCAGGTGATGCCGTTGTTGAAGGAAAAAAAGTACATGGAGCTGTAGGTGTAAAGTGTGACACGTTTAATAATGTTTGCATCTCGATTATCCATTTGTCTGTTTATAATATGCAAGCAGGTCACATCTTCTGTGTCTCAGGTTTGTCTCTTGTCTTGTACTGAAAACTGTCTGAACCCAAAATCAGGTCCTAGGAACAAAAGGATTGGATATAGTCTTGTATTCAGAAAAAAATCCTAATGCTGGTGTTGATTCAGCTGGAAGGTGGTTTATCCATAATCTCGACCGCTGTGGATTCTATGGCAGAATATAGGGTTGTGAAAGAGTGTTTCTGCTGAGCTGTAATGCATGTGGCCATTAAGTTTCCTATCTGCTGTGTCCTGTGCTTCTTCCAGCCTTTGTACTGATGCTGTTGGCATTTGCATAACTCTGTGTGTTTATGTAGTGTGGTGCAGGGAAGAGAGATAGTGGTCTACCCTTCCTTCTTGGACAAATGCCACTACCCTTAACCAAGCCAAAATGCTGGCTGACTGGGTAACTTTGGAATGGCTAAAGGAGAAAATAACGATGGAGCAAGCTAGCAGATTTATAACACATCTGTTGCTCCAAGGTGGTGGCTGGTGTAAACACGCTTACCCCACTATAAATTCAAGATAGCTCACTCCACTCTGATTATGGGGTAGCTTCTTTCTATTTGCCATGGGATGTGGGCAGATAACTTGTAAATCTGTGTCATTCCTTGTATTGTGTTAAATTGGTTGTTTGCTCTGCCTTTCTTTCAGTAAGCCAGATCAAGTAAACTGATACTCTTAATGTGATCTGCCTCTGAAAGAACATACCGAGAAGTATTCCAGTACAGGTTCGGTTGTGTCTTTGCTACACTTTGTAAAGTAAGAAGTATGTCTTGCATGTTGGCAAATATTTGAATAACCGAAAGTCAAATTTTGTCTGCCCTCATCATGCATGGAAGCTGCTTAAAGTTGATAATAGCTTGAACCTTATTGGCAGAACTTGAGTAGAATCTTACCCTGAAACGTTGGGGCACTTGGTAACTTTTAAGAAAAAAGGGAACAACGCATTGTGAGAATGCATGCATACATACAAATCATGTTGTCTGGCCCTGGGGGTAGGACCAGTTTGAGAGATTTCATGGAAAAAAAAAAAATAATCGGGTATTAAATTGCTGGAACACTGCTGTTTTGACTTCATCTTATGCAATATCTTTCCTAGGTATTGCATCTTCTGCAAGACCTTTCCTAGGTCTATTTATGATATATTTGATTGTTCATGTGACTTGAGTCCCATTATGATCTTGAATATAATGGCCTTATTAAATGTGCATTTTTGTAGGCATGGTCTTGAGTGCAGTACTTCTGTTTCTGACTATGCAGCCAGACTCACAGAATACAGGGCTGAGCTGGTACAGCCTTTTCTTTTTCAAAATTCGAGGCAATGATGCACATGTGAGATAGTGCCAGATTCATTAAAGTCATCATTGAGTCCAAGGCACCTCAGAATTTTGCCATGAAAGTAATAGAATATATGTATAAATGTGTGTGTTTCCTATACACAGAACTGAAATTTAAATTATAAAGTCTACTTTGCAAGTTGATTATTTTATTTTATTTTATTTTATTTTATTTTATTTTATTTCTAAATGCTTCCAATTTATTTAAAAATTAAATTAAACCATTTGGAACTTTTCTCTTTTGCCAATGAAAGATACTCTCTTGCTAACAGTTCTGAAGCTCTTGGACCAGAGTCTCATAATTATTTGATGCCATATAAGTGATACCATTTAATTTAGCTTCATATCTAGCAGTGACAGTTGTTGGATTCTTTTAGCACTTTGTCAGTGTAAAATCTATACGTGTGTGTACACGTATGTGTACACATACATAGTGTGTGTGTGTGTATATATATGGGTTCTTAGCAGGTTCTTTCAGTATGTGAAGTAAATTATATTTCTTTAATGTGAAGCTGTCAGGAGCTAATAGAATAGTTCCTACAGCTCGAGCAGTAAAATGAAGCAGTTTTCATTGATCCATAGATCCAATATCAGTCTTACGGACATAAATAGTATTTGTCAGTCGTTTTAGACATAGGATGGCAGACAAGCCACAGCCATTTCTCCCAGTGTAATAAATATTTTGAGGCATCTCAACTCAGAGGAGCTGAGGAATTATGCTGTTTTATAGTAGTGATCATTTTGGGAAACAGTAGGAGTAATTTGCTCCAGGTAAGTCTTTGAAGTCCTTGCAATCAAATCCTCTGTTTAACAAAACACTTTTTAAATAAATAAATGTTTCTCTGTAAGTTCAAAAGCATGGCCTATTTGATTATATGACCATTAACTACTTCCAGCTCCAGATCAAGAGAAAAAGATGAAGGCAAAATAAAAATGCTGCACATTTTTTTTCAGGTTAACCTTAGGGCACGTTTCTTCAGAATAAGCGCTTGACCTCCATGTGCTGGGGGGGCAGGTAAGAAAGGAGTAAATAGCTATTGTGCCGAAAGGTCTCACTCCTAACATAATTTATGAGCACATTTGCAATCTCATAAAAGCTTGAGTAAAATTGTTCATGGTGCATAAAGTTAAACCTTGCATGAAGTTAGTGTGGGCTGAGACTCATAATGTTTAAACAGGTATTTAAAATTAGATGTGTTTCAGTTAAAACTTGAAGAGAATGGGGAGCTTATGAAGTATCTGGATAGTGTATTCATCTTGGTTAGAAGCACAGACTAAGCCAATTTGTCACCTAGAGCAAGTCACCCATAGGACATCTCATTGTGTTGTGGTCTGATGAGTCGGCCCTTTTGATAATGTAAGCAAGCAGTTGGAGCTCCATGGAAATCGGTGGGGTGTTTCCCATTTACCTCAGCAGAGCATGTTTAACCCTAAAGAACAGAGGAAATACTTGCTTTTTGCCAATATTCCAGAAGGATGAGGGAAATGTATGGTTCAGGATGCTGCTTCTGCGTAAGGTGTTCATGCTTTTGTAAACAATAAAAATAAAAATTACTTTTTTTTCATGCTGTTTGAGTTTGTTTTTATGCATACCATGGAATGTTCTTCTGTGTCCCATCTTGCTTTGAGATGCTTGCTAATTTTACAGTCTTGCGCAGGTTGTGTTGTTGTAATCTGTTATGTAGCCCAGAAGTTTGAGAGAAACACTTTTTTTTGGCACATCCTCCCATTTTAAGATTTAGGGGACTTTCTAGTTTTGGATATTGCCCCAAAATGGTAGTCTAGTGGCTTTGAAGTCACCCTTAGGGAACTGACTGAAAATAGCTTGTCCGTGTAAACAAAAAACAAGTCTCCTGGAATATATTTTGGCTGTGCAGCGCCTGTATCGGCATCACATTTGGTGTAAATGTCATCTGAAGACTGGGAGAAACTGGAAGTGTCAGATGGAGTTGGCCTTTGCTTCTCTCCCAGTGTGGCTTTTGCCTTGGATATACAGGAGAGGGAGGGAAGGATCAGCAAAGTGAAAAATGGACGTAAAGCCTGAGTATAATGGTTCTCCCTAAGAAACCTTATCAATAAGTCTTCTGTCTTGAGACGGTGTTGGTAAGAGAATCTGCATGCTGTACTCAAGGCTCCAGATTGTTTGGTCTTGGAAATACTGAAAATTAGGAATACAATTAGCCACGTGGTGTAGCTTTTGCTGGACAACACATTGTGTTAATGTGATGTCTCTCATCCCGGAGAATCTGGAGCGCTCTTGGCAGTAGGTGTAATTCACGATTACGTGTTGCTGTGTATGATAATTTCCTTCATAGCTAGTCCACAAGGTATGATCTCTGTAATCAACCTTATAATACCAAGTTGCACCCATGTTGCACTCCTAGCACCGAAGTGCAAATAGCTACTCTGGATATCAGGCAGCAGAGGATGGAGTCTGCCACCATAGCAAAATATGGTGTGGTCAATTATCTCTTGCATAATTCGCGGATGTTGCTTCAATTCATTGCTTACACCCTCTCTGAAATCAGAAAATACACAAAGTGTTCAGAGCGGAATTTGTCTCTTAGATGACTAACATACGCTAGTGGCAGGCATTCTGTTCGGGTGCCTTTTCGATAATACTTATTCCCCGCCAGTAATTAAAAATAAGCACACATGATCAAGTTAGATTCATCGGATGATTGGAGAGAACGGACTGGATCCTTTGTTTTTCATGCTTGGTTTTCTTTATTGTGTCACTTGCTGCCTAACATCCAGGAAACTGGGGCTTGGGGAAGGGTTTTACTACCTGTTTGCTTGCTCAGCTGGAAGCACTGGAGTTACCCGAGGAGAGTGGGTGAAGGCACGCTGTAGTCTTAGGCGCAAATGAAGTGTGTACTCAAAGACAGTTTTGAAGGCAGTACTTTCTTTCTATGGACTAGTGCCTTTCGGTGTCTTTTTATGCTTGAGACTTCTAGGTAGCCTAATGAATGCGCACACACTTTTCTGCTGATTGCCTGATCCGTCAGTGACATCGCATTTGACTTAATTACAAAGATGCTTATTGATGGGCAAGATTGTGGCTCTTTTGATCATCGCGGTGCCAGTTGTCCAGGGCCTGATTAGTGCACGCTGGTCGGATAGTATTAAAACAGTGCCAGTAGTTTCTGCCAGAGCACCATACAGGCGGTACAGCTTTGAGAGGAAAAAGCTATTTGCGTTTTGATTCAACATGTGGGAATTGGTAAGAGCTCGTATGGCATCACCGCTACCTGTCCAATCAATATCAGGTAGGTTTTAGTCTGCTAAATGAGAAGAAATCTTTGATTCTTGAAGAGATTCAAAGATAGATGTTGTCTGTCCTCATCTTTAGGTTGAGAGCTGTCATTCTTGCAGTGGTATCATCTTAATTTGTTTTATGAGAAAACCACCTTTGTGCAGGTATCTTTTGGAGTGTGTTTATGAGAGAAAACTAGAGAAATACAAGAAATAACTTGGACCAAAAGCTAGAGAACATGGAGTAGTTGCTCTTACAGTTTTTGCCCTTGCCTCTGGATGTTGCAGGAGTTTAATGACTACTCTATAACTGTTACTGCTGTGTATTTATTATTTATAGGTGCTGTAACAGTATACAAGTAGTGTACTTGTGCATAAATACATTCTGAAGTGCATAAAAATTGCATTAAATTACAATAAAGAGAGCTAGTTACCTAACCACAAATGCTTGTAGTGGACGTAATGACGAACGTCGCAGTCCTGCATTGGCAGGACTCATGAATAATTAATATTTACTCTGTATTTTCTGATTAGTAATCTTTTTCAGAGCTTTTGAGGAGCTTCTTGCAATAACACAAAGCTCTGTGAAGATGAAAATAGCTGTAGAATTGCTAGATATCTATTTTGCAGAGCTTCTGTTATTCCTTTGTTTCTTTTTTAGAAATTTGTCTTCAGCTCAGGTGCTTGCTTACTAAATTATTCCAGAGTGGGATGTACCTCATGGAAAGATCTTGTAGTGGTTGCAAGTGAGTGAAATGTTAAAATGGGCTCCGGGGTGTTGTACAGACAAGGGTTTCAAGTCCCTGGCATCGCCCGGGATGCTGGCTTAGTCTCAAATGCTCTTCCTGGGCACAGGGAACAGCATCCTGGGTCCACGCAGACCATTATGAATTTTCTTTACTGGAGAGCAGATTCTTCCCTGGGATTAGGTGTCTGACCTGGTTTCCACACATTTGGCAGAAGGGGCAGGAGAAGTCCTTGGGGTGAAGAGGAATTTTTATAGTTTGGTTTTTTTTTTTTTGCAGTTCTGCCTGCTCTCAAAACACCAAACGTGGCAGGGGGCGTTGGGACATTTTCTGCTGACAGCTTGAGGTACAGAGTTTGAAGACAATGCGCTTCTGAATTCAGTGTTCGTAGAGAGTCTAGCATGCTTTTCAGTTCTTAGTTGCTCGACATAAACCGAATGTGCTAGAAATACTCCAGCTAAATAGTCGGGGGTGGGGGGGGAACAAAACAAAACAAAAAACCTTTTAGGATTTCTTCAGAAAATAAGGCTTTATGTAGTAGCTAGTTTTTTACTGAAAACCTCCCCTTTTTTCCCCCCTTTGCTGTCTTTAACCACTGTGCATGCCTTTCTGCTCTGCTGGGGTGGCTCCTTGGATGAAGATTGCTCTGTGTGTTCAGGAAATAATTTACTGCTGTGATTTGTCACTGGGGCATTTGAAGTGACTTCTCTTACGGTCTGACATACCTAATAGCAGCCGCACAGTCTGAGCAGGTTGACTGGAAACAATACTTCGCGTATAAGGGTCTCAAAGCATCATTACAAAATGGGGTGTTAAAGGAACAGCTTTTATTAAATTTATGTCTTCCTGGTTAACAAATATGGGGCTACAAGGACAAACTCCAGTTTTGTATTCTATGATACGAAGGCGTATTGTACACTCATAACCAGAGCTCGTGGCTGCGAGAGATGGAGAGTTTACTGCGCTATAAAATCACGTTGTTAGAGATTTTATACTGAGCTATCTCTTCTGTGATCAGAGTTTAATAAAAAATGGATTTTTATATAAATCTGACTTTTGTTGTTTATTTCAAAGTCAGGTAACGAGTACAAATATTTTCTTGCACAGGCAAAAAGTCTTTCTGACTTTTTGATGCTTTTTGGTGAAGTCCTAGGTGAAGTTTCACTTATTTCAGGGAGAATTTTCACCAGCTAAGGGCACTCTGTGAGACGAACAGAATTTATAAGAGCTCACTTAGCATGTAAACCTCACCTCACATTGCACACTAAGAAATTCAAATAATAATAGAAAAATAAGTATTAAAACCTTTTTTTTTTTTCCTATTTAGATTTTTTTTACAGACTTCAGGATGATGGTATAATTACTTTAGTAAAATACTAGGACAAGCGGTGGCTTGTCTTAGTAAAGGCTCAGATATGAGATGGTATGTGCAATACTTCTAGCTTAAACTCTCTGGAATGTCTCTGGTTGCACCAGCACGGCAGAATACACCTGTAGCGCTGAGCAGTCAGCGTTAAGTTGCCCATCTTGCAGCTCTATAAATCTCTCGGATCTGGAAGGCATCGTCTAAACCCTGCTGAAAACTATAGAGGGTGCTGATTTACTAAAATCCTTCAACCCAGCCATTAGTACAAGTGTTTGAATTCTAAATGATGCAAGCTTGTATTTATTTTTTTTCATGCTTACACATTACCTTGCAAAAGTATGGTTCCTTCTAGCACCTGTTTGAGGCAATTTGTTATTCTTTCAGCATGTTGAGTCTTTGACCTTACGAGCCTCTGGTGTCCTGTCCCTGGCTACCAGGGAGCAGTACTGGGCTCTCCGCGGTTCATTGCCGGTATTAGAAGAGCTGCCGCTCAGCGACTCTAGTAGGTGATGCATTAAATAGAATGAGTTAATTTACTTGTCTGTAATGTGTTTTTTTTGGAATTTTAATGACTGACTGGGGCCTATGGGTAGGTATTTTAACCTGACCAACATAGTATTTTCTTCACATCCTATCTTGGTGCATGTTTTTCATAGGGGGTGGGAACATATGCTGGGTTTCAAGCAGTCGCACAAAGCGTTAGCGGTTTGCTTGCTTTTGAATTGCAAGGCTGCTGAAAAGAATGCGTTGTTTTAGCCAGACAAGTGATTTCTGGGCTCTGTTCTCAATTTAAATTTCGGTGTAGCAATTTTGGCAGCATAACCCATTCAGGCAATGTAGTTCTTTTTTTGTTTAGTCTTTTTTTGTTTATTAGAACGGACATAGAACGCTGTACTCCTTCACTGAACGAAACTCCCTTTGTAAGCATAATTCTAGACACCGAAATTAGGTATCAACATTATTATGGCCTGGTAAGCAGTGTATTCTGGGTCTGAATTATAAATTAAAAAAAAATTAATTCCATAATATGCCAGAAAGTAGATATAGTCAACAGCTTTTTTTCCAGCACTGTGTGAGACCAGGATATAGAGATATGTGCCATTATTAGCTGCAAAAGCCACGTTTAGGGACCAGGAATTCAGGGGGAAAAAAAGCCAGGGGTTATTTTTTCATGTGTGTGTGTGTCTTAAGTCCCTGATTTAAATAAATAAATATGTTTTTTTAAGTCATTACATTCAACATAACTTTGTCATCTCTTTCTTCAGCACTGAGGAGTAAGATAAAGAAGAAAAATCCCTGAAGTGTGCTCACTGAGGTTATTACTTACTGTTCTTTTTGTGCCCTCTGCTATTTTAGTAGCAGCAGCAACTGAATTTAGAAATGTCCTCATTATTGCTTACTAATACTGTTTATTTTTTAAAAAATCAGTATCTCAGGTTTTAAAGCCCAAGCTGGAACCTGTTTCTCTTTGTCGCTTAGATAAAATAGGCTTTACGGTGGTGAAGAATGCTTTAGAAAAGAGATTAATGACATACTCGGGGGCGGGGGCGGGGGGGAAGGTGGGCTAATTGTATTTCTTGATTTCTTTTTTTCAGCTGTTCCAATGCAGTCTGAACACTTGAGCCAGAATTTCAGTTTCTGAAGCTGGAAATTCTGGAGCAGAAGCAGCGTGTCATGTTAGCAAGGAGGAATCCATACAAGCCCAGCGGGATAGCCCTGGCGTCCCGTGGAAGGTGAAAGAAATCATAGAAATATTTGGCCCTGACCCCCTTTTAGAATTACAACATTCTCATCGCTGGTCATTCCTAATTTTTTGGGACTGGTTTACCTTTGGGGACTTAACTGGATTGACTGAACAGCAATTTAAATAAATAAATAAATAAAAATAACAGGCGCTGAATTTCTGCTCCCGGCAATTTAGTGGGGAAGGTGAAAATTCCCGTAGCTGGAAACCGCATCCGAACGTTTTCTAGGTGGCACTTGGATTTAGCAGGTTTCGCACAACCTGCGAGCTGTGAGCGGGTTGCGCTGCACAGGGAGGGATAGGGGTGAGCGGTGGTGAAGGCGCAGCCGGCTGGGTGACGCCTTTCACTGCAGTGTTTCCTTGGGAAAACTCGGAGCTAACCTAACCGCTGCTGTTCTCTGAGGAAGAGCTAAATAATGTTCTGGCATCAATAGTTAGGGCGTTCCTGCAGCTCCGCCTCCTTGCCTTTAAAAATTTAACTGATGGGCAATGTCAAAGTGGCTTTTCTGGTGTCCACCTACTGCCAAAAGCAAAAGCTGCTCTTTCGTGAGCTTCTCAACATCAGTAAAAAGACCACTTTCGGGTGTTTAGCTTTAGGATGTCTTTTACCTTACCAGGGAAAAAAGGCCAAAGGAGAGACCTATAGTTTACCTGGAATGGCTACTGTGCTGTTTCACGGCAGGAGGTTTGTGTGTTTCCCAGTGGCTACAGGCGAGGATGAGAGAGGACTGAACAGGTTTTGAGCAGACACCCTTTCTGCAGTGTGGTGTCATGCCTTAACAATAGCCTTATCCCTCCTGGCAGCGCTATAAAGTAAGGGGATTACTTATTCAACAATAAAAAGCGGGGTAGGCAATTTGTGTTAGTGCTGCCTCTTTGTTAATATTTTTTTTTTTCCAATAAAAAAAAAATAAAAATTCACAAAGTGGTTGGAATACTTGGTAAACAACCAACACCAAGACTTGCAAGAACTTGGGTAGCGATGACTCTCTCCTTTGATCCTGTTCCTTCCGCAGCCGCGGCAGGCTGACACAGGGCTGCCGCTCTGTCTGCAAGCTCTCTACGGGGCTTGTCACACTGAGGGACTGGCAACGAGGTCCTCCTGGCCACCGCTGCCTCCCTGGGCACGGCCGTACAGAGATCTGGCAGAGCTTTTGCTCTCCTGCCCGTCCCCAGAGCAGCCTGAATCTTCCCGTGCGACGACTAACCTGCAACGCGCCGTTTGTGCTGGCACAAATTGCAGTTTCTGGTCCGGGATAAGGGACCAAATCAGTTTGCGCAGCATCAAATAGGAATTTCGCTGAATGCTGAAAGCAAAAGCCAAATCCCGCTATCTTGTTCATTAGTAACACAATCTTTTTAATTTGGGATGTAATTAGCTTGCATCATAAAAGTTTTCTAGATAAGCCTTTTCTAACAAACAGCTGAAAAGCAGCTGTATGGAAATATTCATAATGGCGTGGAACAAAGCTAAAATGATTTTTGCTTTAAAAACTTCTAACACAACTGCAGTTGTGTTAACCATAAAATCAGAAAGTGATTACGTTACTTCTGCTACGTGTGTCTGGATATACACGAGCACGCACCCCATTATAGAAATTGTGATGTTGCACTTCTCACTTTGTCAATCCTTCTGTTTCTAAGGCACATGAATCGTCTCCTGTTGAGCCTATACAGGCTCTCTCCTGTATTTCTGATGTTAAAATGAAACTAATCTGATGTTGCTGTATTCTGCTGCAACTCTCGCAAAGTAAATTTTACAAAACCCCCAACACCTTCCTGGTGTTACTAAGGAGCGGTGCGTGGTACGTCAGTTCAGCTGTTTGTATGCAAGCCCTAAAGCCTTTGTCAGCTGCATGAGGGCAACCCTTCGTTAGCTTTGATGATCTCTGAGCCACAAGAGGGAGATTTTTATTTTTTTTTATAATGCCAGAGAACTGCTTTGTCTTGCAACTCCGGAGCTCGTAAAGCGCCGTGCTGGTCATCAGCTGATTTTACCGTGGGTTTTACATGAGTATTTTATCACCCTCTAATGAAGACTGACAGTGTGACTGTACCACACCTGGCAATGAAAAATGCTACAAATAGAAATCGGCCCAACATTTGAAATGCTGTCAACAGCTCGGCGACCAGGCTGGTGGCTCCCCCCCGAAAGGCTCTTCCCCTTGGTGGGGTCTGACCCCTTCCCCTCGCCTGGAGGGCAGGAGTCCCCATCACAGCGGTGGCCCTTCTCCGCTCCACCCCTTCTGTTCGTTCCCTGGTTCCCAGCTGAACCCTCTGCTCGTGCCCATCGCTTGTGGGAAGGATTGACCAACCTTCTTGGGAAGCTTCTGTGGCTTCCCCCCCTGCCACAGAATCGCTGGGTAAGGCAGGAAAAGGTGCCAAAACCTCACCAAGCAACGAGGAAACATGAGCAGGTTGGGTCTTGGTGTCGCCCAGGCTGCCGAGCGCTGGCTGTGCAAGGCGGGCCTGCCCCTCGCCTGCTGACAGCCCCACGTTATCTCCCCTGCCATCCTTCCCATCGGCTAATTTTGCTCGGCTCTGCCGCTGACTCAGTCTATTAAATGGGCGTCATATTTTATTACAAACCTGAGCTGATTAATTACATGCTGTTAGGCAAAAAAAAAAAAAAAAAAAAAAATGCAGGGCAGCTGTAGAGGGGGGTGATGATGCAATGGAGGTGCAAACAGAAAAGTTGTCCCTTCTGGAAAGGGAGAGAAAAGGATCAAGGAGCTGAACGTAACGAGGAGAGCTGCTCTGCCAAGTGGATCAGTCACCGGAGGCGTTGGGGAAGTGTGGCTGAGTGTGGTGCCCACCCACCACGCCAGCCCCCGGTGGCAAGGCTGGAGAGATGCAGAGCTCCTCGTTCCTCTTAAAGAGTAGTCATTGCCATCTGTGCTAATTTAAAAAAAAAAAAAAAAAGCTGTAATGCCTTTTAGGAAAGATTCTGAAGGTTCTTTGAAACGGTGAGCGGCTGGGCTGGCCGGGGGGATGCAGCACAGCAAAGAGGAGGGTATGGAAGCACGATGCTCCCGCAGCCCCAGGTGTTCCTCCACCCGGCAATAAAACAAGGGGAGGAGGTGCCCACACGTCCTGGCTTTCCATTTAGATCCGCAACGGAACTTTGCAGCCTGACTGCACATCGGCATTATAACTTTGCAGCCTAATCAGAAAAGGGCAAGGCACCCCTTGGTGGGGAGAGCCGGAGAGTTCTCAGTGGTTTGGTGTCTGAACGCTGTCTGTGGGGAGGGAGGACATGGCTCCAGCCCTTCGCGGGGAGCAGTCACAGGGAAAAGCAGGCGTGAGCGAGGTGCTTAAGGCAGGGGAGGAGGGTGCCTGCCCGCTGCCAGCCCTGCCTCTCGGGGCGCAGGCTGGGAACGCCTCTCAAAAGAAGACTCCATGAACACCCCGCCAAAAGAACCCCACAGCCCTTTTTAAAACCTTTTGAAATCTATGGGTCCAAGGCGAAAGCGGTGTGGTTTTAGAAGCCGGGAACATCAGTAGACGAGGATGTGAGTCACTCCAGCGGCCCTACGCAAAAGGGATGGCAGCAGGTATCACGCTGAAATTACCATGGGTGGCAGCTCACGCCCTTTGAAGCGCTGCCTAAGCCAATTTATTTTTTGCTGTACGTGTTTGTTGCTTGTGCTTGAAATCACGCGGAAACGAGCCCTTCTGCTTGCTCTGTAAAACAGGCTGTCTCTTCGGCGCTTGAGCTGGCACATTGCTGTGTGGTGGGTCGACCCTGGCTGGACGCCGAGTGCCCACCAAGCTGCTCTATCACTGCTCTCCTCGGCTGGTCAGGGGGGAGAAAATAGACGAAAGGCTCGTGGGTCAAGATAAGGACAGGGAGATCACTCGGCAGTTACTGTCACAGGCAATACAGACTCGACTTGGGGAAATTAATTTAATTTGTTGCCAATTAACACCAGAGTAGGATAATGACAAATGAAAGCAAATCTAAAAACACCTTCCCCCCACCCCTCCCTTCTTCCCAGGCTCAACTTCATTCCTGAATTCTCTGCCTCCTCCCCCCGAGTGGCGCAGGGGGATGGGAAATGGGGGTAGCGGTCAGTTCATCACACGTTGTCTCTGCTGCACCTTCCTCCTCATACTCTTCCCCTGCTCCAGCATGGGGTCCCTCCCTCAGGAGACAGTCTTCCGTGAACTTCTCCAACATGAGTCCTTGCCACGGGCTGCAATGTGGGTCCTTTCCACAAAATGCAGTCCTTCAGAAACAGAGTGCTCCAGTGTGGGTCCTCCATGGCGTCACAAGTCCTGTCAGCAAACATGCTCCAGCATGGGCTCCTCTCTCCATGGGTCCACCAGGAGCCTGCTCCTGTATGGGCTTCCCACATGGGGTCACAGCCTCCTTTGGGTGCATCCGCCTGCTCTAGTGTGGGGCCCTCCACGGGCTGCAGGTGGGTATCTGCTCCACCATTAACCTCCATGGGCTGCAGGGGGACAGCCTGCCTCACCATGGTCTCCACCTCAGGCTGCAGGGGAATCTGCTCCAGGGTCTGGAGCACCTCCTCCCCCTCCTTCTTCACTGACCTTGGTGTCTGAAGGGTTGTTGTTCTCACATATCCGCACTCCTCTCTCCAGCTGCAGATGCCCAGTTGCACAGCAACTTTTTCCCCTTCTTAAATATGTTATCCCAGAGGCGCTTCCACCATCACTGATGGGCTCAGCCTTGGCCAGCAGCGGGTCCGTCTTGGAGCCAGCTGGCATTGGCTCTATCAGACATGGGAAGCTTCTAGCAGCTTCTCACAGAAACCACCCCTGTAGCCCCTCTGCTACCAAAACCTTGCCATGCAAATCCAATACACCCTGTTTTCCAATGCTGTAAGAAACTCTCTGAAGCCTGTTAAGTGAAAGGGTGGGGGGGAAAATCCTCTCTTATCCACCACTAAACTCTCAAAGCCAAACCCATGGACTCTGGAGAGGCCGCACAGGCCTCCTGGGTGGTAGATGTACACTCACAGAGCGTGTCTGAAAAGCCAAGGCTGTGTGCACCATGGGGGCCCCTTCGTTAGAAAACCACTTTCAGCATTTGCTGATGCTGGTTAACTTCTTCCTGCGGTCCCGAGCTGCCTGGTAGGTGCCTCAGAGGCCTGGCTAAAACACAGCCAGAAATGGTACAGATTTTGAACGTATTATTAGTAAACCAGGGTGACTCACCGCTTTCAAAACAGCAGGATTGTCACTGCCTCGTTCGCCGGGGAGCACAGGTTCTTCATCGCAGAGGAGCCAGCAAGGAAAATGTACATCATCAAGGTGCTGGGTACATCCCTGGGCGGTAGCACCACAGTCTGGTATTGATGGAAAAGCTTGAAAGAAATTAGAAAATCATCGGGTTAGGGAATATAAAACTGAAAAAATGGTTACGTACTTTCTGGAGTTTTTTACTTCAGGAAATCAAATTTAAAAAAAAAAAAAAAGAAGTTTTTTTTCAATAATGTAATTGAGTTGTCTTGTACCCCATCCTGTAGCCCAGCCTTGCCTCTTTTTAATATTTTCACCTATCTTAGCACTTGATATACCTTATTTTTAGGTAGAATTATAGAACAATTTAGCTTGGGAGGTGTCTCTGGGGGCCTTCTGGTCCAAACCCCTGCTCAGATGAGGGCCGGTTTTCAAAGACTGAGAAGCTCCTCTGATAACCCCTGCCTGTTGTTGTGTCCTCACCAAACACTCATCCTTCAGAAACCTCGATGAACCCAGGGATGGGGCAGAGGGAGGCTGGAGGTGTCTTCGCTCTTAGTGGAGAGGGCAGGCTATGGAGGATCCAAAGCAGGAGATTAGGGAGAGGGTTTGGGGCTCAACTGGCCCTTCTTTCACCTGTCTGTATATAGAGAAAGTCTGGTTTTCTGTTAAATTGTGACAAACAAGCAGCCAGTTACTTCCTGGAAATAACGATGATTCCCAGCAAAAGCAAAACTCCACCCATCAGGTTGGTTCAGAAATGAAAGCTTCAACCGTGACCAGTGTGTGGCATAAGAACAGTGCATGAGGTCCAGCTTCAGTAGCCACGTCCAAAAGCTCCACAAGAAAAGACAACATTAAAAAACCAAGGTGAACAGCCAACATAAGACCAGGAGGGGTCCAGAAGCCTTTTAAGCCAACAGAGGTACTGTATTTTTTATGAAATATCCATCAGACCAGCATGGAGCTTGTGCTCCTGGAGAGAAATGAGACACGCAAAGGACAAAGTCTGATGGATGTCCCTGCAAAACAGCGGGCAGCAGCTGCAGCAACTTCCCTCCTAAGGAGATGGGGGAGAAGAGGTAAAGACAGATAAACATTTCTAGTATGCATTTAGAAAGAAGCAGGTTGGTATATTCAAGCAAAATGAGAGAAGTCATATTGTTTTTAGCTGCTGAGTTATAAGTAAGAACATTAAAAATCTGTATTAGACATAAATAGGTTTAAGGCTTGCTACGTACTCCGGAGGCCTGGAAGATCTACCTAGGAGATAATTGGCCCACTCATCTTCATTTTGAATACATCCTGGTGTACCGGGGAAATTCCTGAAGCCTTACAGAGTATTAGCATTAAGCCACTGTTAAAAAGGCATAAAGCCGAGCCTGGTAATTGTACGACATTTAGTCTGACGTCAGCCCAAGGCGAACTGATGAGACTGCTGACAGAGGGCTTGGACTGGTAGATGACAGGAACAGAAACTAATAATATTCACTGTGATGAAGAGGAGAAAGGCATGGAGGTATTTTCTGCATGGAGACCATTTGTCTGCACGCCATGTAAGCAGATATTTGGGTTTCTGCGAATCTTTTGGTTCGGTAGCATGCAACACTAGTGAAAGCGTTGTCAGTAAGTTGCATCAGAAAGGGCAGAAAGCGCTGGACGGGCAGAGGAGGAGGGGAAGAGTGAGAAACAGCGGAGGGGACACCATGGTCGGAGGAGGAGTAGGAAGGGGGCAGGGGAGGAGGTACTCCAGGAGCTGGAGCAGATATCCACCACGCCGCTGAGGACCCAGGCTGGAGCAGGTTTATCCTGAACGACTGCAGCCCATGGAGGACCCCACACCGGAGCAGGGGAAAAGGCATGAGGAGGAAGGAGCAGCAGAAAGGGGCTGTTAGGGACCGACCCCAGCTCCCATTCCCCATCCTCCTGTACAACCTGGGGAGAGGAGGAGGTAGAGGAGTTGGGAACGAAGCTGAGCCTGGGAAAAGGGGGAGAAGAAAGGTATCATTTTAATGTTTGTCTTTGTCACTCCCTGAATCTATTTTAATTGGTAACAAGTTAAAATGTTTTTCCTCCAGTCAAGTCTGGTTCCCGTGATGGTAATTGGCAAGTGAGCACCCTGTCCTTACCTTAACACAAGATCTTTTTCTTCCCATTTTCTGAGGCACAGGAGTGAGTGCGTGGCTGGGTGGGAGTCTGGCTCTTTGCAAAGTCTAACCCGCCACATAGAGTTCTCAGGAAGCAGAAAGAAAATGCATTAGATAATTTTTAAAAAGGATAATTAATAAAGCTAATAAATAAAGGGTAAGGAGGCCGGTCACAGGGATACATCGTTGCTCCTTCCAGGAGCTCCCTGCCATAATTTTCAGCCTGTCCTCGGATGCCGTAAGTTGGGGGTCTGATGCTATCCCAGGCTATTTCCAAAACTGAAAATGAAGGCTGTTGGCAGATTGATTTTTTTCCCTTACATGTATTTTCGCCCTCTACGATTTTTGCCACCTCTACTAGTTCAGAAAAACGCCAGCAGCTTCTCTCTGAAGTATTGATTTTTAATCTTGTTTGCCCTTCATGTTTGATTTAACTAAAGAGAAGGAGCTCTTGTAAGAGTCTGCAACTGTTAGCATGTGCTGCACTTACAGTAATCCATCCCCTGGGTATCCTAACTATAAACACAAGGCTTCCCAGAGAGCTGCTGCTAAGGCTCGGGAGACCAAGGAAAGAGCTGAGCTCTATTTTCCAAAAATATCCACTAGAGGGTACTCGATGACCTTCCAGTGAAGGCAGGTTTGCAATCTAGCGACTGGGAGAGGAAAGCCAAAAGAAGATGTCACTGTTAGTTGCATTAACAATAGCGGAGCACAACGCAGGACCAGAAAGCACAGTCAGGAGGAATTTAGGGGAAGGAAATGTTGGACTAGCTTAAATCCAGCAGGAACGGCTCTGCACCACAGCTCCAGCGACTCCAAGCTGCCAGATGGAAAATGGGCGATGGGAAATGGGGGTTTGGTGGCCCTTTGCCGGGGAGCGGAGCGGGGAGTGTGGGCCCGCGTCCAGCCCGACTGCGGGACGGCCGTGCGGGGCTGGCCAGGACCCCGATTCACAGCCCCGTGACAGCACGCTGCTGGGTTTTCTTTCTTTTTTTCCCTCCTTTTGTTGTCCAACTTGTAAGGAGAGAAGCTTTGGGGGTGACCTCCATGCTAGCTGGTTTGACACAGCTGAGGTTTTCTGAAAAATATGCTTTTTTTTTTCTTTTTTTTTCTTATACTGCTGGCCACTGAGAGAATTGATCTTAGATGTTGAGGTATGAAAAAAATCTTGTAAAACAACAGTGATTGCTGTTCCACAGCGATTTATTTTTATTGCGCTAATCACTCGCCATCATTTTAAATGGGCAGCAAATGACTGTCCTTTGTAGGCAGGCTACAAAATGAGATGATTTTACCATGCAGATAAGTCACAAACACTCGCAGAGGTTTTTATCAACCCGGCAAATCCCCTGATCATAAATTTCTGTTCATATTATTATTCCAGGCTTTTATTTCCCCATTAAATGCTGCAAAGGGCGTGTAAAATGCTAGGCATGGTCTCAGAAAGGCTGGCCCTGCAAGGATATGCCATTCATCTTTTGCCTTCTGCTTTCAAAAAATCAATAATAAGCATCTTATTTCAGGGTTGAAAGAGAAGATTTTTACTATCCAGCAGGACATCTGAGTTATTGACCTTGAACGCTAATCAGTATGTTTGAATGTTCTCACCAGGTTTAGAGCCGAGGCTAAAAAAAATTTAATTAAATCAGCAGGGGGCACGATTTCTTCAAAATATCCCAGGATTACACAGCCGTGTGCCGGGTTTTCTTTCTATTACACAGTGCAGGGCTGCCCACCAATACTGTTTTTAAAGATCTGAAGTGTTTTTTCCCAGTTAACCTGTTCAGCCCCTGAGCTGCCCCACAGGGAATCCTCAGGTGTTACCAACACAATTCGGAGTCCTGCAAAGGGACCCTTTGCCCACCCCATCAGTGGGTCTGTCTTGCAGGGTGTCACTTTAATCATCCTGAAGTCCTTTTTTCTTCTTTTCCTGGATGTCCCAGTTTCCTGGGGGCGGCTCAAGCCTCAGCTTCTTTGCCATTAACCTGTGGTGTGCCAAAGAAGCGGCGCGGAATCACATCTGCCCGTAGCTGTGGGCCCCAAGCCCAAAGGTCCTTGCAGGCAGTGGGAGCCTTGCCTGCACACCTAAAATCCTTCGTAGCAATAAGCAAAAAGGAAGGCAAAACTGAGATGGACATAAACCAGCGTGCAACATCTAGGAGAGCAGGTGCAACTTTTGGAGGTGGCTGGAAGAAAATCTGGGGGTTATGACACCAACATAGGAATTGACACACCAGGGGGGACCCTAGACCAGAGAAAGGTCCACCCAGATCAGTGACCTGGCTCTGCCAGGAGACCGTACGTCCATAGGGAAGGTGTATAAAAAAGGGCGCATTTAGGGTGTCCGTCCTCTCCCTCCAGAAATCAGTCAGTAGCATCGGGATTTCCTGAGGCTGGATCCGGCCGATGGTGCCGTATAACCGTGAGTGGCTTTAGTCATGGAAAGGCTGTAGTGGGGAGGCAAACAAACATTTTGGGTCACCGTCCTGCCAGTTGAGTCTTGCTGTGGGTTTCTATTTCATACCAGATTTTGAATGTGGAGAAGCTCAGGTTCTGTGTCCTGTTTTTTCCTCTGAAAGCCGATCTTTAAAGGCCAGGCACTCAAGCTGTCTGGCATTACCAGCAAAAAAGAAGGAAGAATTACCGAAAAAGTCGACTCCTCTCATTTCTAATTAGCAAACCCCAATTAATAGCTATGAGTAGCTTTAGGTGTGTACTTTGTTCCCTTCACAGACACGCTCATGAAATGGCTTTTCCTGTTCCCAGTACGTGTGCTACCCCTCTGTCAGAGCCTCCTTTGAGGAACACACCGGTGGGGAGAGCACCTGAGAGGCACGGCGGTGACAGTGGCAAAAAAAAGCAGTGCTGATTATGAGCATGGATAAGGGAGCACTGTAAGTACTTTCTTAAGGAAGGCTTTTAAATGCTAAAATGCTGACTGTGAAGATCGTCCAGTAGCTCCTCTGGGAATTCCCCCCCCCCCTCCCCCCCCCCCCCCGTATTTAACTCATTCCCAATTATGTCCCATTGCAAACGCTTTGCTTAAATACGCCTGCAGATTGGATTCAAAACTCAAGGACAAAGAAAAGGTATAGTCAAGGGTAACTGTAGGTGGATGGGGTTTATCCACTTTTAGTTCCAGGTAATGCAATTTCCCACTTCTCTAGCACACCGGCTGGATGAGCTTGCCATTTCTTTACCAGTTACACCCCCAGCTGGTTGTCGTTGCTTTCACCTGCAGAATAAGCAGGACAAAAGCAACAAATGTGCAGAAGGTGGCCAGTGGGATGGTGTTCTGAGATGGAAAGCAGTCAGGTCTGAGTGCCCACAGCTGTACGGACAAATAAGAAAAGAAGGATATCCTCCTTCATTTTTATCGTCTTCGATACCTGATCCAAAGGCTCGTGCCATTTTCATGATGAATTCTTATTCAAACTCCGCCTTAGGTTCTTGGAAAGTTCAAGTTCACCTTCAGCCTTTGATCATTAGAGAAGGGGATTTTCTCCTTGGCATCAATGATCGCACGTAGATTTTGGGGGCTTAGATTGACTGTGCTTGTTTTGTCTTGCTATAAAAGAAGTTGGCAATTAAGACACAACTGTGTGAGTAAATCAAAGTTGAGAATACAGCATAACCCTAGATATGTGGTTCATCGGGGTTTATAAAGCAACATGTTAGCTATTTTAATAATTACACAGTGTCTTTTTGTTTCATCCAAATGCCCTGCCTTCACTTCAGCGCGCTTATCTAGGCCTCTAACTAGGTCCCTTTGATTGAGCTGCTAGTAACATTTCACGTGCAACTCCCCCATCCCGGCTTTTTGATACCTCAGAAAATAAAATGGGGCTGGTGAGAGGCCTGTTTGGACTTCGTTTCACAAGGCTGAGTGACCGTTTCTACTAAGGCAGACTTTCCAGAAGATGAAGTACTTCAGCTTTGCTGCTTCCCCGGTGAATACGTAGGTGTGGATTAAGGGCCACCCACCTTCTTCTGATCTCGGGGATAAATCATGCACTCTGAAGTGGGTGCATGTTACTATTGTCCACCAGTTGCTAGAAAACCTCAGTGATATGTTTAAAAAGAGCTATTAAATGCTGAGAAAAAAAAACAACAAACAACAACATAAACAAACAACTGTTTTCCACTTGGGAAATATTTTCCAACCATCTTCCCCCTCTACTCCACTCTCATGAGACCCCACCTGGAGTACCGTGTCCAATTATGGAGCCCCTACTACAAGAAAGATATGGACGTGCTGGAACATGTCCAGAGAAGGGCCACAAGGATGATCAGAGGGCTGGAGCACCTCTCCTATGAGGACAGACTGAGAGAGCTGGGGTTGTTCAGTCTGGAGAAAAGAAGGTTCCCAGGAGACCTTATAGTGGCCTGCCAGTATCTTAAGGGGGCCTACAAGAAAACTGGTGAGGGACTTTTTAGGATGTTTGGTAATGGTAGGACTAGAGGGAATGGATTAAAACTAGAGATGGGATGATTCAGACTGGATGTTAGGGAGAAGTTCTTCACCGTGAGGGTGGTGAGACACTGGAACAGGTTGCCAAGTGAGGTGGTGGAAGCCCCATCCCTGGAAGTTTTTAAGGCCAGGCTGGATGGGGCTCTGAGCAACCTGGTCTAGTGGGAGATGTCCCTGCCCACGGCAGGGGGGGTTGGAACTGGTCTTTAAGGTCCCTTTCAACCCTGACAATTCTATGATTCTACGATTCTATGATTAATGGCTGCAAAAAGCCAGTAACTTTTTTTCTCTCCAGTTTGCCCCACGAATGCACATGCAACTCTCATTCTGCACACACATGTGCCAAGGAATTCCATGGTTTGAACAAGTAGGTCTCTATGTCTCCTACCTGCAGGCCAGGCAGAGGGTCTTATGCCTGCCCATAGCCCCTCTGAGACTTTGTTGTAGACAAATGTGTCAAACGGGTGGACTGGGCTGGATTGCTCAGTAAAGTGGGGTGACCCAACTGAAGAAGCAGTGACCCAGGAAGAGTTAATGATCCCATCACCCAATCCTGCCAATTTACTGTCTGGGTATTCCTGAGAGAGGGAAAAAAGAAGGGGACATACACAAATAAAATCCGACTTTGTAGCGTCATGGCTAAGGAGAGGAGCAGGTGTTCCACCTTCAAGCACCATAAAATCCATGCATCTCAACCAAAGGATATAAAATAAGGAATATTTAGGTGTTCTTGGTAGTTTCTGGATACTTCCTTATAGCCAGGGCATTGCAGTTTCTCTGAACTCATTTCTCCCAGTGCACAATCATGCCAAAGGCTGCACAAGCAAACCCTTGCGGTCCCTCGCTAAGGCAGCTGCCTGCTCCACCTGGGTGTCTCTCTTCGCAGGCTGCTCAGGGGAGGACATCCCTCTGCAAAGCTGGATGGTAGGTCAGTTTGTGATTTGCAGCCCTCCGTGACATAGAGCAAGTGTCAAAATCCTAATTACTCTTTTGAGACTAACAGAAACCCTTTGGCTACCTCCACCTTGAGGTGCAAGTGAGAAGGGGTTTTCCTTGAGTTCACTTGTTTGCTGACCCCTCTCTGGAGCCCACCAGTTTCAGCCTCATGTGCTTTAAGATGATGTGACCAAAACTGGCTAAAACATTTGGAATGCGGAAGGACCACTGATTTCTTAAGTGGCATTTTCTCACTTCTCTATCCCGGTCCTTTCTGTGTTTCGCTGAGGGCACCTAGATGGGAGCCTGCTGTTGGATCATAGCCCCAGAGGCTGTCCACGTCTTCTCCAAAATGGTCAGATTTATCCGAGACATGAACAAGGAGACAGGACAGCTCAACTTATTTCTTTTAAGGCTTATGATCTCATACTGACAGCAGTCAATTTCCTCTGTCATCTCAGTTCCTAGGTGCCTTTATTTTACCGCTTTCTCCTGGAGTTTCCCTACTCCAGGAAGGACCAATTTACCTTTAAAAAAAAAGTGATGTCCTCTTCAAATTGTTACCTCTGTGGGCTGTAATTTTAAGGTCTCTAAATGTGTCTTAAAATGGTTGCTAGGTTTCCTTCTTTCCTGTCGCTCATTTCAGTGTCTGCTTTTATTAAGAGTTTGCTCTTTTTGATGTTTTGGTTGGGTTTGGTTTTCCCCATGCGAAGACCTGAAGAAATCTCATCTACGTAGCCCCCGCTCTTTAGCCAAACTCATAACTGGTGTGTGATGTGTGGGTGGATGTACACACTCTTGAAAGTTTCTGTGGCTTAATATCTTGTGAATGACTTTCAATTTTGTTATTTATTTAGCAAAATTTAGTGGCGTTATTTGGGTTTTGGTGGGTCAATGCGTTTCCAGGTAAATGCCACGTACAAGATGATCATCATGTAAAATATTCATGAACTTAGCGACTGGGAGAGAAAGTACACATCTGTGCTTGCAAACCTGCCTGCTACCAGTCTTTGGTATAAAAATATATATATATACACGCACACATATATATACTCTATAACCCGGGTACCCTTCAAAAGAGGGATGCTGCATCCAACCTGTCCATGGGGAGCAGTACCGCTGGGAGCAGCAGGGATTAGCCAGGCTCCTTCCCATGCCATGACCATGCTTGTTGAGGAGAACACGCGCTGGCCCAGTCTCCGACAAGCTCATTGAGCTGGAGCAGACCCCAGACTCTCCATCACAGGGCTGACACCTTTCTCACACCACCCACAGGTATCACCCCCGTCTGCGATATTGCTGCATCCCAGCCACAAGTTTGGCAGCTCAGAGCAAGAGCTCTGGGAGCCAGAAACCAAGAGAAGCAGCATGGTGGGGAGGGGAGTTTGGTGGGCTGAGTCTCATGGGGGCTCCTTTTGGTTTTTGGAGACCTGCGGGAGAGCCACGTGCCCTCAGATATATTTCGTCCCATTTTTAAAAACTGAGGCTGTTCAGCTGGCACCCAACTTATCATACGCACCCGTTGGGCTAGATTTCTGAAGCAAAATGAGTGATATTACAAGCAGAGATGGGTTTCTCGCTTTACTAGATTATGTCGTCATATTGATGTATGGACACCCAGGAACGCATCTGTCTTGATTTATTCATTGCAAGTGGGCAACGCTCTCTTTGTTTTCCAACTTCTCAGCAATGCAGGCCATTAATTAAAATGTATGGCTCTCTCAAGTGCTATTTTAATTGCATTTCAATTCCAACTTAAAGGGCCAGAAAATAATAAAACTGGGTATTATGTACACTTCGAAACGCTGAGAGACGCAGGGGGACCAGACAACTCCTGCAATCAATTTGCTCTCCCACACTGCTCAATTCCTGCGTGTGCCATTTGTTTGATTAATGGATGTTATTTTTTTCTGTGAAAAATCAACAATTTTAATATTGTTTTCCATCACAAACTATTTGTGCCTTGCTTGTGGATTAAGGAGAAAGTTCTTCAGCATCTCTCCCACGTGCTGGTGAAATCATTAACCAGAGCAGCCTCTCCCGACCTGGAAGGATGGGAGCTGTACCGAGCGCAGCACGCACGTGTGGCTCGATCTCTCCACCTGCTCGTTCCTGTCCACATTACTCCCTTGCCTGCCCTCCTCTTAACAAACCTCTCCTGGCCTTTTCTTCTCACCTCCTTTCTCCCTTCACTTTTCCTCCTCCCACCCATTTTGGCGGTGGGCTGTATGGAAAGTTGGTGTGCCCATCCAGCAGACAGCAAAGGCTCAGTGCCGCATCAGCTACAGTGATAGGGTAGAGGTTCAACACCTCAAGCTCCCAAACCTGATAAGACCATTAATACCTTCTTGTTCGACTCGCTGGCATAAAAATCCGCATTGCCCATGGTCCTCCTGCCACTCTGCTCCTGCCCCCTGGACCCCAGGACCCACCATGGAGGGGACACCTCTGCAGGCAGGTGAGAAGCCCCAGAGCTGAGTGGCAAGACCTGGATGTCACTGTCATCTCATGCACCCTCTTCCACAGGGATCTCCTGTCCAAGCAGCTTGTCTCATTCCCACTCAGTGTTTATCAGCAGAGCTTTAAACTTTCCCTCCTTGGTCAATACTGTCTTATCAGAGTTTTCTCTTGATAGAGAGATTAAGTAATTATGTTGTGGTCGAGCAGCTGCATCCTGCTCCTGGACACCACTGACTCCACCAGAAACACCTCCCATCAGCATTTCTTCCCACACGCCACTTTTCTTTCTTAGCAGGAAAACTAGGGGAAGATTGTAGGATTGAAAGCTCTTTTTAAAGTTCCCGTTAATCTTCTTACCAGAGTTACTAAAAATATGTATTTTTAAAATACAGGATGAGCTTTCCAATAAGAAAGTCTGCTTCTTGTTTTCTGTAGCGATTGCTTCTCCAGCCTCACTTCTTTTGACTTGGATGGTGCAAAGGGGCTGGAGCCCACCCTCAGCCCCAGCCCGTCCTGGGTTTCCCGGGCTGGGGCGAAGCTCTACTACCTGCTTGCAGGTGAGGCAGAAGAAGGCTTGCTGAACAGTTTCCATTCTGCCGAGGAGGTGCTTTTGGCTTTGGGAGACTCCTGGTCATTTCTGACCTTTGTAGGAGACTTTGCACATAACCTGGGGTGGACGGAGTTGCCTCTGGCGCGGACATCGGTGGTATTTCAGCTCCATCTTGCCTCCGTGAACTCAGTCCTCAGCCTCCCTCTTCCCCATTTCCAAAATGTCGCTAACAGTATTTCACAGCTTCATGAAGGGACGGTGGGTCACAGTGAGTTTCAAGAGGCTGAAGGTTGTAGAGGATGCCGAGGCACACACATTTAAAGGTAGTTTAAAGTCAGCATATGGATATTTGCCGGAGCTGTACTTGTAACAGGAGTCACTGTTCCTTGCTCTGTATTCATGCCTTCCCAAACATACCTGCTCACGTGTGCTGAGCTTAACACACGTCTGCCCATTGATTTCATGTCCATATGTATGAAAATTAGGAATCCTAAATCATTGTTGTAGAAGAAATGTTTTTCTTTATTAACTATTAGCCTCAGAGTAGCCCATTTGGATGCAGTTCACTTTGCACTCTCATAAATTTTATACCACCCCTAGGAATATATAGGTTAGTCCTCTGTTTAAGAGTGCAGCTAGTATCAAAAACGACGAGCAGACGAAGAGACACCATTGACTTCGACAAGACGAATCTGTGTGATTCACATATAAGCAGGTGAAAAGGGCAGCACCTGATGCCTGCCATAACACCCCACTACCAAACATCAGACATGCTTATCACATGCAAATGGTGAGTGTAACAGGTTTCATTCCAAGACCCCTAAATTCTAACCCTGGGACTTATCGTTTTCCATTTGAATCACAGACCTTTGAACCATTTTGGCAGACCCAGTTATTATTTTTTAAAACAATTTGGTTGCAACAGATACTTCTTTAGCTTACATGGTACAATAGCTTTGCTGCCTATTTCATTGCTCGTTTCATAATATTTGGTCCAATCTGACACCTATTTGTTACACGGTAAAGCTTGTCACCTTCACTGGAAGGAGCATTCCTGACTTAGACAGTAGCAGACTCCTGATTTATTAAGATTTCCTCTCCCTTTTTTAAAAAGAGGAGCAAGAGTGAGCTAATACAGAGAAGAGCATGTCTAGTACTTACTAGACAATCCAAATTTGTCTAGTATTCCTTTAAATATTTTAATCAGACGAGTGGGAGGGGGAAGCTTGGTCTCATTAAACGGTACACTGGCAATATTCATGGATAAGCTCCTGAGGGAAGAATTGCAGGGTGTGGGTTATTTTAGGCAGCATTTGCCAGTCCATGCAGAACTGAAAATGCTTGTGACCTACAGCAGTCAACAAATAAAAATTTGAGGAATGACGTGAAGCCAAAGGAACCTATTCTGTGCTGAATTACAAATCACGCTACATGGACAGGTCTGGGGGAGCAATTGCACTGGCTAATGAAAGTCCAAACAAGCCTAATTACATAACAACGACATCAAATCCGACTTTTTATCTCCCTGCAGACCCACATCAGTATGAGGAAGGGAAAATCTTGGAATGTTTAATTCATCATCAAGAATTTAAAATGTATTAAACACCCAGGGAGCCTTAAGAACTTAAAACCTCTGCTATTTTGAACAAATTAAAGTTGGCTCTAAGTAAATGTTAATCTCCCTTCTGCATGTTGCCTCTTAACTCAGCAACGCATCATCCCATATCCTTTCCCAGTGCCGTGTGCCGGGGCAGGTTTGGTTGCACCAGTCAGATACTGACGTGAGCTATGGTTAAATTGCTTGAGATAGACACCAGCCAGATGTACAGGCTTACCAAAAGCACATTTGAGATCAATGACTACCCATAACTTAGCAGCTGGCTTACTGAAGACACCAGCCATGCTGCCTGCCAGGCTGTCATTTGACAAAGGTTCCCTTGATGGTTCCTGTCCTACCCTGTCTCTCAGCACTCCCAGCCCTGTGTCACAGAATCACAGAATCACAGAATTGTTGAGGTTGGAAGGGACCTCCAAGATCATCGAGTCCAACCTTTAGCCTACCCTGACAAGAGCCACTTCTAAACCATGTCCCTCAGTGCCTCATCTACCCTTTTTTTAAACACCTCCAGGGACGGTGAATCCACCACCTCCCTGGGCAGCCTATTCCAATGTTTAATAACCCTTTCAGTGAAAAAATGTTTCCTAATATCTAATCTAAACCTCCCCTGATGTAACTTGAACCCGTTTCCCCTCATCCTATCACTTGTCACCAGGGAGAAGAGGTCAGCCCCCATCTCTCTACAACCTCCTTTCAGGTAGTTGTAGAGGGTGATAAGGTTTCCCCTCAGCCTCCTCTTCTCCAGGCTAAACAACCCCAGCTCCCTCAGTCGTTCCTCATAAGGTTTGTCCTCCAGACCCCTCACCAGCTTTGTAGCCCTTCTCTGGACACGCTCCAACACCTCAATGTCCCTCTTGTAGCGAGGGGCCCAAAACTGAAGGCAGTACTCGAGGTGGGGCCTCACCAGTGCCGAGTACAGGGGGATGATCACTTCCCTAGTCCGGCTCACCACACTATTCCTGATACAGGCCAGGATGCTGTTGGCCTTCTTGGCCACCTGGGCACACTGCTGGCTCATATTCAGCCGGCTGTCAACCAACACCCCCAGGTCCTTTTCTGTCGGGCTGCTTTCGAGCCACTCTGCCCCAATCCTGTAGCGCTGCATGGGGTTGTTGTGACCCAAGTGCAGGACCTGGCATTTGGCCTTGTTGAACCTCATACCATTGGTCTCAGCCCATCGGTCCAGCCTGTCCAGATCCCTCTGCAGAGCCAACCTACCCTCAAGCAGATCAACACGCCCGCCCAGTTTAGTGTCATCTGCGAACTTACTGAGGGTGCATTCGATCCCTTCATCCAGATCATTGATAAAGATATTAAAGAGAACCGGCCCCAGCACCGAGCCCTGGGGTACACCACTTGTGACCGGACACCAACTGGATTTAACTCCATTTACCACCACTCTCTGGGCACGGCCAGCCAGCCAGTTTTTTACCCAGCGAAGAGTACACCTGTCCAGGCCATGGGCAGCCAGTTTCTCCAGGAGAATGCTGTGGGAAACAGTGTCAAAAGCTTTGCAAAAATCCAAGTAGATAACATCCACAGCTTTTCCCTCATCCACTAAGTGGGTCACCTTATCATAGAAGGATATTAGTTTTGATAGGCATGACCTGCCCTTCACAAACCCATGCTGACTGGGCCTGATCACCCTGTTCTCCTGCATGCGCCGTGTAATGGCACTGAGGAGGATCTGTTCCATGACCTTCCCAGGCACCGAGGTCAGACTGACTGGCCTGTAGTTCCCCGGATCCTCCTTCCGGCCCTTCTTGTGGATGGGTGTCACATTTGCTAACCTCCAGTCAGCTGGGACCTTCCCGGTTGTCCAGGACTGCTCATAAACCTCCTCGGTTTTGCCTTCACAGCTTTTGTGGGATCACCAAATGACCCTGATTTGGGTCTTAAAAGGACCTTCTTTAATGGATTACTCTCGACCAGATCAGTTCCTCAGCCCAGTTCACTGTATGGCCCCAGACGCAGAAGTATTGGTGTGATTTTCCCACCAGCTCTAAATGCTGCTTATTATCTACTCTAACAATGACTATAGAGGGACCTATAGTCTTTATATGTTCTGGAAATAAGTAAAAAAAATGCTTAAATAAAGCGCAATGGCCACCTTGTGTAAATGTTCTTAGGTTTGCCTGATTCACAACGTTTGAGATTCAAGATCCTCCCTACCTCACTGCACACAGAGGACATGGGGGTAATACCTCAAAAGAATTGTCCATTATCTTAGCACTCATAAATCAATTAAGCTGATGATAGTTATGCAACGGAGCCTCCCATTGCTGCAGTACCTCTGCTCACATGTATGTTTCACCCAAACAAGACCAACAGGAGATAAGGAAGTATCTTCACAGAAAGAAGCACTGAAATTTTTAAAGCTGAGACGTTGACTTATAAAAATGCACATTGGCACACAAAGATGAAAGGTCACTTCTTAAATTTGCAAAAACACCTGGCATGCTGCACCACATCCAAGTACATTGTCCAGAAACCATTTACGGTGGCAGGGACTGCAAACAGGCCAGGTCCCCAGCCCCAGCCAGAGGGAGGCACAGAGAATGACTAGTTTGGACTCAGTGCCCATATTTTTGTTAGTAAATTAAAGGGACCAGAGCTCATTTTCTAGGCTCAAGTGGCCTGGCAGAGTTCACAGAGGACTAAGTTCCCTAAATCCCCTCTCCCCCTACCCACGTTTAAGTGTGGTGGATAAAGATGTGCCAGGACCCACTACCCCACCTCCATCTGATCTGCTCCAACAGACATATCCTTTGCATATCTGCAGTGGTTGAATGTAAGATTGAAAGTATAATTAAGGTCCCAGACATGAGGCAGGAATATTGTAATCCCCTCAAAACATACAAAAATGCAAAATGGTTTGTTGGTGAAAAAAACCCCAACACCCAGGCTCTACAAAAAGTCCAGACCCTTTCTAAGGGTGCCTGGTCTGTCACCTGGGGTCCTGGTGGGGTGGTCCTGTGACACCTTCCCATTTCCACCTGCGCGTTTGGGCTGGCCTTCACCGCTTCATCCTCTCACACAACACTTGAGTGATCCTGGCCATTGGTTACAACCCACAAGTGTCCATGCTGGAGCTTTTCACAACTATAACTGGAAGGCTGATTTAGAGCAGCTCAAAAATGGCTGTTTGGGATGCGTCTGTAGAAAGGGGCAGCTTCTTCTGACCAAGGTCGGGACGCTCTTCGTTAGCGAATTGGAGAGCACCACGGATCCCAGACGAATCCCCATAGCATTCACCCCTGTGGCAGAATGGGCTGACGGAGAGGAGCCACTGGATCTGACAGTCTCTGGAAAATGCTCCCTCTTTCCCACAGGAGTGGTCTGGAAAAATACACACCTGCTCTCTTCCACCTGCACTTCCACAATGGCAACAGCAGGCTCACATCAGCTTCAAAGTTGAGGGAGGGAGACCTGGAGACCCTTTTTTAGTGCTGCGGTGCCATATTTTGCCTGTTTGTTTCTGCAGTTCGGGTGCAGACTGCAGCCAGCAAAATGTGCTGCTGCTCCTCCAGGAGCTCTCTGGGAATAGTGTCAAGGAATGGCGCCAGTTCAGAACGGTTGATTAGGTCTTATGACAAGCAATAGCATTACTTATCTCTAGTATCCAAAGTCTTTGGGAATCTCATTTTGTAAACTTCTAAATCTTGCTATGCTTGCTGGGCAGCAATAAAATGGACAATGAAACCACAGCTGAAATATTTGGACAGATGAGCTTCTATGAAGTACAGCTTTAATGATGGATGATGGAGGTTGGCAATGAGGTTAAAATTCATGGATTTCAGCAAAGTACTAGACTTCTAGTTAAACTCCGTGATTTTTTATAGAGAAGTACTTGCAACCTCCGATAGCCTCTTCAAAAACCTCTGTCATAGCCTGACTGCATGCATGGGACTGCATTTTATTAAAGATGACACGTGGTACCTTAGTGTTTAGGGCTGCCAGACTCGTGAGAGACATTTTACATATTAGAGAAAAGATTCCTTCCCCAGAGATTTTGGATGAACTGTGGGCACTGGGGAGCTGAAGGTAATTGTGGGATAGTGTAAAGTGGCACAAAAGCAGAAGCCATGTTCTGCAGTAGCAAAAAAAAATTAAATTGTTGCTTTGGAGACGTCTTGATACTGCAGTTGTGACCGTGAGATCAAGCTGAGGTTTTTGGAAGAGAATAACATGGTAGAAGGATGAGAGGATTTTGTGGGCTGTGATTTATTTACGTGAACTTTTCATTGCTCAGAACTTACCCCCGAAGCCATCTAATATCCCATCGAATAATGGCCCATGTACGCTCATCTCAGCTCCATCGAATACTATGATTTAGAGAACAAAGACAACATCTTAAAGGGTATTTTGTTACTGTTGCTCTAATGGATCTAAAAAAATAACATGAAAGAGGTTAGAGATGCTGCTTGCTAATATAATCCTGCAAGTTTACTTTAGCAGCTGTACAAATCAGGTTGGGGATGTAATTGCAAAAGCCAGCAAGTTTGAGTCCGTGTTAAAATAATGGCAATATTTATTCTGAAAAAAAACCCAAACCACCCTTAAAACATGTTTTGTCAATGAAATGCATGTTGGTTTTATATAAACTATATTAAGGGAGAAATTTTGAAACATCTGGAAGGAAAAAAAGCTGTGATTATCTCTAGTGGCAGTTAATGCATACCCTGAGAGAAGACAGAAAAAGTGAGATGGGAACTTGGTGCTATAGTATTTCTCTTTTTTCTCAGCATAACAAACCAATGTAAATAAATAAGCAGCTGGACTCCTTCCCCTCTCCTCCCTCCACAAAAAGTTAGCAGATCTTTTCCCAACTGGCAGGAAGACGATGGGAAGTAATTATGATGTTTGTAATCTAGGAATGGGAAAACCCACCAATTACCATAGCAAGACATTTCATATGCCATCTTTTGGGAAGTCTTACGTTTCTAAATAATGTGCTGCCTAATTGGAATGTGACTGCCACTGAGCATCTATGCACATAAAACTAAATATTAAAAGCAATGCAGTGTCTGGGGTCCAAAGGTGAGAGGACTCATAAAGTGAGGATGCGAATGTGTTTCTGGCAAGCAGGGGGTTACAGAGCAGTAACGCAGCACCACCGCTTTGCTGATTTCAGGGCTGCTGTTTTCCATTTGACCTTCCCCTTATTCCTCATACATATTCTCTTCACAGAGAGATGGCGATTTGCTCCACGTCTCTGATAATAACATGCCGTAGTCAAACCGCCTGTTAGGGCACAAAGGTAAGTTTTAGTATCTCCCACACCAGAAGTTATTCAGGCTTCCAAAACCTGGGGTGGTCACGCCTTGGTCTTTGCAGTCCAGGGATAAAAGGGCCATATTCACACAGCGCATGTTTAGGTGTCTAACACAACTTGCCCAACTCCCTCCGTCAGCTGTAGGGCTACAATATGGCAGCAGAGAGTCTACATCGGTCATTGCTGTTGTCAATGCTGGCTCTGTTGCAGATGGTCTGAGCACATCCCTCTGTGACTACCAGCTGTTTCGTATTTATTTCTCTACTAGTTAATAAAGCAAGATACTTGAAAATGGAAAGTTAGAATTTCAGCTATCCGTTCTTTTTCTTTTGCTCAGTTGTCTGGGGTCTTGTTCCAGACGCTGGCGATGCCATCTCCTGCCACCAGTAATCTAATGCGCTGTCCTGATGCTTCTGATGAGCAAGCTGCAGGAGTTACAAGGAGGACGGAGATGTCCCCACTTGTTTCACTATGGTACCAGAAGTCGTGGTCCTAGCCCAGTGCCTTGGCATGTCAGAAAGGAGAGAGAATAACACCCAGTTAGAGCACAGAATCATAGAATCACAGAATGGTTCGGGTTAGATCATCTCGTTCCAACCCCCTGCCATGGGCAGGGACACCTCCCACTCGACCAGGCTGCTCAAAGCCCCATCCAGCATCTCCTCCTGACTTCAGGTAGGGCAGGATTTTGCCAATTCTGCACTACCTAAGGGCTTCGGGGGGGCTCTTAAGCACATACAGGCTCGAGCAAAATTCACTGAAGTTTCCTTCTGGCTCCTCCTGCCCCCTCCGCGAGCTCGCCTCGGGCCAGCCCTCGGTAGGCAGCTGCTTGCCTTCATCACGCTGTGCCTCAGAAGGGCGGGAAGCGAGGCTGCTGCAGGCATGTGGCGAAGGTAAGGTAATTAATGTTTGTGAAGCAGACACATTATGGGATAATCAATGCCACAGGAATAAAGTATTAGAAAATTAGTATTTGAGAGCAGGGTTTGGATAGCGTGCCAGTAAAGAAGGCCTGGGGCCACGCGTTCGACAGCGAGGAAAAATGAAATATTGAACAGCTTGCTCCCAACGCAGCGCTAGAGCCTCCCCAGCTCCAGACTGGGCAGCAGCCCCATGGGAAAAGCCAAGCAGGAGCCAGTGACGACCAAGCACGGAGGGCCTGGCATTGGCTGCAGTGCTGCCCCAGCGGGGACACCGCCTCTCCTTGGGGCTTTTAACGCAGCTGCGAGTTCTGTGTGCACGTGTGCGATGTTGTTACCCAAGGAGAAGCAAATCAAAGCATGCTGAGGTGAAGCTTGCAACCTCCGACTCCCCATGAGCCGGGGGACGGTGCCAGATGATGCTGGAGATCCACAGCGATGTCCAGAACTGGGATTTTCTGTATCCCTGCTGACATCAGGGCTGTCACACAGCCTTAGGCGCTAGTGGAAACTAATATGAGAAAGGGTAATTTCAGCCCTCATCCCGTAACTGTCTTTTGTTTGCTGAAGGAGTTGAGCGTAGAAATGTATTTCTGTGACGCAGAGAGCTTGGGGTGAGTTAATCATGCTAGCAGCATACTTCGCACTATCGCCCAGCAGCGTCTGTCTATCTACCGTAGCATCTCATTAGGCTTGGAGCTCTCCCTGGGAAATACTGTTTCTGTGAAGAAGTGGCGAAAGGAGAAATGTTGTGGCTGCAGAGAGCCAGATGTCCTAATTTACCTCTCACGGAAATTTGGGTGTATAAACGGTCAAGGAAATGTAATGCCGGCGCCTCCAAGCTTTATTCACAAGATTAATGTAAAACCCCCGTTTCGAATCAGCAAGGGGAGGAGGGGAGAAATAGTTTAATTTAAGTCGTGAAAGGACGCTGATTTGTTTCCACATGGAGCTAACAGGCAGGGAAACGTGCCTGGCTGCCGGCACCCCAACGCCGGCGCGGAGCCGGGTGTTAATGGCACACAAATACCTTCTCGGGCAAACGCTCCGCCTGGATTTAAATCCAATGAAGCCAGCTTTCGTGAGGAGTGCTGAGAGAGCAATAACAAATGATTCTATTACTATTAATGCAGTCGGCTTGTGCTATTCATAACGTGAATATCATCTGAGTATAAAAATTACCTCTTTGGCAGAACAGAGGTAAAAATTCCATTTATCATGTTTTGAAATAGCCTAATCACACAATATGTATTTGGTAACCATAAATGAAAGGTTTTCTTAACATAAAGATGATTAATAATGGGCAGGTATGTCTTATGTATTTTTCTACTGGTGGAAAACATAAATATTTTGGCCCATACACAAAAGCTCTGATTTTATAGTGAAGTGTTTACGTTAATCTACCAAATGATTCCTTTTTATTCCTGCAGGGATTAGGGCCTCTAAAAGCACATAAAGGAAATGTGATTATATCTTATTTGACTGAAGAATGAAACATGCCGCAGGAGCTCTACACACACTTAAGTTTTCGTTTTTTCAAACGTTTACGTTTGAACCGCACCACTCCAAGGTGGGAGATCTCACCAGCAGCTCCAGACCACAAACACTGGCACCATTTTGTGCCAATGTAGTCAGTGGAAGAGCAGCCAGAAGGTGAAGAAAAGACCTTTTGTGGGTGCAACGCCTCGGAAATACCTGGAACGTTAAGTGTGAAGTAATAAAAATATCTCCCTCCCAAAGGCTTCATGGGTGCTTGAATGTAGGACGGAGCAGGAGAGGTAGCCCCCAAAGCAGAGGTGCCTGTCCCCAGCACATGTGTGGCACAGGGGCCCTCCCCACTGCCGTTCCACTGCTCCCCGCTCCCCACGGTGGCTACATCTCCTCCGCCAGAAGGAGCCTGACGCCACTAAGCAGCTCAGAGTGTTATCTCCCATCTCAGCCACAGAAGGATTTTCAAGCCAGGCATTTCCGCACCTGCCTTGTCTGCAAGGTCCTACCGACCCCAGAGCTTTTCTCAGAGTCTCTGAAGACGCAGGTGCTCACCTGACATGCAGAAGTGTGGTTTTAAAACCCTGGCTTGCCCAGTTCAATCTGAAACACTCATCCTTGGAAAATACCTGGTCCCCCTGGTCACTGGCTGGGGTGGACCTCCCCACCTGAGCACGTACTGCCATGCATTAGGGACCGCTGATGCAGAAGGCATCGGATGGGAAGCTAGCGCTGTGCCCCATTTAACAGGCTCCTTGCGTCACGATTCAGACTATCCCATGAAAAATAAATTCTAGCACATAAGTCATTGCAAGCGAGGCAGCTTATGTGCTTACTTACTTATCTCATCCCTCCCATGTATTGTTTAAAGACTGCTTTGAAAGCAGATGTGCTCTCTGCATTTAGCTGGAAGTTAGTCCAGAATTTATGTCACACATGGTTAGAATTTTTTGTTTCCCAGTGTAAGCTTATTCGTGGCCGGTTTACACCGCTTGTTCTTGTGGCCATGCTGTCTATAGCTGGAATAGCTCCATCCTTTCTGCTTATCCCCTCCACCCTTGGAGTGTCAGAATGCAGTAAACGCATCCCCTCTCTGCCTTACTTTTGCTACGTATAACACACCAAGCCCCTCCAATGGCATGCAATAAGAAGCTCATGAGAGGAAAGAGAGCCTCATGATCCTTTTCTGCCCCGGCGCCAGTTTGTCTGTCATGAACATGGAAGACCAGGACTGTACACAGCATGCCAACAAAGCCAATTTACTCATTTGTTGATGCTTCCTTCTTGTTGCTTTGAGCGATTTTCAGTTTGGCTGGTGGGCTCCGAGGTGCTCTCAGGGGCCATCACCCCCCAGGGAGCCCAGGCGTGCATGTCCCCGAGGGGCAGGATGCCAAAGCCTGCGTGCCACAACTCCGGCACCTCTCTGTAGGTTTCGCCCTTAGGTCTAGGAGGTGCCACTGGTTTCAGACCTGGAGAAGGTACCTGGCAGAAGTGGCCCACTGGATACTTTGGAGGTTCAACTAAAGGCATCATTTACATTTTCAGATGCATGTTTCTGACTAGAAATATTGCCCCAAATAGGGAGCAGATGACAAAGCGTGGGTGAGATTCTGACATAGTAGACACTTTTTCTCCCACTTTAACTATCTCATAAGTGAGGGAAAAAGTTTGGCAGAGACTATCACACAAACCGAGACTGCTGAGACAAATCACTTGGAATTGTTTGAAATCCAAATAATGGTCAGGAACAGTGAACTATTATTCCAAAATTCCTGTCAGAACAAAACGGCCCTTAACACTGCCGTACTGCTCTGGCAGCTGATGTGAGCAGTGGTACCATCCTTAACCTACTCTACAGTGACACTTTCGGGTGCTTGCTCATAAGAAGTGCCGTGACTTGTAATTCTGCCTTCTGCACCACCAAGTCCCCTGTTAATTCAAAGGACTCAGCACAACTCAGCAGGACAAGCAAGGCAGGCTGGTAATGATGCAAGTAAAAATAGCAGCGAGCAATGCCCACGCTCCATTTTAAGCTCTCCTTCGTTCCCCCACTTGTCTCTCAGCAGAGGTAGGTGGCTGTGATGAAAAACACCCACTGCCAGGCACCATACCTGCATTTTAAAAATGTAGCACCTCATATTCCCCTCACAGCCGCAGGGTGTGCTGAGCCCCAAGGTCCAATGCTGCCTTCCAGCCAGCACAGAGATGGGCCTGGTGATGCTGCCATGTCCCTGAAGAGAGGACAAGATTCTGGAGGCATCTGAGCCTCCCTCTGCTGCGTCAGCCCTCATGTTGATGTAGGAGGACAAGGGGACCCTCGCAGGGACTGAAGTGGAGTTTGGCAGGGACCTGACCTGCAATTCCCAACCCAAAGATTTTCAAAATCTATTTTATCATGTAGCTCACCATTATGGAAACAAAAAAAGACTTCCAGATTAGTTGGGTTTTTTCATGCAAATGTGGCATCCAGCACTTCAACTTTTCCAGAAGCAGAGGGATGTCAGGGTTTGTTCTTCTTTGCTAAGTTTACATTGTATTTATTGTATAGAAAATGTACTTAATGAAGAATTTGATATGAAATTTCCATATGCAAAAGGATCATCTTAACAAAATCTGAAAAAGCTGCTGACAGAAAGGGAAAAAAAAAAAAGGACATTATATTGTTTTAAAAGGACAGAACTGTGACTGCCAGCACTTTCCAGGAGTATGATGCATAACCAAAGCCTTTACTCTTCAAAATCTGAGACCCAGAAACAGATTTTTCCCTCTAATCTATGGGGTAGCCTAGAAAGTATTACCTATTTTGTTGATGTGACTTGTGGAGACACTGGGAGGACCACTCTCCCACGCCCAGGGATTCCTCAGCACATTATAGGTCTCTGTGCCTGTAACACCTACTGAAGGGATGGTGGATAGGAAAAAAAATGTTTTGGAAGCTCAGATAAACTTGTTCATGGATAGGCTTTTGTTGTCAGTATAGTCTAATAGAATAAACTTTATAAACGAGGGAGAGAAAGGGGGGCAAAAGCAGTCCGAGACCCTTATTTCCCACATCCTTGCAACTACAGACAGAAGGGATAAAATTTTCAACAGAGCTTGAATGAGCATAGTACAAAAAATGTCGTTTGCTTTGGCATATAAAATTGTTCCATACAAGGATTTGCATAAACACTGCCTAAATTCCAGTAGATACAGCTTAATTATAAATATTTTGCTCCTCAGAAACTCATGCACACACCTCTACCACCTGCTTTTGGGACACTCTGACATCTGTAGCATAATCTCTGCTAACAACTCTTACCAGCACCTCAGGTGTGTTCCTGTCCGAGGCTGGAGCCGCTCCTGGACACCCACCACCTTGTCAGATGGTGAATTCATGCACTATTTCACCTGCCAGGTCTGTCCCAGAGGCATTTCAGAGCACACTGGCTGCTTTGAGCCTCTGCAAAAGCCCACTGCAGAAGCAGCCAGTGTCTTGGAGGAGACCACCCTTCCCTCGCTTCCTTCCGATGACTGAAAAGGACCTGGGGTGTATTGACTCTCTGGTAAATCATAGAATCATAGAATTGCCTAGGTTGGAAGGGACCTTTCAGGTCATCTAGTCCAACCATCAACCTGACTCTGACAAAAACCATCACTATATCTCTAAGCACTAAGTTTACCTGTCTTTTAAATTCATCCAGGGATGGTGCCTCAACCACTTCCCTGGGCAGCCTGTTCCAATGCTTAATAAGCCTTTCAGTGTAAACATTTTTCCAAATATCCAGTCTAAACCTCCCCTGGTGCAACTTGAAGCCGTTTCCACTTGTCCTAGTGCTGGCAGTTCCAGCACTGGGCTACCCCAATCTATCTCTCTGGGTGAATATTGCATCCAGGGACGTGGTTTTGAGCATCATCTCCGGTGAGTATTTAAGGGGAATATGAAATACACGTGTCCTCAATGCCTCAGCCACTTGTCTAAGGTATCATACCCTGTCTCCTCGTTAGCTAGATGAGCAGCAGTCACTTGATTTGCTGGTCTTCAGGTAAGAAGCAAAGCTCATGTTTACCACGCAAACAAAATTGTGCATGCTATCACCGTGCATTCCCAAAGTGCTCCTAGATGTGCCATGATTAACTCTGCTTCTCTGTAATTTGAAAATTTACCCAAATTTGAATTTATCCAAAAGAAAGAGAAAAAACTCTGGGTTCTTTACTGTAATATCTGTATATCTGTAATATCTGTAGTACTGTAATATCATTATAACTAAAGTGGAAAAAAAACCCTTGGTTTCATTGGGTTAGGAAGGACAGCAAGGTCTGGCTACAAGACTTCCAGGGAAAAGAAGGCCTATGGTCCTCTAAAATTCTCTTATTTTTATTTTGCTTCTCTCACTAGAAAAGAAAAGCAAAAGAAAACACGGGATTTCAAAAAGTGCATCTAAAATCACAGTGAAATGAGGTTCGGAATTGCCTCACATTATAGGGTTGATCACTGGAAAACAGCTGAAATAACAGTATTTGGAATAAAAAATGGCATCAAAATAGGCACTATGGAGTAAACTTTCCCCTTTTTCTACCTACCTTGGAAATGAGATACTTTACAAGTCGGGTGTTGACTTTCAAGGAAAACCAGGTTCCAGAATTGCCAGTTCTTTGTGACTTAGCAGTAGGAAGCCCTCACGGGAGCAAATCACCCAGAGAAGCAATCTGACTGTTTTCCAGCAGAGATAACACATGCTAATAGTGCAGAGCTCTCAGTGAAATGCTGAGAGCAGGTTGTATCCCCTGATTTTAGGAAAGATACCTTTCAATCACACAGTTTACTTTCATGCTGCTTTATCCATGGCAGACAACTAAAAATCATGCAAAATGGGTTGGAAGAATAGAGTGGCGTAGACCCAGCCTGAGAAGTGACTTTTCAAGTTATGTGGCAAGAAATGGAAGATAGACAGAACCATAAATGACAACTGGATTTAAGACTTCAAAGATGTAATATAAATGAAGAATGCACTTGGAAGATGGAGAAGACTTTGAGGGAATCATCTCCCAGAGGAGGGAGAGAAGAAAAACCCAGCAAGACCGCAGGTCTGAGAGGGTTACCTGAAGATGAAGAAGAGTACAGGAGGATACAAATAACAAACGTCTAAAAGACTCTCACAAAGAGAAAGGGAATTACCCATTCTCGTATCTACTGTGAGAAGGATGAAGAACATGAGCCTTAGCCAGAGGGTGCTGGGAAAACGTAGCTGAAATGCCAGGAGGAGCTTTCCAGATGTGAGGATTATGAAGCCCTGGCATGGATCACCCAGAGAGCACGAAGGGGTTCCGGCACTGAAAGGCTTTTAGGTTACTTAAACCTCTTTTGGGGATGGTTTGGGTACATCTTAGCTTCTCTGGAGCCAGAGGGTGGATTAAAAGGGCTCCCAAGAGCATATATCTGTAGCTGTATATTCATAATCTTCCCCAGCTACAATAAAATCTTGGTATGTCACCAGAAATAAAAAGGCACAAAATTTAATTAATTTTAGCCATCTAGGAGCTGGTACCCGGTGATTTAGGATTCCTTGGTAGTCAGGTGTGAGAGACGGAACCAAGCCAAAAATTTGTCAGATTTCCATTGCAAAAGCCTCACAGGAACGGTTGTCAGCAGCAGGACCTGTGTGGTCCTGGAAATCAGCCTGCTGCTGGGGACACAGCCGTATCCTGCCTCCACCAGGAGCTTAAATCTGTCGTTTATCCTCTGTGCTTTTCAGATGTAAGGTGGTCAAATATAAACTGTGAATAATATCGACACCTAAATCTTACACGCAGCTGCCTGGAGAAGAGAAGGCTCCAGGGAGACCTTATAGTGGCCTTCCAGTATCTGAAGGGGGCCTACAAGAAAGCTGGGGAGGGGCTGTTTGCAAGGGCATGTAGCGCTAGGACGAGGGGCAATGGTTCTAAACTAGAGCAGGGTAGGTTTAGATTAGACATTAGGAAGAAGTTCTTTACAATGAGGGTGGTGAGACACTGGAACAGGTTGCCCAGAGAGGTGGTGGAGGCCCCATCCCTGGAGACATTCAAGGCCAGGCTTGATGGGGCTCTGAGCAACCTGATCTAGTTGAAGATGTCCCTGCTTACTGCAGGGGGGGTTGGACTAGATGACCTTTAAAGGTCCCTTCCAACCCAACACATTCTGTGATTCTGCGTCTTTCCCGAGCTGATGCTGAGGGACTGAGCTCACGGTTCTCCCTCCCATCCATCCATTTTCTTTTGAAAATAAGAGTTTAGGATTTAAATCATTTATGTAAATTTCACTCTTTTGCATCTTGTAATAAATCACTGGATTTTCTTAGTGAATAGTGAATTCAATTCTTAGTGAATTGAATAAATCAGCCGAGGCTAAATAAATTTCAGCATTTTCTAAAGATGTCCAAATTGGTTGTTCTGTATCTGGTTTGAAGTAATTAGTCATCTCCATTGTGCTATTAGCAGTGGATTCTTATCTTGATATGGAAAATCAATCTTACTCTAAAGTAACAAGTTTGTTTAATTTATAACTTGAACACCTCTTTTTTAGGAAAAAAAAATACATCTGATTGTACTGATTTTGTACAGAAACTCATTTATGTTTTGGAAAAAAAGGTGTTAGCGAGACTGACCTTTATGCAGCATGGTCCATTTTGAAATACAATCAGAAACTGGCGTTCACTTTTGGGACTTACCAGAATGCCCGTTTTTACCCCTTTTTCCCATAAGGCTGTTTCAGTCACTGTCCAGGAGAGAAGGAGACGGCCTGGCTGCCTGAGCTGCTTCTCCCAGGTAACCTTCTTCTCCCCTATAACTTTGAGCTCATTGATCAGTGATTCAAGCTACTTTGAGAGGAAAAGCAGAAGTGTTGATTTTTTAAAAAATTTTGTGCAAACTGTGTGGTTAAAGGCAAGGGAGCAGCAACGCCCCTGCTGAAGGAAGAGAGACCCCATTGCCCTCTTTATCCTGTTTATCAGAGACTTGGCTGGGGAAAGGCTTGAGCACACGTGTGCAACACAGAGGAACTGGGAAGGAGGTTACATTAGTTCTGCTACAGTGAAATTGTGCGCAGACGCGGCAAAGTCCACCTTTCCTCTTTCTCTTGTCTTCTAAACCCGTGGTTAATGCAGAGATTTTATGTTCAACCTTGCATATAGTTTTCATATGAAGAAGAGGTTTCTGCAACAGGGAGGAGAGGAACCTGGAAATGTATTTCAAAAAGTTAAAACCGACTGTAGTAGTGACCAGCATCATCAAGTACAACCTGCTACAGTAATTATAGAGGAAGTGCTTGAAATGTCTACTTTGGCTTTCAGTCCCTTATTATTTTATAAGCTAGAAATTAAAAATCTGTTTAGAAACAAGACAATGAAATATGGAGGAGAGACACAAGTGTCCCACAATGTATAACGATTCCATGTGCACCTCTCATCTAACAAAAACACTTGTGGCCACACTGGTGAAAGCAATGTCACCACACAAATGAGTAGAAAGCCCTTTCTGTTGAATTGGAAACTGTCAACTGTACATTAACGAATACTTTCTTCAGAACTTCATCCAAGCTGGGAAGACTTTCCCAGCTTTCCTGTCTTGCAGAAACTGGTTTGGGCATCGCCAGTACATCGTCTTGTACCACCGCAGTTTTGCTCTGTTTTAATAACTGATTTGAATGGTAACGGAGACCCAAGGGTTGCTTCTTCTGGAGAAAAGTGGTGTCACCAAATTTTAACTATTGGATTTTGAAATGAGATTTATGAAATAAGAAACAGAGCAATTATATGATTTTTATTTTTTTTTTACTGTTGAATTTCCTCTTAATGCCAGGGAAATGAAGTATAGAAATACAAAGATTAGTAAAATGAAGCTGAATATACAAATCTGATAAATAGTCTGATGAAGTCAAGCAGTCAGAAGGGTGGGGCCAGGTTCTTTTCAGTGGTGCCCAGCAACGGGACAAGAGGTAACGGGCACAAACTTCAACATAGGAAGTTCCACCTAAACATGAGGAGGAACTTCTTTACTTTGAGGGTGGCAGAGCACTGGAACAGGTTGCCCAGAGAGGTGGTGGAGTCTCCATCTCTGAAGACATTCAAAACCCACCTGGATGTGTTCCTGTGCAACCTGCTCTAGGTGACCCTGCTCTGGCAGGGGGTTGGACTAGATGATCTCCAAGAGGTCTCTTCCAACCCCTATCATTCTGTGATTCTGTGATTCTATGATTCTGTGATTCTGTGAAGGTTAGGAGAGAAGTGAAGTGAAAATACAGGCGTTGTTTGAGAAAGTATATAAAAAATAGACAGCAACGTGTAGCTTTGGTCATTACATTATAAATAAGAAATAATAAGATATTGAATTGAAGCTATTATCAGAATTCGAATGAACTAGATTCGTGGACGTAAAATGCTTTCTTCCCAGTGGATATTTAGGAAGATCACTAAACAGGTCGAAACTGTGAGCTGTCTCCAAGCAAAGTAGTATTTACCACATCAGGACTCAGAAACAAGAATATCAGTGAAAACCTCTAGAGACAGTTAAAAATAAATGAATTAGTAGTACTAATCCATATGCTTCTGTCCAAGTGTGAATCTTGCAGTTTTAAACTAACTCAGGGTCAGCATACAGCTGGTAAAAATCAGTGACTCCCATCACGCTGGGTTTTTTAAGGGAAATCTGTGTTGGTTTTTCATGAGGACCTTTGGGGGATTGCAAGGAGTACGCACCAGCACAGTCTGGTCAATCACATATGATACTAAAGTGCTGGAAAGGGATGACTAACGACCCTTGAGAAGAGGCTGGAGTGGGAATTTCTCAAAGCATCACAGAGAAAAGAAATGTATTTTGTAGGAAACAGTATGAGATGGCAATATTCCAGAAGGTCCTTCAAGAGCCACAGTAGTGTGGTGGTCCTCCGTGCATGGTCAGGGCAACAGACACAGCTGATGGTCTCATTCCACTGATCTCCCACAAGTGTGAAATTCGTACCTCTGTAATAACGTGTGTTCCCTGCAGAAAATGATAACAAATATACACGTAAGAATGTTTAATTATTTTTTTTTTATTTATTTACAGGGACAAGAACACTTCGAAGCCAGAAAAAAAAAGAGTCTAAATTGGGAAATATTTCCACGGAGGAATTCTAATCCATTTTGATCAACTTCACAAAAAAATAAAGTACACGTGAAGGAAGAAATTCCAACTATCCTCCAGTTCCTTCCTTTTGACCTAGAAAATGTGTATTAAGCATAAATGATGATAACAGAACATGTAACCCTTAACATGGCAACAGCTTGCTGCTTCTGCAAGGCCTTCTAAAGGAGTGAGGAGTTATTTCAAATACTCACATGAAAATATTTGCCCATAGTATGTTGCCAATTTAAAATAAATGCAATTGTCAGTATATCAATAAGATAAAATGATTACAGAAGAACATGCAGAATTACTGAAAAAAAAGTAGAAGATTCTGTTAAGGCTAAATGCAGATGGTCCCTGCGGGAATTCAGCACAGATGGAAAGAGAGGTGGACAGTTAAACCCCTCCAGAGCTGAGTGCAGCAGGAGACATAAAAAGAATGGCTTCCTCAAGTGTGTCAGCAGCAAAAGAAAGACAGGGTAAATGCTGGCCTGCTGATGAATCTAACTGGAGATCTGGTGATGGAGGACATGGAAAGAGCCAAGGTCAGTGCCTTCTTTCCTTGGTCTTTAGTGGTAAAACCATCCCTCAGGAATCACAGGTCCCTGAGGTCAGTGGGAAAGTCTGGAGCAAGGAAGACTTACCTTCCTCTGTGAAGGAGGATCAGGTTAGGAAACATTCAAAGAAACTGGACATACACAGTCCATGAGACCTGACGGGATGCATCCATGACTGCTGAGGGCACTGGCCAATGTCATTGCAATGCCAGTCTTGACCATCTTTGGAAGGTCGTGGCAAGTGGGAGAGGTTCCTGAGGACTGGAAGAAAAGAAATGTTGGTACTGTCTTCAAGAAGGGCAAGAAGGAGGATCCAGGGAACTAGAGACACGTCAGCCTCACCTCGATCCCTGGGAAGGTGATGGAAAAAGCCAAGGTACTCAATGCCTTCTTTGCCTTGATTTTTCCCAGTAAAATCGGCCTTTGGGAATCCCTGGAATTGGATGTGGCTTCCTCCTGGAAGGGAAAAGGAAGTATGAAAGACCTAATATCACACCAGGTAAACAGTCACTATAGCACCCACATCCGAGGTATAAATAATTATTTAAAGTAAGGAAATAAAAGGTTGTATAATGACAGGTTTTTGGTGATAACCTGAACAAGTATGCAATGATATATCATACTGCCTTTTCAAGATAGAGGCATAAGTCTACCCCACCCCCAAAGCCACCCCCCTTGATTGGATTGCACTCATATTTATATTTATTTTTTTAAAATCTAAACATAATAAAATGCATAGGAGTCCTTGGGCTTTATGGCATTCAATGAGAGCCACGGAAAAGTCATTCCTGCTCTTGGAATTCAGTGTACCTTCTCTTCCTGCAGCAGTTATTTGCCTTTTGGCTATTTTGTCAGCTTCTCCAAATTAACAGCAGATTATCATCATCATCACACACGCTCATGCAGGCAAGAGACCAACACGTCTCTGATGCAGTTGCAGTAATTTTGAGTGGGGTCAGCACGCTGCCTTTGCACAATCCGGGACCCTCCAAAATTTGTGTGGACTGAGATGACCCCCTGGGCAAGGTCAGCAGAGTCTCAGCTGCTTGCTTCCCAACCAGCTTAGCCAGTAAGCAGATTATGGGTGCACTTGGAGAGTTTCTGATTGCTTAACCCAATGAGAGCCTCTCCGTACTCTGCACTCCCAGGCCCATGTTGATGTGCAAGACCGCAGAGACCGTTGCATTCTTGATAAGACGGTGCTCAGCGCTCAACCATTATCTGCCAGAACAGATGGTTAATAGGGAACAGTCCCACATTATTAGTTTACCAGCCAGCTCATAAATGATGAACACTACTCTGTCACTTTCTAAATGCATACATGTTTCATCATCATTCATCGTAAAGAGGAAAAGTCAGGTTAACTATGTATCTGTCAACAAATATTTCACTCTAGCTGTGAGTGTGTTAAGAAATGCCTGTTGAATGCAAAGATGTTTTTTCAGCAACAAGAATGATGTTCAAAACACCGTGCAAAATTTCTTTTTTTTTTTTTTTTAGAATAGGTGATATTCATTTTTTGATTGTATTTATTTTTTAGCATGGGCGATAGCTCTGTGATTTTTCCAGGGATTGACTGCAGTTTTATCTATCTGTTTATGAGACTGAAAGCTGTCATGGGAAACTGCACCAGTCCAGCAGATCACACCTCGGTCATTTCCAAAGGGTGGCGGCTCTGCCACCTTGCCCTGTGCGCAGGTGTTACTGCACTGCAGTTCCAACCCTCTTCGCTCTACCCTCCCACGCATGCCTCTTGCACGTAGACCCGATGAAGACTCTGGCGGGTTAACCAAGGGGTTTCCTCCAGCATCCTGGTGGTCTTGGGATATCCCCATCAGCTTCAGCACTGCCTGTAGGCATCCACTCTCCTGCCATCAAACATCCCACCTCCTGCTGTTCACTGACTGATTTCGTGCCTTGTTCTCCTTTTTTTTTTTTTTTCCATTTCTGCTCTGCTTTTCACCACCTTTCCTTCCCTTTCTCCACGCAGTCTCCCCCCAGACAAACCACCCTGTTATCCCTATTTTGCTACAGTATCCCTATTTTGCTACACCCATTTCCAAATTTAGTATTCCTGCTACCATTACATACACAATCTCAGCATTATATGGCATTAATGACATGGTTTCCTAGGTACAGATGCCCTTGAAAGGCTCCATTCCCCAAAAGAGCCTCCAAACTCCCCTTATACTCTCTGGTTCATACTGGTTTCCATTGGCTTACCTTACATGCTCTCTGAGACATGCCATCCTGCTTCTGTCTTGATTCCTCTACTCAGCTCCAGGTAAGTTCAAGCACCATCTTTTCTCACACGCAAACCAGCCACGTGTCAAAGCTCATCCTGTAACATGCTTTTCTCACTCTGTTTTTGTGTTCGCAGCACATTCTGCTCTCCCTTTGCCCTCAGTCACAAATCTTTGCCCTGGATGTGTTTTTGGGACAACAGCCCACCTGCCACAGAGGGACCGTCTCAACACCATCCTCATCCTCTGCAACTCGGTGCCCTGCAGCAACGCTTTCCCCATGTTGGAGGGACACAGAGGCTGAGTGCAGCATCACTCCAAGCATTGCAGCAGGTGTAGAGCAACGGGGCAGATGCAACCTCCTACTGACTGGGAGCTACACAGAATATCTCTGAGGCTCAGGTCTGCCTGGATCTGTCACTGCTGGAGGGGGTTGGTCTCCATCGAGGTTTGCACTTGAGCAGACACGTGCATTGCTGCCTCTTTTTGTGGAGGATACACCTTTGATGAGAAGCGGCCAAGCCTGGGTTTGGCTAAAGAGTGGAGTAAAACACCGAACCGCTCTGCCACGTTACTTGACATATGATGGAGCTAATGCAATTTTCCTGTATAAGGATCTGAGAAAAGTATTTTCTATTTCTTCAGATATTTTTCCTCCGAGGTGATAAATCATTTATTGTAGTAATTTTAGTAGGAACACACGCTCTGGGTGACCTCACTTGTCCTTGCAGCCAGCCAGTTACCTTCTCAGAGCGGTGATGCCACTGACTGCGAATTCAAGACAAGCGATTATGTGAAGCAGAAAACAGGGTGTTATCATCAGGACAGCCCATGAAAGGGTAGAGGAAGATACAGAAGAAACCTGGGCTTCCTTTGAAACACAAATGCACCAAGTGAAAAACAGGCAATGAAATTTCTCTTCCCGAGTGAACAACACCTTATTTCTATGCATCATCATTTATAAAACACTTTATGAAGGGAGGCGGCCAGTGGGAAAGGAGTCACTTGCTCCATTGCTTGATCCTCCTTCCCAACCCCTAAACCAGATGAAATGTCATTTGAGCAGGAATGTTTGTGAGTGTTGTCCGTGTAAGGTGTTTTTTTCCTATGATCTTGTGTCAATAAAGACCTGACTATATTCTTATCTGATCTCCATTTCATAAGAAACGTTTTTAAAAGTTATCATTGCTCATGCCAGTATTATTTGTGCTAAGTACTATGCCTCTGCTGCTCCTTCCTGCTGCCGCTGCCGCTGCATCCCCAGTAATCTTCTCAAAAAGAAGGTCATTCCGTATTGTTTCTAGTTCAGTAATTTACTGCGATAACAAGCCATGGACAACGGTAGTATTTATAGTGGTAGATAGAAGAAGGTCATTTTGAAAAGAAGATGGTCCCATTGCATTGAAAAATAGAATAAAGACCATGCAGCTGTAACCGCTTGGAAGGTTTGCTTCCACTTTTAAAGCAGATGTCTCTGATGTCTTTTAATTATGAATAAACTGGAATAGCTGGATGCTATGGGAAATCTGCTGTAAAGGCAGATGTCAGCCAAATTTTTCTGGTTCATACAAAGCACTTGTAAACTCCAGAGGGTTATGGCCTCTTTTAGTTAAACTACACAAAGTCTGTAACATATACCGCTTGATCTTCATTAAATGCTCTTCGTTAAAAGCAACTTCTTAGGGAACGCTGACATTGTCCTGTTCCCTGTCTCTGTTGTCCATCCCTCAAGAACAATTCAAGGGTGTTCTGCTCTCTTTTGGTATGAGAAACCAGGCAAAACCATGTTAGTGCTTTATTAGCAATAAGTATATTTTTAGTCAAAACAAAACTCAGCCCTTTGCAGAGGGAAGCACAGTCATGATGTATTTTTTGGGTTCCATATTAGCACTCAGAAGGTGGGACCTTTGTTGCCCACAGATGACGCCATGGCCTGTGTTTTGCATGTGGTGATGCATTGCTCGTTCTGGTGTTAAAACGGCAGGAGGTGAAAGTCAGTCTCTTTGCCTGCATGGTGAGGGTCTGTGATGCCAGGTGCTGTGGTGAAATACCCCTACATCTGGCAAGAGTGGACTTTGCTGCCAAATACCCTTCCTTAGACCACCTTTGTTTTTCACAGATGTTTATTTCATTAAGGGAATGATACACGGGGCCTATTTGAGAACCATCTTTGGGATACAGGTACGCCAGTTAAAACTAATATTGAGTATTTTCTGAACTTTCTTGTGATCAATGTAATGTACACATACAGGTTTGGAGAAAATCTTCTTGAGCACAGCTGAGACTTTCAAAGTTCTTGTAAGACCAAATTTGGCTTTGATTGGCCTTTCATTTTATGCTGAAATAAGTTTTTTCTCTAAAAGATAACCACTGCTAAATGACCTCAAGCAGTCTTTTTCTCATTTCACTCCATCCCCAAAATCTTGCCTCACAGTGGCTGTATTAAAGTTTTGGGCAATTGTAGTAGAACAAGCAGGAAGAAAACCATAGAATCATAGAATAGTTTGGGTTGGAAGGGACCTTTAAAGATCATTGAGTCCAACCCCCCCGCAATGAGGAGGGACATCTTCAACTAGATCAGGTTGCTCAGAGCCCCGTACAACCTGGCCTTGAATATTTCCCAGGATGGGACATCTACCACCTCTCTGGGCAACCTGTGCCAGTGTTTCACCATCCTCATTGTAAAAAATTTCTTCCTCATATCTAGTCTGAATCTACCCTCTTTTAGTTTAAAACCATTATCCCTTGTCCTATCGCAACAGGCCCTGCTAGAAAGTTTTCCCCCATCTTTCTTGTAAGCCCCTTTTCAGTGTTGAAAGGCCACAATAAGTTCTCCCTGGAGCCTTCTCTTCTCCAGGCTGAACAATCCCAACTCTCTCAGCCTGTCCTCATAGGAGAGGTGCTCCAGCTCTCAGATCATTTTTGTGGCCCTCTGCTGGATCCACTCCAACAGATCCATGTCTTTTCTGTGCTGAGGGCTCCAGAGCTGGACACAGTACTCCAGGTGGGGTCTCACCAGAGCAGAGTAAAGGGACAGAATCACCTCCCTTGACCTGCTGGCCACGCTTCTTTTGATGCAGCCCAGGATGCCATTGGCCTTCTGGGCTGCAAGCGCACATTGTTTGCTCATGTCCCAGCTTTTCATCCACCAGTACCCCCAAGTCCTTCTCCTCAGGGCTGCTCTCAATCCCTCATCCCCCAGCCTGTATTGATACCAGGGGTTGCCCCAACCCAGGTGCAGGACTCTGCATTTGACCTTGTTGAACCTCATGAGGTTCATACAGGCCCATTTCTCAAGCTTGTCCAGGTGATACCTGGACATACCTGGACATACCTGGGCATACCTCTGCATGGTATCCCATCCCTCAGGCATGTCAACCGCCATCACTCAGCTTGGTGTCATCCAAAAATGGGAGCAAGCTCCAGGTCCAACTCCCAGACACAAAAATCCACTGAATATAAAGTCCTCTCATCAAGGATGTGTCAGATATTAAAATGTGCCCCTGAAGGTCTGGAAGTTGTGACACCTGGTGCATTGGAGACGGGCATGGGATAAAATATGGACATTAGTTACCTTTTCCACAGAAGCCAGGATTTGGGTCCAGGCTTAGATACCCTGCATTCAGGCAGCTGAACTGAGCCTTCCCTAGATGTCCATTTGCAGTAATAGGAACTTTCATACCTTGCTCGCATGAGAACATGCATTTAGAAATGTTGACTGAAGCATCCCTCTGTTTGTATGTTTTCTAAACTGGGTAAAAAACCACAAAGCCAAAGGATGCATTCAGCTGTTGGACCGTTCTGTTGATTGATGTCAACAGAACGATGACATATTTATTCAGTGATAAAGACAGCTAATGAGGTCGGAGGGTTGAGAACATATTTATAGAGTTGCTATGGCCTTGATGACATCATTAATGTTGAAGGATTGTAACCAATATTTAAACAATTGAAAATGGTGCTACTTATGTCTTGTGGCTGCTATGACCACTGTTTACTTTGATAGAACTTGTACTTTAAGTGGCTTGGGTTGTGAGAAAGCACATAGCTGTTTTCAAAATGTACCTGGAACATCTGTTGGTCACTTTGACCGTCCAGCCAAGCGAGTGTGCAGGGACACCATTGCCAGCAAGCTTCTGCTTTCTCTTAAGTGCTTTTTTGAACCCAGCTTTAAGGAGGGCTAACTTTACCCTGCGCATTTTGTTGAACTCGTGTCACCCTAGGTAATTTTGGTCTCACTGCTCAGAAGGGCATCTAGCAGAAGCAACACGTTTTAGTGGGAGCCCCTCTAATCTAACCCTAATTTGCTGCCTGATGACAGCAAGCACTGCAATTCTCAGAGGGGTTTTTCCCATTTCTCTACATTTCACAGAAACGTTTCACTCTGGCTCTCCCCCGGGAGCGCAGAGCTCCTGCCAGCCTCAGTGAAACAGCTGCTACCCTGGAGAAACCACTCCTAGGTAGGCAGGAGTCTCCTGTAAACTCCTTCACAACTCCTGTAAAACTTGTTTAAAATTGCTTTTTTTTTATTTTAAATGGATATGGTAAACACTTCACTCTGCATATCATTATTAGTCTGTATTCCAGCTTTTCTTTAATCTATATCTAGGCAAAGTAGGGATGAAAATAGGGCTTTATATAACCCTGATGAAAGCATCTGTCAAGTAATGGGAAAGAAAGAAGTACGAGAGACTTGTTAATAAAACAGTAAAAATATCCAGAGACACAGCATTACAACAAGGGAGCCTGATGCTCTGATTAAACCATCTGCTTTCAAAATTTATTTCCTTTAGCAACCGGCTTAAGTGCTGGGGCATCCCTGTGTGGCACAGACCTGAGCCCCCCCAGACCTCCTCCATCAGGCTGCCCCTGGGCACGCAGGCGCCGTCCTCCGCACCAGCTGTCTCAAGTGGTGCAAAACGGCCCCCAAAGCCATCGTCCTCATGCAGGAGCGCTCCAGAGAGGTGGCCTCAGTGCCAGGGAAGTGTTGTCCCCTGAGAAGGGGGCATATCTGCCTCATCTGTATATCTCCTTCACCAGGATCCATGCCGAAAACATGTCTGACAGCCCTACATTTGGGGGAGTAGGGAGGAGGACTGCAGTAACCTTTCTCTTTGCATCCACTGCCGAAATTTCCCTTGGTCTAGGGGCAGCGGCTACTGGCTGGTTTGTAAAGTGAAGCTGCTGAAGATTTGAGGGCTTTGTCCCAGGGCACAACTGGAAGAACTTTGCATTCTTAAAGCTTTGAGAAGAAGTCATTCCCTCTGTCATCCGGCTCTACTGAAACGCCACTGGACGTCCACTGCCCAAGTTATTTTCCACACACAACACGCTTTCATTGCGGATGAAGTTTCCCCCCCTTTTTTTCCAGTTATGCTTGTCTGCTTTTCCAGGAACGGTGTGCAGCGGCAGTGGAAGGGCCATCAGTAACACCGCAGGCATGTGGACCGTGCTCACCGATGACATCTCTCTATTGGAGATCCTTCATCCCTCCAACAAAATAAAATAAGCCCCTGGAAATGCCAGCCACTGGGCTCCACTGCTTGCAAAAGCAAACGGGTAGGAGCCTTCCCAGCTGCGAAGTAGGCAGCACCGGGGGTGGCTGACGGCAGCGCCGCCCAGCTGCCGTGCAGAGCTGCCGGGAAGTGGTGGCACGGGTTACACCTACTGCGTCACCTGCCCTGGCTGACCTCAGCCCCGTAAATCCAGAGGACAAAGCTGAAAGCATGGGAAAAGCTAATTAAATGTAGCACTCCAATAAAATTCCTCTAAAAATTTTTTATTAGCTTTATGCAAAGCAGTTTACTCATTCTTTTACTATTCTGCTCATGCTTTCTTTATGAGGACAAGCCTCTTCACGAGTGCTGGAAAACCAAGGTGTGGGGTAATCTGCTGATTTTGTGACATCGCCCCATTAAGTGCCAGTTTGGCATGGTCCAAGAAGGGCGATGAGCTGCTGCGCACACGGTCAGCCACCCTGAGTGGAAGAAGTGGCTCCTTGGTTTCCAGTGATTACTGATCGCCTCCTGGGGCAAAAGAAACCAGCCAAAGATCTGCAAACAGTTAAAAATAAACCCACTGAAGACTTCTGGAAATGGTATGAAGCGCTATTTCAGCCTCTTCAGTTTTGTTCTACATCTGCAAAAACTTGGTGCCAGCAGAAAGTGGCAGAGAAGGTGGCCTGTCTGTAATGACTATCATCTTCATCCTCTAGCTGTGCCCGGAAGAGGAGACTACTGTGAAAATACATCTCTGAAATTAAAAGTAATTTCCCAGGAGCCTCTCTGCTTATTTTCTTTAATTTAGAAAGCTGGCTTACCTTGCATTAACGGGGGCTTGAGCAACATATTCTTTATAAGCAGGTGTAAAATACACCTAATACAAATGGATGATGACAGGGTCTTGTAATGGTCCTGGCTGTTCCTCCATCCAGAAGGACCTCATGCAGCCCCCAGCCCCAAGCAGTGGGGTGGCAGAGCCACCTTGTAACAGAGCTTGTACCACGCACTGCCTGGCAGCACCCCACGGCCTCCTGCCCACACCTTGTTGGTGTTGGGTGCACCTCCTTAGCACCCATGGACCCAGCATCAGAGCCACAGGGGCTCTGCTGGTGCCCGGACTCCTTCACCCGGTCAGTTGAAGCCTGTGAGCTTCACAGTCAGGGTGGGTGACAGCAGCTTGTGGAGCTGCTGGCGTGTTCCCCATTAGGAAATGTCTATCAATGCCTGTTGGTTTGGTCAGTCTCAGATGTTGTGTGTTTGCTGGAGAGAAGAGCTTGGCGAAGAGAGGGCTCTGGGGAGACCTTATAGCAGCCTTTCAGTACCTAAAGGGGGCCTACAGGAAGGATGGGGAGGGACTCTTTATCAGGGAGTGGAGCAATAGGACGAGGGGTAACGGTTTTCAACTGAAAGAGGGGAAGTTTAGATTAGATACTAGGAAGAAATTCTTTACTCTGAGGGTGGTGAGGCACTGGAACAGGTTGCCCAGGGACGCTGTGGATGTCCCTTCCCTGGAAGTGTTCAAGGCCAGGTTGGATGGGGCTTTGAGCAGCCTGGTCTAGTGGGAGGTGTCCCTGCCCACAGCAGGGGGGTGGAACTAGATGATCTTTCAGGTCCCTTCCAACCCGAACCATTCTATGAAGATGAGAAGGCTCCCGCAGCAGGCAGCAGTGCTGGTGTCTCACCGACAATGAAAAATGCACCACCTGTGTCCGAACTGGGTAAAACGCCTACAGACAGCCCGAGCACCAGTTTGGAAAGCCAGTGAGTTTCAGCTGCAAGAGCTGCTGTGCCCGTGAGCGGCGCCAGGGCGAAGGAAGACTCATCATGCCCCAGGTTTGGTTACTTTATAACGCTTCACAACAGATATACTGCCTGCGCCGTCCTCTAGATGTCAGCGACAGCCAGCACGTCCCAACTCCCCACTCCCACCCACACCCCACCATGGCTGGGCTGGACTCTCCCCTCCTCCCCTGGCTTCATTCTCTCTGTGATACAGAACTGACCCTTCGTGGCAGCACCGAAGGAGATGGTCCTCCAAACCAAGCTGAGACGCAAATCTGTGACCTCGCTTTTTGAAAAGGACAGTCTCCAGTTTTCCTGTGGGTTACCCATCGTTGATAATAACGGTTTCTCGCTATGCGTTGGTAGGACCAGGCCATCCAGATGATGAAGCTAACACAGGGGTGCTTTCCCAAAGCCAGTACGCTCTCCTCAGAGGTGAGCGGAGGAGGATTGCTGCAGTCCCCTGATCAGGATGGGGAATTCCGTGCCGGCATGTGCTGATGGTGTTACAGGAGGGTCTTCAACAACGGATAGACAAGGAGGTGCAGGAGAAACAGAAGGCTATTCAATAATTTTCTATGCTAATTTATATGAGAATGAACTTATTATGGAGCTTCTGGTAAAAGAATCTTCCATCAAAGTATTTCTCAGTGAAAAATGAGGTGATGAGAGTGCACAAAAAATGGCCAACATACCTAGTCTTTGGGGCTTCTATCTTTTAAGGAGGATGTGAAAAATAATTCATTTATTGATTTTGTGGGCTTGATTTCTAACATTTTATTCTACGAGGGAAGTGGACAATGTTTTTCTAAACAACTCTAACATGAAAATCTTCAGTCAGCACAATGCGAAGACCACATTCACCAGAGACCTCGTTCTCTACCTTCACCCTCTTTTCCTCCTCCCCTCTTTTTATTCCCCTCAGGGATGTCAAAAAGGTCTTCAAGAAGGTGCAGTCATCATTTGCTCTCCTACAGTGTTAAGTATCTATAAGAGGATCTTTTATAAGGACTGTTGTCTCTGATGGGTTGAAGACATTGCAAAGAAACAGACATCACAACGCACAGCTGGGTGGGATAGAGGAAGCTAAGAAAACCTGGAATGTATTTTGAGTCTCAACCATCACCATCCCTGAAGAAGGATTAATTTAAACTTCGGGTGGTATGTAACCCTGAGAGGATGTCGAGCAGGTCTTAATGGTAAAGATGATCGTGTAAAGTTACAGTGATCAAAACTCTTGACAGTCTTTAGCTGGGAAAAACTGCTCAAGTAGCCACCATTTCATGTTTTATTCTCAGTGGTTTTAGGACATATGCAACACTGATTTTCTTATTATTATTAACCATACCAGCATCTGTCCCATTGGGGTTCAGAGAGCATAAAATCCATAGCACCCCTTGGGGCAGTGACGCATCTGCTGCATGGGATTTCAGTGAACAGTGAGAGGTGTTCTCTGATGGGTGGTGCTTTGCCATGGCAATTGATTATCCTGGGAAGAAGATAATCAAGATGTTTGATACACTTATCAAATATCCCACGATATCTCGCGTATCTTCATAACTGGTCAGCTGGTGACGCAGGGCAGGGAGATTGACATGAAGTGAGGGAGGGTGGCAAAGGGAAGAGGCCACCGGCATGGAGGTTGTATTTGAAGACGTGACAAGGTGTGAAGTGAGGAGAGAGGACTGGAAAATACACTGATAAATGTGCTGGAAGTCCAGCTAGGATGGTATGACAAGGCCGGGGGAAGGAGGATCCAGCTGTGGGAGCCTGCTGAGGGATGCGTGCAGGGAGCAGGCTGGAGCAAACCCCACAAGAGTGATTTTGGGGGCAAACACTGTGCTTTTGGCTTGACGTGCAGGAAAGCCAGGCAGCAAGCCTGCGCCGGGAGGTGAAGGAGAGGCAGCAACAAGAGTGGGCAGAGGAGCGGGAAGAGGGAGAGCCTGAGCACTCGGCTGCTGAAAGGCAGATTTTGTACGTGCTCAGGGAAAAGTTGCCATTGCCCTTATCGCACTCCCCACAGCTCACACGAATAAAGCCACCACCGCAGCAGGTCTCAGGCCCCTCACATGCAGGATTTTATGCTGGGGTGACCGCTGTCTGCCGTGGACAGTCACGTCCCTTGTTCAAATTAGTGGGGAATTAAGATACTCCTTTACCAACTTTTTTTAATATGCGTGTCTAAACTGAAATCAATTTTTAAAAGACGGCTGTCTACTCGTGGTATTTCCAAGATCTGTATTTCTCTCCTGCAGCTGATAGAAGTTCAAGGGGCGCGTATCTGGCTATCGATTTTTCTGACACCTTCGAATTAGTCGAAGGTTAAAGTCTGTCAAGAGAATGTTTAATTCATGTATTTAGCAAACGCAGTTCTGTCATCTGCCCACACAATATGCCCAGGAAATACGCTAAGTTGGAGCAATAGCTCAGTCAGGGCTAAGATGAGAAACTGTTGAATGGCAAGACTTCCGCCAAGGCGCTGAAAGCAAGTATCAGGATCATCTCTGTCTTCGTTACACCTCTAAATTATGAATTCTGCTAGCTGAAGTAAAGGGATCTTTCTGGACTTGCTTCATGGAGTTCCTCTGTGCTATCGTAGAGGGGAGACCTCCTCATCGCAGGGATCTCAGTTGTCCCCAGACATCAGTGGCGCTGGCAGCAGAGCGGGACTCTGCACCGGCTCAGCTGCTGCTTCTGCCTGACAGAAGGGTCACTACGGCAGTAGGGGAAACCTCATACGACAGCTACTTCCTGCAAGGGAGACTTACTAAAGTGAAAGGAGTCTGAGGGCGATGGAGATAAGCTGGCCATGAACAAACTTCAGCTGGAATTTGGAAGGAGGTTTATTTTTTGGCGCAAGAGAAGTGGGATTTTGAGACAACCTTCCAACTGACATAGTAGAGCCAAAAAACCAAACCAAACCAAAACAAAAACCCAGGGAAAAAATGTCAATCCAGACCCAGGTTTTAGCTAGAGTTGGGTAGTTTTACGAAACAGACTCTGTGACGACAGAAATGGCAGAGGATTTGGCTCTGTAACCCAAGAGATCTCCTTCAGGTTGACTACTCAATGCAGACCGTGACATTTTGTTGCACTGAGAAGCCGTCGCCTCTGCATGCTTCCGTGGGTTTGATGGATACCCACACTTTGCTCAGAGTGAGAATGCTCCAAAGGACATGAAACGACCACTTAGGGCTTAAGTATGATAGCCTGGCTGGAGCCCTACCGATGCTGCAGCAATCTACCTTAATGACTCCAGAGGCGTTTCACAGCAGTGCTGCAGAGCTGTCCTGACCTGAAAGGCCTCTCACGGCTTCCCCTGAAATTTACGCCACTCAAGGAAGCCATCTGAAAGAAAAAAACACATCCGCCACAACCGGGAAGAAAACTGGAAGGATTTCAAGCTATGAAAACCCAGAGAAGATAGAGCGTTAAAGGAAAATTATACCAGCGGTGCCAAGGATTATAAAAGTCTCGTAGGTGGAGGAAGACCATTAGGGCCGGGGTCACGGTGAAAGCCATTATCAGCCCTTATGGGGCACAGCACGGCTGGATGGCGGTGGGATGCCCGGCCTCCATGGGTCCGGCGCCGGCAAGGGGCAGCTGCTCAGGGGGCTATATCCAGCTCAGCAAGCAGCTTTCCTGTCTTTCGGAGATGACATATGGCCCTGTCACCACTGCAGACAGGGGACGTCACCAAAGGGCTCTGCAAAGGCTGTTCCCAGCAGAGACAGTCATCAGGCAACAGCTAAAAGAGGACAATACGGGGATGCTGGCAAAGGAAGCTGAAGCAGAAAGAACTGGACTCCTCTCCAGACACAGCTTTAATTAGGAAATTTGTAATTAAATTATAAAAATTAAGTATTTGAACACGTTAGTATGCTGCCCATGTCGTGCTTAAGAGTGACTCAGCTTTATCAGTCCTCACACCTGAAAGGCTGCTCACACACCAGCCATCTCTGCCTCTCCGCACCTACGCTTTTCCCTCCCTGCCCCCATTAAGCACGTAAAAACATGGAATTCAGAGAAGTTAAAGGAAAAAGAAGGAGAAAAGAGCTGTTAGCGCGACTTCAGCCCTGGCTGCAGGCTCCACGGGACAGATTTTGCAGATGGAGGGAGGACAGGCTGGTGTTTATGTCCTGCAAGACCAGGAGCCCCGCGGTCGCTGCACCCACACCGTCTCCGGCACCGTGGGTGCCGTCCTTGCAGCTTTGTCCTGTGGAAGAGAAATTGGCACACAAATTGGCAGGGAAGAAAGAAAATTGGCTGAAGTTATCTTGAAAATGCATGCAAAACCCATGGAATCTGGCAATTACCCTTTTCCTACCGGGAAGGTGTGAGCTGGAAGTACTTAATGAAGAGAGGAGGAGGGATGGACTCGCAGCAGCTGGAAAAGCAGGCTGGGACAGACCTCAGCTGTCAAATTCAGCAAACCTCACCCGCTACAGCCCCGTGTTCTTCACCTCAGCTTGCCCACGGCCACCCCATCACCCTCAGTGGGTTTCTCTCCCTGCCAGCACTGAGCTGTGTCTTAATCATTCGGTCGCACATCGGGGAAATGAATCCCTCGTGCATAGGTGCAGCTGGTGGTGGCCTGGTCCCTTTGGGAGGAACAGGGAAGAGCAGCCATGGCTTTTGTTTGGCAGCCGGGGCTGGCAGTCCTGCCACGCTCTCAGCTCTGGCACCTCACAGCGAGGTGTTTGCAAAACCTCGCTGATTCTTGAAGCGCCTCGCCCAAAGAAAAGAGGTACAATCCAAGCTGCTACCAGTTGTTTGTTTTTAATGTTGGTTCCCAGCAGAATAACTTAGTCTGCCAAGTTTATTTATGGAAGGTGCTCTAATGCAGAGACACGTAGGCTCAATTCTTGTTTTACGCATCTTAATGTTCATCGATTTAAGTGGAAATGCTCATGTCTCCAAAGGGTTGCAAAGACAAGGTAAGCGGAGTTTGCTCTGCAGCACAGCTACGGGAGATAGCACCTGGGCCTGGAAGGGGTGTGTGATCTTTGGGACTCCAGGGGTGTCGAAACATTGTGCTGTTTATTCCCGTTATGTGAACAATACCTTCTCTCTCACGCATCAGGGAGAAGGAAGCACCCCCAGGTGGATGCAGGGCTGCTGCGTGATGTGAGGTGTCTTCTATATTAGAACAGTTATTAGAACATCTTATTAGATGTTCTTAGAAAGGTATATATTAGATGCTATTAGAAAGCTATATTAGTGAGGCGTCTTTCTGTATTAGAAATAGTGTGACCAGCAGAAGGAGGGAGGTGATTGTCCCCCTGTACTCAGCACTGGTGAGGCCACACCTTGAGTATTGTGTCCAGTTCTGGGCACCTCAATGCAAGAGAGATATCGAGGTGCTGGAGCGAGTGCAGAGGAGGGCAACGAAGCTGGTGAAGGGCCTGGAGAATAAATCTTATGAGGAGCGATTGAAGGAGCTGGGACTGTTTAGTTTGAGGAAGAGGAGGCTGAGGGGAGACCTCATCACTGTCTACAACTACTTGAAAGGCCATTGTAGAGAGGTTGGTGCTGGTCTCTTCTCACAGGTAATTAGCAATAGAACAAGAGGGAATGGGTTCAAGCTGCAGCAGGGTAGGTTTAGGCTGGACATTAGGAAAAAATTCTTCACAGAAAGAGTGGTTAGACACTGGAATAGGCTGCCCAGGGAGGTGGTGGAGTCACCATCCCTGAATGTGTTTAAGACTCATTTAGATGCGGTGTTAAGGGATATGGTGTAAGGGAGAACTTTGTAGAGTGGAGTTGATGGTTGGGCTCGATGAGCCCAAGGGTCTTTTCCAACCTAAATGATTCTATGATTCTATGATTCTGAGGACGGCAGTAGCACCACGTAAGGGCTCTTTCCCTTACAGGGTGACCCCGCTGGGACCATCCTGGAGCGTGGGATGAGGTGCTCGGGGGTCTGCCTTCTTCCCCAGACACAAAGGAAGGAATTTCTGCTACTGCACCTACCTACATTGGCTTCGCATCTGAGCTCCTCTTGAGGGGAGAGGTGGAATTATTTTTAAGACACGAATCATTTGACTTCTGGATATTGCCCTGGGGTGAAATGAGTCATGGGCAGAAGCGTGTGCTTTCCCCGGAGAGTGTGAGGTGCCTCTCCCAAACATAGATGTACGTACTTTGGATGGGGCAATTTAGCAGCTCGGGACTGGCCCACATTTCTCAAGGATTCTGCTTCTGAACTCCCTTTTTCCATGTCAGAATCTAACAATTTCTTTCTTGCCTTTTAAAAACAATTATTCCAGGCTGCAGCTGACCTTTTTTTCAGGGTGCTAGTTCCTTAATACTAATTTCTAATGTTTCCGAGATTCGTCAGGGGATTGAATGATGTGTAATACTCACCTTTAAAGTAATGAATTCAGGGAGGACTTGCACCCAGAACCACATTGGCCTGTGCCGCACCGTGCAGCCTGAGGGAGGTTACTTCAGAGCGGAGTGTAAGGGCACCTTTAGCGACAGCTCGGTTGAAGTCTACGGAATGAACGTGGGAAGTCCTTCTGGCATCTAAAAAGCAAATCAAGTGAATGTGCCAGTTCAGGAGAACCTTCTCACCGCCCAGACAGCCTGCTCCAGGGTAGGTACAAGGAGATGCAGACAGACTGACAGACACAGAGATGACTTTTAAGTACTTTTGCCCACTGATGCACCCCTGGCACAGAGAGAACACACAGAGCTGGGGACACGTGGGGGGATAACAGCTAGTGGCAACGCTGACTGCCCTCGGTGTATTCCCTGGCAGAAATGGCAGTGCCATGGGTTTACAGACAGAGCACAGGCAGCGATGCTATAGGAGCAAAGTGATGCAGAACATCTCTTCTACTTACTCTCTGGAAATCAAGAATTTTCCGCCCACCCCTGCAGCAAAATCTGGCTGCTTCTACCCACCGTGACACAACAGCTGAGCTGCTACAGCTCCGCTCGCTTCAGAGAGGTGCTACCGATGCTGCATCAGCTGAGGATCTCATTTCAGGAATTTCAGGCTTGCCTGTCCCATCCGTATCTCTTTTACTCTTCCTGTGTTACAGCAGGTGGCACAGAACCTCGCTCCAGGGTGCAGAAGAAACCACAAACGGGTAGTTTTCATAGCGGTGTTCACACTGGAGATAACAGGCAAGTTTCAGGCCAGCATGATAAGGTATTAAAAATTACACGCTAGACTGAGAATCAAGGGAAGACCGCAATGATGCAAACCTCTACCTTTGATCAGTCTCTTAAATGTGTAAAACATATTTAAATACGGATTGGCAAAGTGGACAGGCAAAACAGGAACCCACATTCCTTTCAGAAAAGAAAAAGCAGCGCTCCTTAATATTTTAGCCCAAGGAGCAAAACTTCCAGCGTGTGAAAGTTTCCCGGCCGCGCTGCCCAAGCCACCCCAGAGGATCTGTCCTTTATTTCCATGGTATTTATTGACTAACCCAAGCACAAAAATGGAAGACAAGAAATCAAGAAATCACCCTTTTTTTTTTTTTCTTTACTGCTATTTATCTGGGGAGGACCTAGACCCTAACCCTGCAGGTATTCTGCACATTGCAACTCCCACTGAGTCAAGAGGGACGAAAGCCGCTCAGCACCTTACAGAAAGGGGGTCCCCCACCCCAGGCGCACAGCTCTGCCGTGCCCTTCCAGCTGCCCGAGCCAAAGCGCAGGCTGTCACCAGAGGGAGCTGCAGCAAGGAGAGAGACTCGTATTTTTTCATTGTTCTCTTTGGCACACACAACACTCTTCTGATGCCTTTTTTATTGAATTACATTTTTTATTAGACGAACACGGTTTATAATATATAATTTAAAACTCCACGTGTACACAGCCTAGGATGCAACGTGCTCCCTCCCCGCGCTGAGTTACGAAAAACACTGACGCCGTGAAGGTGAACACACCAGCTCTGCGTTTGCGACCTCACAGGGGTGTTACAAATGGTGGGGAGTGGAAGCTTTGCACGCAGGTAGGTCTACGCGGGACAGGACAAAGCACATTAGGAAGAGGTAAAGAATAGGAAGAAGAGAATAAGCCAGATCTGCTCCGGCTGCTCTCAAGAAACTGTTCTCCATTTCCCCTCCCAAATCCATTAAGAGGGTGAAGGATAGGCCGTGATGGAGGTGGAGTCGCTCCATTTCACGCACGGCCCTGCCAGCCAAGGGCCCTGGTGAGGACTGCGGCTCAGGCGGCCGTCAACAAGCCACATGCCGTCCTGCACCACATCTCCCACTCCCGCTCTCTGTGCGGGGCGAACACGCGGGGCTCCCTCCTCCTCCTCCCACTTGCTGCCAAGACATAGTGAAATCAGCAGACAAGTCACTGAAGACTAACGGGATTCGGCGCTTTCCTGGTGATGACCCCACTCCTGCACTCCTATGAAGTGCCACAAGGCACTGCCTAAAATCTCAGGGACCTACTGCTGAATCACAGCATTCCCAGAATTGGACTCCTTAAATAAATGGCCTGATGCGGGGACAGGGCAGGAAGGGACAACCAAGAAATCCACTGAGAGCCCGGCAGCTCCTCTTCATTTCAGTGATAGCACTTGGGCTGCTCAACACTGGAATCAGATAGTTAAAATGTGTAAACATGGACTTAGGGGCTTTAGAATCATAGAATAACGACAGACTAGGATTACATAGAATTACTCCAGGTCCACTTCCCTTGGAAGGTTTGATTCTAGACAGCCAACAAAAAGGAAAGGGGGGGGGTGGGGGGAAGAGAGAAAGCCATACTAGGAAAAATCAAGAGTTCTGAAGACTCATCAAAAACTGTTTCAACCTTACAAAGCGTGTGTCTTTTTACTCAGGCCTCAAAATTAATTTACTGCATTATTAAAAAAATAGCAATATAGAAACTACCCCTTTCTCAGTTCAAAATTTAAGCGCATCTAAGAAGACCCTACAGTAACAGCCTTCTTTCTGGCAAGGCACTATCCAGTAGTGTGTGGCACAAACAAAACCACCTCTATCAAAGCCACTGATACAGTGAATGTGCACGTGCACGTCAGCCCACACAGCAGCTTTAGCTAGGTACGAAGATTTACAGTTCAATCCACACTGCCCTCCCTTTTAAAAAGTGGGGTAGTTACAAGTATGAGCTAAAAATCGGGATCATTTGGTTCTCAAGCATACCTTTATATGCAAGTATTTTAAACAAAACTAAGAATTTGCTATTTCTTTCAATGAATGGCTCTAGTTTCCACAGACTTTTTCAGTTAACCGATAGCTACATTTCATCATTACAAAACTGGTTTAAAAAATTCCAGATCATCTTGTGTAACAAACTAGAACTCTACTTGTTTTAATTACAAAAATAAGGCTGTCGCACAACAGACCAAAATTCACATTCAAGCAACGTATATACTTTTTTTTTTTTTTTAAACTAGCCACTTATAATTCAAAAGCACATATTCTAAGGGACTTACACTGCCAATCCATGCAAGCAAGCAGGATATCTTTGGAGCTAGTGCTGTCCGCCATACGACCGATTATGCCCCCATGCGTGCTCTGAAATAAGCTCGGTTTACCTAACGGCCGTAAGAGGACTAGCTCTCCACTGAACAGCAGGCTTCTATTCTGCAATTATCAAAATTCAAGAGGAGTTTTGTGAAACTAATTTCATCCCTGGAGAAATCAGTGTGGTTTTGCCTTTCACATCAGTAAACCTGGGATTTTGCCCAGGATTACTCACGTGAATTTTCTTACACACTTTTAGGTAAGTTTTTCGAAACTGGAACTTCAGGGAGTTCTCAAAGTTTACAACATATCAAGTACGTGATAAATCCAGGATGGCTTCTCTGTAATCAACTGCGTAATTATGTAAATTTCTATCTGTATTCATTTGCAAAGTTAAATATTTTTCTTCAACCTTTTTTTTAGGAACAGTTATACTGAACTCAGTGAAGTTAACAACATACAGCTCCACCTCATGTCACACTCCCTTCCTATAGTGAGGTTCAAGTCTCATGAAAATACGGGATTGGTGACAAGAACGTCACAGTAACTTACCACAGACAACGTAATTCTTAAAAATGCACATACAGATATGTATATGCCTGTTATCAACTCCCATTCAGCATTCCTCTAGAGAAGGTGCTGTAGCTAAGATTTTGACCAGTAAATGGAACACTGACTTGAAATCTGTGTGTGCTTTTGCTCCACCCAACCCTTTAACTGAGCTGAGGAGGCATCAGAGGATTCAAAGAGAAACTGATTTACAGATGGACTCCTTTAGCATCTCCTTTTTCAAAGCTTTCTTGCCTTTGTACTAGAGGGAAAAGCCACATAGCTGTAAGCAGTTTGCAGCTGAGACAACACAAACAGGAAGGCAACCTGTTCTTTGCTCTAGCAACTGGTAGTCGTGAACACTGTTCGTGTCATACCTCTGTAGTTACGAGTAAGCCCTTGTCCAAAATCTGAGAGGCTACAGTTCTCCCTACAGGAGAAGGGACTCGGATGATGACCTAGCATGCACCCTCAGCAAATCTGTGAATAACACCTGAACCTGGTTCGGTGGTTGGTAACAGCCGGCAGAGCTTCAGTCCAGTGGCATCTCAATAACCTTGAGGGTTGGGCCAACAGAAACATCGGGAAGTTTGATAAGGGCAAGTAGAAACTTCTACCCTTGGGGGTGGTGAGGCAGCAGTATGGGCTTGGAAGCAACCACCAGAAGTAACACCCCTGCTGAAGGGACCTGGGGATTTTAGAGAATGCCAAATTGATCGTAATCTAGCAACGTACTCACTGCAAATAGGGGAAAGCATGCAGTGCACCACTGCAGGCTGAGGAAAGTTATTATCCCCCTCTACTCAGCACTGGTGAGGCAAATCCGAAGTATCGTTTTGGGACCTTCTCTCAGTTCAAGAGGGATGTAAACAAACTGGAAAAAGTAGCCCTCCACCAAAGCAAAGCAGCCAGGGGCCTAAAGCTCACAGCTTGTGAAAAGAGGTTGAGGTGGCCAGGTTTGTTTAGTCTGGTAACGAAGGCAGCTAAGAGGTAATCTAATGGTAGCCTACAACTATCTTGAGGGCAGCTACAAAAAGGATGGTGCCAATCTCTTCCTGTGAGTACCAAAAAACATAGCAAAGGAACCAGCCACAAATTACAGCCTGGGAGTAGAGGCCGGACCTTAAAAGGAAGTTTTCACTAGGAGAGTACTGGAGCACTGGCACAGGTTACCTAGAGGGTTACGAGATCCTTGTATTTGGATATTTTTAACACTCTGCTAAACAAACCCATATCTGACTCGAGCTAGTGTTGGTGTTAGCCCTGATTTTGACAGTGCTGGACCAGATGACCTCCACTTGTCCCTTCCAACTAACATGTCTCAGATGCCATGGTTATTGATTTTAACAGAACATGTGATTTGTTGCACAAAGCATTGCTTTCTGATACTTTTTACAAGTTTGTCTTCCTTCAAACCACACGGCACAGTCTGAGTGATGCTGTGATTGCAAAGAAGCTTTCCCACATAATGGTTGTCTTTCATTTACCCAAAGACATGAAGAAATTTATTGGAATGGCACTACCCTGTCATTATGAAATCACTTGAGTAAAAGCTACATTACAGCATAGCTGTTATTTTCATACCCAGACTTGATTCAAAATGCATAATGCAATTTGACTTCTGTCTAGAATGCATTTTGTAATGGCTATTGGCAAGTCAGGGGCCCAAGTTCTGCTGTGTGCATCAATGCAGTCCTACTGGAACAATCCCCACTTCCTTTACTTGGCTCCTGTTCCTCAGTTGAGCTGACCATTGTGGCTTCATCCAGAAAAGCACATGTTCAGCTTTCTCACTGTCTTTCAGGCACCTCCACATTTTCACACCTAGGGATATAACCAGGACAACAGCTGGGCGAGTTAGGTGTGTTCTTGGACCATGGTAGAGGGTTTAACCATCCATGGGACTGAGCCCTGGCTCTCAGAGTATCCCCCTGACTCTCATGTGGCTAATGGTGGAGCTGTGTGTTATTGAAGGTAAACTCAAGGTTTTGGCAAAATTTCATTTTAAGACAGTCCAACTGTAGAGCTCCAACTTTGGGTGTTAAGTCTTTCTCAGTCAAGAGAGAACAATATTATCATTAGCTATGAGACCTCTTCTTCTGAACTACCCAGTATTTTTCAGCAAATGTTTTCCTGCACGTTTCACCTGCATTTGGAACAGGAACCACGTCAAAATATTTAACTTTGGCATCTCCTCCATGATAACAACTGTTTTTAAACAGTCAGTTGCAACGTGCATCATTAGACAAATCAAGTTTTCATGAACAAAGTTAGCAGCCCATGTCTCTTACGATAAACGTGATCTAACATAAACATCACAATAAATAAATATAGAGCAAAAATACAGCAGTATTGGCTTAGACTGAGATCTTAAGATTGATGATTTTTACCTTCTGGATCACAGCCAGCATAAGCGTTCTAATAACCACCGGCAATTTAACTATCATGATGAGCTAAGTTCAACTACAGTAGTTGGAAGAATTAAAAGAGGTAAGGAATCTGACTACATAAGAACGTAGACGACATGAATGACAGACGCCCTACACTTCCGCTCCTTATTCTCAAACATAGGTGTCTGTTAGAGTACCAGTGCCCAGTTGCAAAAGCAATCCAAAGACAAAAGTGAAACATTAACAATAAGTATTTTTAAAAAGGAAGATGAGTAGCCTGGCCTTAATCCTGTTTCATATACGTGTTATTAACTCCACATTACTGGAGAGCACCGACTCATGGCAAGCAGACTACTACTAATGATGCATGTTTGCTCTATCACAGTGATCCATTAGGGAAGCTGTTGTGTGCTGAAGAACAGGGTCATTCATCCGGGAGATGTGCTTGTCGATACTTCAGGCAGGCCTTCTAGGGTTCTGACTCCTATTTAAGAGAAAAGGGGGAAAAAAAAAAAAAAAAAAAAAGGATTTTTAATGGTATGAATACATTCTCATCTCCTGTGTCTGTGACCTTCACATTAAAGATGCCCCTAAACCCGGTCCACACAGCAGCTGAGGATGCATCACTCTGCAGTACTACCAGACTGAAGCAGTGATCTGGCCAAGTTTATAGAGACGCTCCTCCAGGCCTACAACGGGTTACTTCCCAGGAACAGAGCTGCAGAGAAACTGCTATTTCTGATTGCAGTGGGACATCATCTTTTTCCTAGGACTGGTTATTCAAGCTATGAAGCAAGGCAGGCTGCCAAAATAACCTGCTTTTGCAGTTCCCTGCTGAGGTTCCCTCCCACTCTTGTCCCTCATGGGGTCCAGAAATAAATGAATTCCTGGCAGAAGAACGCCATAGATAACCAAGAGCTACCGTCCAGGCATGAAACAGTACTACTACCAAACACAGCTATACCTACAGTAGTCAAGGGAAGAAAAATCCTCCCCTCTGATCTACTGCCCAAAGGTGCACCATACAGTCTCTCTGAACAAGTGTTCAGGCTTCCATATGGCAATAAACTCTCCTCTATTATACTGCCCTCAACAGAAAGATGTTATCTGGCTTTGTGTTCTGACCTGTATATATGTGTTTGTTAAAACTGAATTCTTATCCAAAAAGTTAATATAACTCCTCACTGCTCCAGCATGTAAGCATTTTAAAAAGGAATGCCTAATGAATAAATGCTGTCCTGCTTGAGCCATTAGGCCAGGCTGGCTCAGTAAGATGATGTTTTGGTAACATAAACTGCAGATATTCCAGTGAATAAGATCCTAGTTCTGTCTCCTGTTGCTTTCAATTTAGATTGATAATGTGAAGGAGAATGCATTCTCTAAACTTCGCTTATCTGCTGCCTCAAATTAACTTCCATGTATAATGCTTGGTTTCATTTGAAATGCTTTGCTTTTCATGGCAACCATTTCAATTACCTCATTAGCATGAAGCTGATAAGGACAAGGTGCGGATCAGGGCAGTGGCGCATCTGAACACACAGAGTTGTTTCGGTTCAAAAAAATTCAATCTCAATATTTCAAGAATTCCATTAAAAGTTTGGAATTCTACACTGACCTTTGATGCCAAAGTAGGTTTCAGTCCAAGAAAGGCAAAGACAGTGTTGCTCTCCTTTGATTCAAAAAAGCTATCGTAATCCTAAAGAGGAAAAAAAAAAAAGAGATGACTCAACATTTGTATTCATGTTTTCCTCATTGATCTTACCAAACCAGGTACTACACTAAAGGGTGATATGTAATAATGCTCAGGAAAATACTGATACTTATGCATATTTTCCTATGCAAACCTAAAAGCTCTTCTAAACTGCAATGGTATCACCAACTACAATGGCAAAGAAAAACACATAAATTCTCTAACTACAACACCTTTCACCTCTTTATTTGACAGAAAAATACAAACATGGACTTGCATTAAAAGGAAATATATAGTGGGTATATTTTAAAGGGTATTTAATTGCCTAACAATGCAAATAAGTTTCTGACTGGCTTTCCAATTTGCATTTTAGCAAATAAAATACTTCCTAACATGGAAAGCTCCAAGAAGTCATCCTAAGGCAGCTGAACTCCTTATTTCTTCTGTGGTGGAACAGAGACTTCATCATCATTGTATCCTTTGAAATCAGCTATCATATCTCAGCCTTGGACAACCACATACTTAAATATAAAACATTACCATAAAGTAACTTGTTGTACAGAAAGATAAAAAACGAGCCTCATTATCATGATTAAGTTACTTTTAGGCTCCAGCTGCTTAAGATCAGGTTCTGATGTCAATGTGCTACTACTACTTTTACTGACTTGTTTATTGCGTTGGACACCTGCTAATCTTCTCTCATCAGATGAGCTGACCATATTCAGTTTTCAAGGGAAAGAGAGAAAAACGGAACACAGTTTAGAGAATAGATTTGGCAACTGGCAAGAAGCCAAGAAGCTACAGGTTCTTTTCATGGTTTGGCAAAGATTTCCTCTATGACCACTAGCAAACAATAAAGCACCCAGTTGAGAGTCTTTTCCTCCACCACATAACTGCGGAATGGAAATATTAATCCTTATTTAACCACTTCTGACAAGTAAAATACTCTGTAAATGTCAGGAAATTTCAGGTATGTGCTCATCACTACATTGCAATTATCTCTAAATATCTAAGATTAGTAGTTACGCTTAACTTGCAAGCATTCAACAAGAGAAATCCCTTTAAATATTGACTGTGCACACACATGCTTTCAATACAGAATAGTATCAGGCAGTCTCCATGCCTCCACACACTTCCCATCTGTGTAACAGTCATTCCCAAAGTTAGCACTTCAGCTCCTAACCTCTAATCTCATTGTTACAGTTTCAGGTGCTTTCCCTGAAATTGGACCTCAATTTTTCCCCAAGAGCATCTGCTTTGCACGCTTGTGTCCTTCCACTCCTGCCTTCTCTCGAACCTGTAACCTCACAAACCACCCTACAATCACAGGGGACCATGTAAGATAAAGAGAGGCAGCCCTAACAGAAAAGCAGAAATCTTTCTCTGACCTGGCTATTCTTGGAAGGCCATCATAGGATATACAAAGATTAGGAACCTTCTTTTATCTCCCAACTCATGCCTGGACAATATCCACTTGTGCTTACATTTTGGCTTCTCAAATCCTAGGCAGGAAGTAAAAAAGATCTGAGCAAGCATTCTGCTTCCCAGTATTTCTCTGCGTCTTCACAATGCAGTGTGAATCCCTGAATGGCCCTTCATCCCACCTGCCAGACCCAATTATAAGATACACCAAATTATATCCTTGCAGAAGGATGGTTGGTATTTCATGAAATAGCTTTGTAAGGAAAGCATGTGCTTGTAGATGAAGACTTTACTTCTCTTCATTCTCTTTTTTTTTCTCTCCACCAACGTAAAATAAAAGATTGTTTGGACAGAAAATACATAGTCATCATAGCAAGGATAATATACCTCCCACGAGATCCATAATCTTCCTGCAGATGTGCAGAATTTCTCTGAAACCCTTTATGGTGTGCTAGACAAAGATGCTTTACTAGCATTTCCATAATGAAAATATATACAAATATATACAAACATGAATACAACTGTCCTGGGGAAGTTGCCTAATCATTCAAATAGGCCCAGAAAAAACATTGCTGCACAGCAGCAGTTTCCCAGCCTAACCCTCTGTATTAAAAGCTATATTAAAATGTCTACAGATCCTTTCAGCTTTCATACACATGTGTATCTATATATATACAGAGAGAGCACAGGCATTTCTTTTCTCTGGTTTTCAATTCCATGGTTTTTCTATGTGCGATACATAATTTCCAATGAAATCCACTCACTTCACTGTATGGGAAGAGCCAAGTGTATTTGCTTTCACTGCCAGGGGAACGAAACACTTCAAGGAACAAAACAGTTCTGGAGCAAAGGAAGGTAGAATCTCCTGCGATGATCAGCATCATAGATGGGAAAACAGACTTTGCAGACAGATGCTGCTTACCATTATGAGCACAGAACTATTACTGTTACTGTTTAAAATGCTAACATATGAAGTTTTAAGTTCCTCACTGTTAATTTTAGGTATGGTCTGTTCTACCTAACTTTGAAATTAAACATATAATTAAACAGAGGAAATAGCCACTTTTACATTAAATTAAAAACTCACTGAACTGACGCTAACTTCTGAATTAACATAAATTTACAATTAATAGCCAGAAAGTAAATCCAAATAAAATAGACAGATCTCACAACTAAGCCACGGCATAAACTGAAACAGTATTGAAAGCAACCCCAACAATGCCATGGATTAAAAAGGGATGATGTAATCCCTGAATACCTAGAGGAGTAATCAGTAATACTGAAGCTCTGCAGAAGGGTGTTTGATTAAGCCCTTGACCTTTACAAATGAGACTTGAAAAACACATGGATGCTCTTAAACCTGAAAAAGGTCTGGCCTGACTCTGCTAAAGCAGATGAAAAGCCAAGAGGGACACAAGCTATGTAAGCAACCACCACCTGTGAAGACAGCGCCTGATCTAACTGAGAAATAACCTTAATTTTCTCCACCTGGGGTCATCTACAAGTGAGTCACGCTATCTCTGGAGCTGAAGGTAGGGGAGCAGTGGATGAGTACAGCCCACAGTGAGAAGAACAACGGCAACATTCCCCCCTCCTTAATATCAGGGCGGGTCTAAATTGCCTTAAACTGCTCCTTATGGCCCTGTAAACTGTAAGCCGCCAACCTGGTGGCAGGCAGCTATTGCGAGCGTTTCTGCAGCAGCATGGCTCAAGACAGACATGATTTTCACTCCCTGCCAGGAGTGCCCTTTCTTCCTAAGCACACAGAACCCCCAGACACCTGTTTGTCTCACCAGTTTGTCCAAGGAAGGCTCTCTGTTTGTTCAGGTGAGTCATCATCTCTCATCACTGTTTTCAAGTGCTGGGGTTCTCCTGAAGTGTCTTAATCCCAGTACTTCAATTAGCTCTAAAACCATCACTACCCTAAAACCATGGTTTTTTTCACTCTTTGTTAATAAGTCGGAAAGAAAAACAGGGCAGGGAAAGATTCACAGCCTGAAAATAATGTCATCAGAAATAACGCTGCATTCCTGGCTCTGAGAGTGACTTTCTGACTCAGCTAATCCACCGATATCTATGAACATCTGTTTACCTTAGCCTCTGTAAAGTAATTTAAGACTTAATCATAAAAAGCTTTCTTCAAGTGCTAGTTACCAATTTTTACTTCCAGAAGTACCCAGGCCTGATTTAATATGTTTTTTGCACATTTTTAGATTATCAAACCTGGATTCACTTACTGAAAAAACTGTGAAGGTTAAACAGTGAGCTAAACTGAGTAAGCGTATGTTTGAAAGAGCACAAAGCCTAGCGGATTGATTCATTTTAAAAGGAGCAGAATATTTAATAACCACAAGAGATTATCCACCAGAAGCAATCTCCCCGATGTTTTGAAATATCTGCATTGCAAAACATATTAAAATGCAATTGACACTGTCATGGGGGATGGGAGGAAGAAGCATCCTGCTTTTAGATAAAGTAGCAGTAAAATTTTAAATAGGAGAATTTTCCCGCTAATCTCTGCAATGAAAATACATGATCCCAAAATATTCAAAAGTGAAAAAAATGTTATAAAAATGCATAACAGTCCAATAAAAGTTGAAAGAAATCAGTTTAGTATGGTAGTTTCTTAAGAGATTTTTGAGAAGCATGATCTCAAGGAATACGACCTCAAGGACTCATCTGCCATGCTTTGGAACGTGGTAGTAGTTCAAAGTGGGCATCCCTGGCTTTCCCTGTAATACAGCCGAGACAACAGATGTTCCAAAAACCTCTTGCCTTTCACCTTACCTTTATAAGGAGACAGTCTGTGCAGATTTGAGCCACATGTAAAGACACTAAATCCACAGCTGAGGACATGAAAATTATTGTCACATAAAGAACATCCCGTCGATGCAGAGGCAGAAGAAGGAAACTGGTGCCAAGCTCAGTGGAAGCTGAGAGCTCCATACACAGGCAAGAGAGCAACTCGCTTGCGAGCCAATGGCTTCCACTTGGAAAAACTCTGTGGGACACCCTGCCTCCCACAGATGAAGAACACCACCATCCGCTGGTTTTGGCAAGGCAAGAGTTCTCTGTTCTTCACCACCAGTAGCAAGTTACTACAGTCCCCTTGTCGCTGTCCCAAGCAGCTCTACCAAGCCAGCGGGCACCGTGGCTTTGCTGGCATCCCCTGAGCAATGCTGTCTCGCCCCTCTGCAGGGAAGTGGCACCCACCGGTGCCCTAGAGGCACATCACTTCCATAGCTTTGTTTTCAAAATCTGAATCCTTGCAGTCTATCCTGAAACTAAAAGGTGCTGTGGTTGCTTTGCACCTCTTTAAAACCAGGTTAATCAAAGACAGGAGAACTCTCTTAAAGTCTAGATTATGCAGAAATCCCAACAGCCAACCACTGCCCAAATGCTACAGTAAACTAAGAGCAGCTCAGTCTTGGTGGACAAGCCCTCAGGAAATCTGGATTTAACTCCTCATTATGACACAAATATCTTGCATCCTTCTGGCATTCATGTGGGTTTTATGTCAATTTACTCCAGTAGGAAAACTGTTGGTCCTTGGGAATTCTCTCCACCTCAGAAATCCCACTTCCAGGGTAGCTTCTCCTTCTTTCACAGCAACTGCCAAGTTCACAAAGCTCAACTTGGCTAACAGCAGTGGCTGTATCCCAACTGTGATGCGGAGACCTTAGGTGTGCTGTATTCCTGGTGCTGGGAAACGAGATCACTGTAGTGATGTGATTACAGACACTGCCATAATTAATTTGGCCTAGCATTTTGTTCAGCAGGTACACTGAAGCTTGTTTAAATAAACACTGTCACTGCTGGGAGAAACTATTTACTGCACACCAAAGTTAAAAGTGGCAGGACTGCAGTTCAGCATAAATAATTATTTGTGCTTCAAGGAATATAACACAAGCGTGATGGCACTGGGTCAAAGTAAAACATTAACACAAAGTAGACTGCATTTACAATTAGCAATTATACAGTCACTGTCAATCCATTACTGCAACAGAGATTAGGAAAACATTGCATCTAATGAAGTTTCAGAGACAGTAACTGTGAATAAAATTCCTCCCAATAAGTCTCTTTAAAAGAGCAAGTTGGCTTTGTCGCTGTTTGCTTTTAGTTTGCAAAAAGTGAAAAGTTAACACATCTCAGACAAGTCCTTATTGCTTACCACACCAAAAAGCAGAAAAATAAGGAATCCGTCCAAATGTAGCTTGCACTGCTTTTTAAACAGGTTTTTTAAAAGGCACTAATTATTGGGCAGCCCTAAAAGATAAGCCTATTGGAATGCTGTTTGAATTTGTTTCTCTTTGGCAACAATTTTTTTCAATATATGATTGTGGTCTCTTCATTCTTATAAAAGGGGCAAGGTAATTGCTTTTACAATTTATAATGGTGAACTCATAACTTAGATGCATTGAGTCAGCACTGTGCTGCTGAGTTAAACCGTACGCCATTGAGAACGAGCTGTTAGCATGCCTCCTGAAAAGGGCAGTCCAGTTCTCCACGACAGATGACATTCATTTACTGATCTGATTAGGATTACAATGGAAAGCTCTTACTCAGCACAGCTCTCCTTGGAGAATGAGTGTGTGTGCATGTCTGAGTCTTTTTTTAATATTATATAAATACAGAAAAATAAGAGGATCTTGTCTGCACAACACTGGACAGTCTAAACAGGAGATTTCAATTAGCTAACCCTCTGATAAGATCTCTGCACAGGATTTTTAAAGAGCTTATACAATTGACTCTACAAAGCAACCTGTTACTCCTCTCCTAAGGGCCAGATGTTTATTTCGGTAATCTCCAAAAACAAAGGCTTTAATAAAAGCGAGGCAGATGTCAGCAACAGCTCTATTGTTTGAAGAGTACATGACAAACTCGGGCTGATGTGATGTTTGCCATTCATTCAGCAACCATGACGGGGCACACAGACATCAACTCTTTAAGAACCAATAACCCCCACCTCTAAGACAGGGAGTCAAAGTGCAGGAGGGCTTCCCCCAGCCAAGCACTGAAGACCTCAAACCGGCACAGTGCCCACCTGGGCCAGGGGAACATGCAGGGGGAGTTAGTGTCAGAATCAGTAACTACTACAGACGATAACAGGTGCCACCTCCCACTTCTGTGCGCCTTCCAGCTCATCATATTATTTTACAAGTTGTTTGGATAAGAATTTTATCAAATCAGACCGTGACAGGAGTTTGAGAGAGGAAAGGCCTGAAACATCAGGGAGTTAACTGTACTTATCCTTTTAAATGAAATCATGGCTCAGAAACATAAACTGACCGTGCTGCACAGAAGCTCTGCATACACAGGTTTTAACTTGGATGTGTTTTAAGGCAGATGCAAGTTTACAAGGGACATAACAACCACATTGTTGGCTGGTTTTCCTTTTAGAATGTTTTACTCATATCAATATTAGGTGACATGTCAGAGAACTAAATGAAATATGGATTTTCCCCTTCCGTTTGTTTATTTTAGGAACGGGACACTGTCAGAATCATCTTTCCACCTTTCCTTTGTTTTCTGTGGTTAATTCAGAGAAGAACAGAAATGTGAATCTACTAAAGAAAGAGGAAAGCCACGCTAATTGTAATGGCACTGCAATGTATTAACAGCATTTTTACTTTTACTTATAAATGGATTATAACTTCTTTATCTTCAAAGTGTGTCTTAGAACATAATCATATTGGCACAATCACAAGTGAAACAGTGGTGCCAAAAAAAAAAATAAATCTTATTTCATCCTGCATCCATATGCTGTGCAATACTCTGTGCCCTCAAAGTATTACTTTCCCCTAGTAAGTTTTCTTACCCTTACCGCAGTATATTTTAATAGACCAGGCCCTTTAGAAGACTTTAGTGAAAGTAGTTGTGATGCCTTCAACAATAAACCCCTTCTCCCCAGGAAAGTATGGCACAATAGGAAGTTTCCATTCCATGCAAAGGAGAATTAGGATCCCAAACACAAGTACTAGTAGCTTCTGTCACACTTAATGATTATCCATAAGTTCTGCAGAACATCAATGTAATAAATACAAAAATCTAAAAGACAAAAAAATGGTGCTATTTTCTACTATCTCCTGTAAAGGTGACAATTCTAATTTTATACTGGTCACCTTTAAATGTTTTAAAATACATAATCAACTGATATAATTATATTTAAGAAATAGAGCGTCTAAAACCAGAGTAAGTTATATCCAGACATGTATCAAATATTTGACAGCTATCATCTTTATATGATGGGATGGTTTACAAGAAAATGTCTGCTACTTTACCTCAAACAGCTATTCGTGAAGTTTAGAAAGCCGAGAGGAAAGAGCCCAAATAAAAACTGCGGTGCTGAGCAGGCATGTACTCTCTCCACTACAGGGTAAACAGCAGCACTGAGACATTACTGATATCAGTTCTAATGGCTCTGGGGAAGATAAAATTCTTGGATTATTTTATTTTTACTGACTTGTGGAGTTTCTATTTTTTAAGGTCCTACACCAGGCAGGCTGACTGCTCTACACTTAGCCTCTGGTACCACACTTCCTTTTATTAAGCATGTATCACACAGAACTGAAGCTCTTTGCCTCCAGACACAGAAAAGCAGTGGAGAAGTGGACAGCAAAAGCATAGGCATAGCCTGTAAGTTACAACCATACAGACCTTGTGGATGGTCTGAACAGTATCTTGCCAATATGCAGAAGACACATGGGCAGGGGTTGCTTTCCAACACCAGCTTTGCCTTCTACTTTCCTTGCTTGAGAAAAAGGGGCTTAATCAGGAAGATAAACAGTGCTGTGTCACTGCCCCCAAGTCACTCACGTTCAGCCTAGGGTCTGTGGACATCTGTGAGCCACAAACTGCTCCAGTGCAACTGCAAAAGGTAATTAAGAACAATTTCAAACAAAGAGCTTAAAATGGCCATACAGGAAGCTCTACCTCTGATGGAAAAACTAATTAATCAAGAAAGTTTCAGCATCACCAATCATTAACAGCTGTTATATGATTTCTGAGCAATTCGTACTTTTATCTAGTGAGATTATCCCTCTTCTAAAGACAGACCCCGACCACCAAGATGCTAAGTGAGTTGGGTAAGACAACTTCAAGGGTGCAGGGAACTGAATGTGGACTTGCTGAATACCAAATTACCCTCACAACGGCCCTAGCTCCTGAAGTAAGCACACTACAGCAGATGTGCTAAGGTGAATTCTGCCACATTGCTTAAGGATCTAGAGAGACAGAGTTCAAGCTCTCCGTATCTGTAGGCACAACAATAATGACAAACTCTTCAACGACAGGCCAGGGCAGAAACTCTGAGGTGGCCTTTAGCCAGTTTTCTTAAATCTTCCTTCTCTTACGAGTGAGTAGTTACTGATTTGTCATTTGACATGTATAAAAAAGGAAGAAAAAGAAATGTATATGAATCTTTCCAGGATCTTTTAAAAAAAAACATTAGAGACTGATACTTAACAGTGCAAAGAAATCAGTGTCACAGTAATTGCCTGTGCACTGAATAGCTTCCCAAGAACACTGCACCTCTTTCAGCAGCCTATTTTATTTCTTTCTTGTCTATAGACCTCCACTGTTTTGATGGAGTTGATACCCATATATTACATTTCAGCGAAGGACAATAAATCTCATGTATCTCCATTTCTACTCCTGGCCACTAGGCACTCTACCAGGACTTACCCTAACACTCTAAACCATCTAAGCAGTGTCCAAGAAAAAAAAAAAAAAGGTTAAAAAAAAATTCAGCCTGCTATGTAAATATTTTCCCCATGAGCTCAAACTCCCACCTGGAAACAGATTTCTTTTTAATTTTCGTTGGCCTAAATTTCAGACGATCTCACATCAATAGCAGATTTCTGCATATAAAACTGTCAGTATCTCAAAATGCTAATTTACAGCTTTGTAAGGTTAAAATTAAAGTGCAGTTTCACTGCCAAGTGGAGATTTCCAGTCTTCTGAAAGATCCAGGAGTCACTTTTAGTCTAAGAAGGGTTGTGTATTCAATTGTGGAGATTTCAGAGAAAGTGGAAGAGGGAGATGTGAGGCACAGGCGTAATTTTCAGACATCGCTTTTCCAGCATTTCTCGCTTTCTGCTTTAAGAACTCTCCATGTCCAGTGTTCTGGCTACTGCAGATCCTGTTTGGATAACATTTTCTCACCTACTATGTGACAAAGCTAGAGCCCTAGCTGGGGGCTGCAAATTCCACTCTGGAAGCCACATGCTTAAAATTCAGGCATTTCAGTGCTTGGCATTGTGCTACAGTCCCTTTGTGAATCTGGCCCTAATACACCAATCTGCAGCGATCTCTCCATCTGTCTGGACTTTCCATTATCTGTGTAAAAAAGGTAACATAGGTAATAAGTAAGGATGAGTAATCATTTGTTCATTATTTTAGTGTTTTTAACCTGCAGGATACTTAGTAGTTAGTATTATGTTGTGTCCTAGCAGCAGTACTTTAGAAAAATCTGAATAACTCACATGCAAAATCACTGATCTGGCTGTGTATAAAATAAATTCACAATGAGAGGCAGAGCATTCAGAAATTTTTCTGTAACCTTGAAAGCAAAGGATTTAGTTAGCGAAAACTTAGAAAACAAACTACAGTCTTCATGTTTTTACTGGGTCCAGCTGGGATGGAGTTAAGCTTCTTCACAGCAACCCCTATGGTGCTGTGTTTTGTATCTGTGACTAAAACAGCTTTGGTAACACACCAATGTTTTGGCTATTGCCAAGCAGTGCTTGCACTGCATCAAGGCCTTCGCTGTTTCTCACTCTTCTCCCCCAGAGAGTAGGCTGGGAGTGGGCAAGAGATTGAGAAGAGACACAGCTGGGACAGCTAACCCCAGCTGACCAAAGGGATGTTCCATACCAGTAACATCATGCACTTAAAAAAACAGGGAGCGTTTGTCTTCGAAGGTAGCCATTGCTCAGAGACTGGCTGGGCATCGGTCTGCTTTTGGGAGATGGTGAGTGATTGCATTTGTATCACTTGGGTTTTTTATCTTTCCTTCACTTATTAAGCTGTCTCTATCTCAACTCATGAGTTCTCTTGCTTTTGCTCTTCCTATTTTCCCCACTGTCCTGCTTAGGAAAATCAGGGGGAGCCAGCAGCTGTGTGGTTGCTGGCTGGGATCAACCCACAACAGTCCTTTTTGGCTCCTGAAGAGGGACTCAAAAAGCTTCAAGATAACGACAGATTTCATCAGAGTGTGCTAGACTGAATTTACAGCTGTTATACCTGTTCAGCTGTTACTTGTTACTTGTTCAGTGTTACTTTGTGTTGCTGGTCATGATGTTGACTCTCTTGTTCTTCGTGCGGATCAGTTTTTTTCTCTCAGTTGCTCTATTTCTTGCTCCCTTTCTTCATGTATGTCAAACTCAAGAGCTTGTTGATGGCTGTTTTCAGCTTTTGCTGTTTGCTTTGCTGTTCATCACTTTCTTTTGCTTTGCCTGGGAAAGCCATGATAAAACTATTGGCCTTGAACCTAATCTGGTATTTGGCCCCATCCCAGTACTCCAGGAATCATCTCATGGAGACAATTAACAATTACACCTTTTTCCTCTTCCGCTCTGGGAGGCCCTTTGTGGAGTAAATGAAGAATGGCATCTTCTTCTCCAGGACAGAGGTTTCAACCCTTGTTGCAATGGCCCTTCAGTTTCTTGAACATTCCAATGCAACCAGAAGGCTGTATTTGTGCATGCAGTGACACCGATTTTGGCTTTTCGTAAAGCTAACCAACCAGCTGGGAATGCCACACAGGAACACGCCCTGAGGCAGCCAATTCCCAGGTGGCAAGGTGTAGAGGAGAATTGGGGCAGGAGTCTAGAACAGTTTTCACCTCCGATGGTCTGGGACTTCTGAACAGACGTGGAATCCTGTTGAATTGTCAGAATACTTGAAGGACGGATGCCTTGCATATACCATAAAGACACAACTTCCGGCAATGGGGTAGGCCTATGCCTATGCTCAAAGGAATGAGGTGGTCTCTGGATCTGAGGCCACACAAACAGATACTGGGGATAAATCAGAAATTCAACCTTCAACTACAGCAGTTGTTCCTGCAGTCAAGAAGAAACAATGGAAGCACAGTTAGTAAAGGAGATAGATAGAAGCTCCTCCTGAGGGAGAGCAGGAAGAAGAGATCATGGACTGTCCAGAAGGCAGACATGTCCAAGCATCACCCAAGGAGGTAACTCATGCCAAAGAGGCCCCACTGTATAATAAATAACCAGAAAATGAAAAACAATATGCCCTATTTACTCATGGGCCCTGTCATATTGTGGGAAAACAATGGAGATGGAAAGCTGCTGTGTGGAGTCCCACAAGACAAGTCACAGAAACTGTCACAGGCAAAGGCAAATTAAGCCAGTTTGCAGAATTGAAAGCCATCCAGCTGGCCCTAGACATTGCCGAAAGAGAAAAGCGTCCAGCACTATCTCTTACACCGACTCACGGATGGCAGCAAATGCCCTGTGGGGGTGGCTACAGCAACAGAAGCAGACTAACTGTCAGCACAGAGGTAAGCCCATCTGGTCTGCTGCATTGTGTCAAGACGTTGCTGCCTACATAGAGAACCTCATTGTAAAAGTACATAGATACTCACATGCCCAAGAGCCGTGCAACTGAAGAACACCAGGCTGCCAGAATTGAAATGGCTAAGGTGGACCCAGACTGGGAACATAAGGGTGAGCTATTCATAGCTCAATGGGCCCATGACACATCAGGACACCTAGAAAAAGATGCAATGTATAGATGGGCTCATGATCGAGGGTGGACTTGACCCTTGAAGCCATTGAGCAGGTTATCCATGAATGCGAAACATGCACCATGATCAAACAAGTCAAGTGGGTAAAGCTTCTCTGCTGTGGGGAGAACAGTGGTTGGGAAAGAGAGCGTGGGTTGCTCATCCCTCAGGAAAAGGCAAACCCGTTTGTGGGGTTCCTTTTGCCGAAGGGCCAGGGTGCACTTGGTGGGTAATGAAAGAGGATGGAGAAACCCGGTGTGTACCACAAGGACATTTAACCTTGGGGTTAATGATTTGAATTGTATGCCATAGCTGTATGTCAAAGTACTACAGCAGGAGCCACTCAAACGAACTGAGGAGGAGCCTTGTAAGGAACCAGGCAAGATGCAACTGGTTTCAATGTCCAGCAACCCAACCCAACACACCAGGCTCCTATTAAAGCTGTATTGCTCCTTTTTTTTTTTTCTTTAATCTTTTCCAAAGTATCTCTGCTTTTCTTTATGCAAAGTGCAGGATTTCCCTCTCCAAACATGCACTTGGCAGTAACATTTCCTTACTCTTACATAGCACTAACTAGAGTAACTAGAGCAAGGCAATTGTAGTAATTTCAGATTTATACTACTGTAAATTAGAAGAGCAGGTTCATGTGTCTGATTTGTCTGAAATGTAGACTCTCTTCTCACATACTTACAATGTTATAGCAATGTCACTAAGATGAAACAACAGATTGTAAAGTCATAAAAATAGATAAATTATCATAGTGTCAGTGCTATGACATAGCACTGGATAATCAGTAAGATGATTTGTGTCCTTGTGTGCTCACAGCTCTTATCTTGTTCACAGGAAATAAAAATGGTTGTTGCCGAGTACTTTATTTCAGAATCCATTAGCAGAACTTGTTACTGAAAGATTGGAGAGTGCATCTCAGAAGACTGAGAAAAGGAAAAGACAGATCAATAATCATATTTGAGATTACACAGATCCAGAAAAATTTCAAGGTTTTGCTCACATTTCAAAATATGGAGTTTGTCTGTTGGTACCAGAAGGAACCCTGCTGAACCAGTAAGCATCAGTCATCTTTTTGTACCTTTCTCCCCTCTTACACCAGCTACCGCATGTTCGAATGGCTGACAACAACCCCTTTTGGATACTTACTGAAAACACTGAAGATAAACTTCCTCTAATACTGCAGTTACATTCTGAAAAGCGATTATTTCAAGCGGTAATGTCCTAGCTAGAAAAATCTATTCTGAGACACTACCTCTATGCTCATTGCTGAGGTTTTCTACTAAAGCAAAAATGGGGAGAGGAAAAAAAAATGCTTTTACTAACACAGAAAAAACAGTAGGGCTATGAACATGACACAGAGTCATGGCTCGTATACCATATCCTTGTGAACCTCTATTGAAATAACTTGAACAAAATAAAAAGTGCACCTGTTTCACTTTGCCTTCTCTAGGCCTCATACATTTAGAGGAACAGCAATGGATCTGACCAGTTCGTGTTTTAAGTAAGTCTGTACTGTCAGTAAGAGCGTATAAGCCACAATGAGTACCTAGGCAGCTTTCTGGTGAGGCTGTAGAACTGGCAGGCAGAAGAACAGACAGTGTTCATTAATACAGCAAATTGAATTAAAAATTGCCCCGACACAAATCAGGAATGATAAGCCACAATTTTCACTAACTCAACTAACAGAAAACTCACTGGGTATTTTTTTCAGTTTAAGTTATTTAATAGTGATTTTTATTACTATTATTTATGTCAAGATAAACATATGAAAACACCCGTTGTGGAAATGACAGACAAGTTGTGCAATGTCTGCTAATTTCATCTAATTGTGATATTTTAACTCCCTTTCCAGCACTGATCTCCTTTGCCTCCTACCTAATGTTTTGCTTCCACTCTATTATCTAAGTACTTCATTAACTAATGCAGTAGCCTAACTGATGAATGTTGGAGATCCTGCACATAGTTATTCCTTCATCCTAGAACATACAGTTCCTTTCAAAGCATGTTGGCTCTTTAAAGATGTTCATGCAGGCAGTGAGGTCTAGTAATAGGATTAACTCCGCTCAACCAAAACAGCTATCAGCTGAGCAGTCAGATTAACAAGATCATCTCACATGTTGCATGACATCTTCTTTGCTAATTCCAAACAGCAATTTCCAAGACAAGGTTAAAACATGCTATAAAGACAAGATGAAATGGTAAGAAACAACAGCTTAAAACATTGTTTTTCCCAGGCAAACTAAAATCACACAGAACAACATAAATGTTATCTGTAAGTGAGGGGCTGCTCCACAAGTGAAGGTGAAAATCCCTTCCACATCCCAGAAATGCTTCTTTAACTGACATTTCTTACCCAGAAGTAGAAAAATATTATTTATACTGCCGAGGCGAACAAGTAAGGCCAATATAAAACATATGGGAGGGATGTTAAATACCTCACTTCAAGAAGCCAGCTAGATGCTGCACCATACCCAATCTGTTGCAGAGGATCCTAGATCACTTGTTATATGCCTCCTATATTAAGCTAACAACTGCGCTGCAGTTGACAGGTTCTCAGCAGATCTGAATGATCCATCAGCCAGAAGCAGCTTGGTTACAGCACTGTAGATTCTGGCAGGGACTGAGTTAGAACCAGCTTGGATGTATCTCCACCACGTTGTAGTCAGAAACCCACACAATACCCACGTTTACTCTGGTCCAGCTATCTTAACTACAGAGACTCTCTTCCCCATTTAATTCTCCAACTGTATTCACAGATAAACCTTACCCAATCACTTCCCGAAGCAGCCAGGCTGGCACATCAAACCTCCCTTTCTGCATCAGCTAGTCTAACAGGTACCTCAAACCTGCCTCATAAAGGACGTACAAGTCACATGGTTGAAATATAAAAAGATACAGCAAGGCAAAGAGGTGCTGTGTAAAAAGACCAGCTGTGGTCTTTTTACATTTTGTTCAAAGTTGAATGAAAGTTCTGGGACAGTTCTCCCAGACTACAACAGTGTCCAAGCCTCGGAGCTGCAGTGTACCATGCTGGCTAAGCAAGGGAGTAAAACATTCATATGGTGCCATTCTTTACATATCAAAGGCTGCAGTTTCAGCTTCGCACTAGCAGACGGAGAAGTTATTGTAGCTTACATCATCAGAAAGAACAGTCCACCCACCAATCTGTTGTCAGACTCACAGGCTCTCATGCTTAGCAGTTTTTCGGCAGTGGAATACAAGTCTCAAGCTGCTTTGCTTCAGGGAAAACTAAAACTGTTCTACAATTTAAAAAGCAAATAGTTCTTATTTATCCTAGAGACTGAAGCACATAAATGCTCTCTGACCATAAATGAAATTTACACTTTGACAGCAGCAGAGAAGGAGCTTAATTACAACGACAATATAAATCAGTCTAGCCAATGTTCTCATTTACTATGCCAAAGATTTCCTTCTGAATTTTTATGCTTGAACTAGACCCAAGTAGCAAGAAAACCATAAATCCCCAGCTTATAGTGGGGTTTCACAAGGGATTTGACCATCAACAGCTTGTACATGAAGCATGTGACATTACAAATTCTTACTTTTGTGGAGGGAATCCACCAGCTGAAGATAACTTTAGGATTTACAGATGAATGATCTGAATTTTCACTGTATGATCATCACCCGCTCCTATCGCCCCAGTCTGTCACCATTAATTCAGATACTACTAGAGAAAGCTCAACAGCAACGCCCAGCTTTTTAAATAGCCCACAGGGTATACTAATATATCAGCCGTTAACAACCGTAACAGCTACTTACTCCACAGTACCGATCATCACTGAATATCTGTGGTGGCAGTGGATTGCCTTGCGCAGGCTGCCTATCCTCAGGAATATTTTTATACATCCATTGTCTTTTCTCCTCTGACATTGTGATATCCACTTCTTCAAACTCTATGCGATTGGCTTCCAGAAACCTCACCACATCTTGCTGCCTCTTCTTTATCTAGATGAAAGAAAATTAAAAAAAAAACACAAACAAAACAATACTCAGAGCAAATCCACCATAACTCAGACGTGCTTACAAACCTGAGATCATTCCTCCTCTCCCGTCCCACTTTCATGGGATGGGAAGTCACAGACTAAGGAAGATAAAGGAGAACATATTTTTTTCAGTTTTAAATTCATAAAAGTTAAACACTGTTGTTTATTTACAAGTTGGCAAAGGTTATACTTCCTCACCTCATTTCTAGAAAGCTGTCTCTTTAGTTAAATTGGGGGAATTTCAGCCTTTACAGTCGAAAGATGCTTTAAAAAAAAAAATCTGCATGGGACTTCAGAAGGAGGAATTAAAAGAGGCAGCTTGTTTTCAAAGTCATTAGGGCCTATATTTTTTAAGTATACAGGCACCACTTACCAAGGTAAGCAACACGGCAAGCCCCAGAAGAATCTAATCCGTTAAGTGTTCATTGAGATAAACATGTTGGTACAGCTAAAAAAAAAAAAAACACCTCAGCTACACACATTTTTGTTTTCCTAGACACCTACACGTCTTTTAAAAATGCAGCTTGATGGTTCCCTGAACAAGGCTTGTTGAATCTTTAATTAAGAGTGTCTGTCTGCATAATACACATGCCTAAAAATAAGCATGATCTCATCTCTTGAAAATTAACTTCACTGCAAAAAAAATGCATGAGGTTTGTACTAAATGTATGGGGTTTCTGCCCCTCAAGGAGATCATCATCTTTATACAAAAGCCTAACAGAGGCCGAACACTGGCCTCTTTTTAGCTCATTGTAGCTAACTGAGATCAACCCTTAACAGCTAGCTGGGCTTCAAGCAGATACACTCAGGTGAAGACTACTTCTCCCTCAAATAGCACTTGATATCAAGATAGCAACCTTTGAAATGAAAGTCTGTAGGGCCAAGGAAAGCCACCTGGGCTCATTCAGCTAGGTCTGCTCTGTATTCTCGTCAGTCCATATTGTACTTTTTGCATCTACTTAATGAAACTAATTCTTTCAGAAAGGAACTATAAAATATATGCTGTATTTTTTTACAGTTATCATCAACAGCGTTATTTGAAGAAAAAAAATAATACAGCTTTAATATTTTTACAGTATTCCTGGAGTGTCAGATCCACGCAGTTGCTGACTGGCATAAAGCCCAGGTGGATGAATCATGCCTTTGGGTATCATATGACCTAGATACTATTTGGAAATCAGAGAATTTTTAAAGTGCATGTGCTAGTTGTTATTGTCACACAACCCATTCTGTCTACCTAAATGCACCACAAAGATACATAACTTTTGGAGGTAAAGCTGATGGAATCATTGTTTCCTTGAAATAAGAGGGTAACCATCCCAAGAAACTGCAAAGACAAAGCTCCTTGATTACTGTCTGTCTTAAGAAGTGGGCTGCATAATAAGTTTGTGTCTGTTATGGTTTGAGGAACCCACAACAATTTAGTGTCATTTAGATAATTATTCTATCAGCCGATGACTCCTGGGAAGGGGAATCGGGGGAAAAAACAAGGAAACCTGAGGGTTGAAATATAAACAGATCTAATAAAAAAAGACTAGATAATTAACATTAGTAACATTAAAGAACCAATATTGATACTGATATCAATATAAAAATATACAAGGATTATACTCAGCCAATTCTATCAGTAGGAAGCTGTGCACTCCCAGCAGTGGACAGCAAACGTTGGACACTGCAAGTGTTACAGATCTGGGAGAAAGAAAAGGGCTCAGAGTTCTGTCACCGGGGCAAGAAGTTCTCAGGATCACAGCCATTAAGGAAGAGAGAGAACCTCTCAGCAAACTTTCTAATTTACATTCAATGCGATGTTCATGGTATGAAATAATCCTGTTGGTCTGCTTGGGTCAAGTGTCCGGGTCTCACTCTTCCTCATCCTTGCACCTGTCTAGCTCAAAACCACAGACCTTGAAAGCCACATACCATAGCTGGCTATAAAGTAAATATTTTCACAAATTCAGACACTAGAGTCTTCTAAAAGTGCAGTTTTCCCAGGATTAGAAGAGAAATCAGTCCTGCGTCACTCAAACCAGGACAGTGTCTTATTCTTTTTCCTTTTCTTACATATTCTGGTGGGTTTTTTTAGGCATATGTGAAAGGTTCACTTTTTCATACAGAAGGCAGCTCTTAAAATTGTGTGCAAATAATGCATTATCAACAACAGCAAAATTACTGCATCATCATTGCTGCTGGTACCAAATACAACATGCCTTTCACTGCCTCCCTGAAAATCGCAAAGACAAATTCTGTTGTCAATGTAGAAGCGAAAGACAAAAATATTTTCCTCTTTCACCAAAAAAAGCTGCAAGAGAGGCCCAAAAGAGACAGACTGAGGTTTTCTTGACACGAATATTAAGTATTTGTTCAAACAGAAATGAGACATCTAAAATGACGTGTGAGAGAGGTCATCTCCTTATAGTGGAGTACTGCTAAAACCAATATGAATTCCCTCCTCCTCTGGTCAGAGCAACTAGCCAACTACCGTCGACAATCATTCTTCTAACAGTTTCACAGTACACAGTACCAGAGACCCCCATTGCACACGCCCAGGTCACATACCAGTGCACATATATCTACATGTACCCATTTTCGTCTACTGTCTTCCAGTAGTCTGTACACAAGTTTAACTGCATCTCAGATTTAATCATATCCCTAATATTTTACTGTTCACACCATGAGAGTTCTCCCACAAACCCAGATTTCCTAATCATTCTTTTTTATTTTTATAAAACTAATTAAGATGTTGAAGTGAAATAAATTGTGGGGTGGGGTTTTTTTTAGCCAGAAGCCTTGCAATTCTCCACACAACATCTGCCTGCGTTATCAGCTGTGGATGTGTCAGCTGCATAAATTTAAGCAAAATGCCCTGAAAATTTTTAGCCAAAAAAGGAGCATCTTCTCCTCCCCCAAGTGATTCAATTCAAGTCTAGAAACTGAAACAAGGGCATTAGTTACATTAAAAATTCTATTAAATTATGCCTTGTTGTTTAAGATGGGTGCTCAGAGCATCTGCCACAATAGAAGCCAGCTGATTATTCCCCAAGAAAACCACAGGACCTTTGTCTTCCTCTACAACTGGATCTGTGCCCCAGGAGTGCGTCAGCCTCACAACCCTGCCTGCAGCTCTCATCTGTGGTTGCTCTGAACTCTAAAAACTTCCAGCGTTCGACCACATGAAACACCGAGCAAGGACAACATGACACAAAGAGCAGTATCAGCTCTCCCTTCCTCACTAGCTTATCCAGAGGATCTGAGCTCCTGGCAAGAGTCCAGTGGAGAAAAATACAACCTCATTTGACAAACTATGGAGGTGGATACTTCAATCCTCTTTGTGAAACTTAGCCTTGTACCTTGCTGCTTCCGAGGTTTCCAGAGTGTGATGCAACCAAAAGGAATCTGAAAAGAATGTTCACATAATCAGAGGTACCACATTCAGAAAAAACTTGGTCCATGGCTATTCATATACCATTTCAGGAAAGCATCTGTATTCGTACAGGGTAGACTGCTTTAGCATCAAAGTATTTTGTTTTTAATACATTTCAGCATACCAGAAGACACTACGAGATACACCATCAAAACATATATCTGTTGTGAAGTTTCAGAAGAAAACACATCCCCCATTAATTTTGTCTTCTATAAAGAGACTGCAGCTTCCATATGCATCCTATTTATCTCATCTCAAACAGGCAGTTTGATGTTGATTTTTTTTGAACTTCCTTATAGTCATGAAAGAGTATTAGCAATAAGTACAACTAGGAACAGGCAACATCATCTCTTTTTATTAAGCAGCAATACTGACTTTGAAATAAAATCTGTGTCTCCTTACGAAATATGATCTTAATCTATCTTTAACATGGTGAAGAAAACTCTGATAGGGTTAATCATAATACGATGATTGTCTCTCATATTTTTAGTAGGCTGATTGTTTTCTGAACAACATTTCTCTGGGTTTGGTTTTACTGTTAATCTATATTTTTATTCACAAAAGTAAGCCAGGAAAAAAACTCCTGGAGACATCTCCATTTTATCCCAGTATTTGAAGCTAGTCTCCTTACTAGGATTGAAAAGCAGAAAAATAGAATGCCTGTTTTGACATGTATAACTGTTAAAATGAGCTAATCACTTGTTCAGTAGCTTGATTTACAAAAAGAGTCTATCTCAGGTAAAGTATCCCAGCTTTTTCCCCTAGTTCTCATTTCTTTATACTGATTTGCAACAGGTAACAGGAGGATACGCTTTCAGACTGCTTTGAAGAAATACTTCAAAGACATCCTCACGCCAGGCCAGGTGGGACCACTGGGATTATCTGTTCTGACCTTCAGCATCCCTGAATTAATACCTCTTAGGAGTAAAGAGTTTCTTTGGATTTTTTTCTCCCTAAGCTCCATTCCTGAACTGATAATAACAGAGAATCTGCTATCCTGTAAATTTTTCCCATAGTTAATTAACTGCCTTCACTTAAAATATTTGCTTGCTTCTGTTCAGAATTTGCCTCACTTCTGGCTTTCAGACACTTTACTTTTTGTATCTTTGGTTAGACTGAAAACTCTTCTGTTTAAGCTTTATGTTTCCTACACAGCTAATGGGGGTGTGTGTGTGTAGAACAGATCTCCCACCTAACCTGCAGAATAAGCATATTACCATCATAAATCATGTCCAGACTGGACCAGAAGTTTAGCAAAATCAGATCACATCCTCTATTCAAAATTCCCCGGAAGCTTCTCATCATTTCCAACAGGTCACAATTTCCTTCTTTTATTCCCCTCTCTATGTTTCCTGAACCTGTTTTCATAAGATCTTCTGTACTTGAAAGGCTTGCCTACTGACAGCTGCTGAACCAGCAGAGCTTATCATGTGGTCTCTCCATTACCAAATGGCAACGGTATTTCATTATTCTACACTATCTTAACCAAGATATTCAATACACTGCAAAAATCTCATTAGTCCAGGATTTATCTAACCCAGATAGGACAAATACTATACTATACTATAGGCAGATGACTCAAGTAGCAGTATTAATAGGAACTGTGAAATAGCTGTGATTAAAGAGAATTTCTCTGCCTTAATTCATTAGCCTAGTTAATATAAATGGGACAGCGCAGACACGTTCTCAGTTCCAAATCTCTTCAGGGTGTCAGCAGGCATGTTCCTGAGTGTCTGGTCCCCACAAAGCGGACGCAGAAGGTTGGTCTTCTGCTCTGGATTCTTAACTTCCACCATCTGGAGATAAGGCATTCCCTGGGCTTCAGTGCTCCTGCCTTCAAGTGCAGGTACCACTCAGTGAGTGCACTGGCTCCTGAGTGAGATGTGTAGCACCAACTGCCCTGCAGCCTCTTCATCCCAGAACCGAAATGACCGAAAGCCTAACCTGCACTGTCCACTCATTGCAGACAGATCCCAAGAATAAACAGCCTGCCTTCTAATGCAAAATCCCACCCCAAAAAATATTCAGACCACACATGCTGAGAACAAGGCCTTACGATGAGTATCTTCTAAGCCGGCTTGTTAGACCACAAACACAAAGTCTGGCACTTAAAAAAAAAAACAAAACAGAATGCATGTCTAAGTCCACCTCAAAGTCTTGTTTCACAGACTGGCGTATGTCTATCTAGACCTGTGCCTCTAAAGACAAGAGATGGTCCTGCTTGTTCCCTTCCTTCTCTTTCAATCTGGTGACTCTCTCCTGATGCCTGCCCTTACTCCAGAACTGCAGCAGCCACGTTATCCACTCACTGACTCAGCTGAAAAATGAATGTATTGCATTTGGCAGAGGCACCTTTAGGGTGCAGTTTGATGATACAGCTAAGCAGATCTCACCACTGTCTGTCACTGAGATGACACAATGTTCCTCCCTCCTGCCAGGCAGCTCCTGCAGCTTTCCCTGCACAAGCATAATGCAGGAACCAGGGGAACAAGGGAAAGAGCATCAATAACGTCAGCACCACAATCTCATCGGTTTGTATCAGTAGCAAAACTGCACCCCAAGAAAACGGCTCAGCAGAAGCTAAAGCATGACCAGCTACAGGTATTTGAAATATGAACTGCAAAAACAGCATCTGTGTTACATAAACACAAGCTCCAGCTCACTCCCACAGCCGAAAATATCAAACAGGAGCCTCTGCCTTTACAAGTCATGCAAACATAACCACAGGGATTATTCAGTGTAAAATGCAGATCTAATATAGTTACTGCAGAGGATTACTAACCTTCACTTCTCATACAGATGAGGCTTAATACATACTCCTAGATAATAAGGAGATACTACGCGCTAACAAAGAGATGCAAGCCCTAACCACATCAAATGAGCAGAACTCTAAACAGCGTTAACTGCAAACCTACGCATACCTTCCTTAGAAAAGCAAGGAGGAGGCAATGCCTCTTACAAACACACTAAACAACATCTGCATTCTTTTCTTCTGTTTCTACTGCAGTTCTGCTTTCATACAGAAGCAAATCCTTATGGTCCTGTTACATTTGCAACCTGTAGCGACAGAGACTTTCTGCCAAATTTCTCTTTCTCTGCCTGGCTTAGGAAAGGATCGCACAACTGACCCTTGGCAATTTTCATTGCAGAGAGATGGAAGTGCTGTGACAGACCTTAACAAAGGTTCGTATGATTAATTCATTGCTCTTGGCAGAGGAAAATACAACTCAGCTACGTACCTAGGGGAAAAAGGAGATGAGAAGCTGTGGTGAGGGTAATACAGAAGAAATTTTGAAAATAAAAATAAAAAAATCATCATTGTGTGACTATTCCCAAAAGTAAAGTAAGTGGCTACCTGCTGTAGCAAATATTGCATTACATGCAATAGAAGGAAAAAACAGTCTCCTCAGAACAGACCTCCAAATAGCTGAAAACACCTTCAATGCTTCATCCTCAAGAAAATATTTCAACGTCCTGGAAATGGACCACGGAACTTTACAATCTGAAAAGAAATAGACCATTCCCTGAAGAGTGGCCACATGCAGCCTGCACTGCCCTGGTCTCCTGCTAGCAGCAATCTTCCGCTTGCACACAGAGACGTAATTAAGGACACGCCATATGAAATACTCTCTTGAACTGGGAGGGCAATCTGTTTGGCTTTACGCAAAATAAGTTTGCAGGTCCCTGGGAGCTGCCGAGACACTGCTTAGCCAGGCAATCTGCACACCTTTACCTCTGCGTGGTATATGTATGGTATCTATGAAAGAGTCCGGTATTTAAGAAGCACAATTAAAATTTGAGCCAGGTTTGTTTTTTTAAAAGACTCGTAATCACAAGCAGTCAGCAAAGGAAAACATATTATTTTCTTTTTCTATAGAAGACAGTACATTGTTCCATGCCCAATGCCTGCTAACCTTGTATTTTCCTTGTCTGATGTTGCACTATGATAACATGCATTTAGAACTATTTCTGTGTAAGTATGTCTATTACCTTATGTTTATTTCCCTTTCCTGAAGGGAAAAGTTTCTTATTTAAGATAGTTTGTAAGAAACCACTGTCCTCTGTGCAAGTAACAAGGTAACACTCAGAAACACGAAGGAGTCTTTAGCAAGTACAAACACATCTATCACTGCACAAAACAAGAGATGGTGGGAGTTTGCTCAGGGGTTTACTTGGTATTATTTTGGTAAGCATAAAGGGAAAAGAAAAGGCAGATATGGAACAGGAAAAAGGGGAAAGACTAAGAAAGGAAAAGGAGAAGGTTCTACAGAAATATCAGCTACAGGCAGTGCCATGCAGGGCGTCTTTGAGCTGTATGTAGCTGAGAAAGCCTCTACAGTCACTCCCAAGTCTACTTCTTTTGATTTCTTCTGTATTTCAGGAAACAAGACTTGCCAATGATGTACACAAACGAAGTAAGTGATTCTATCATCATTTTCTTCTTGCAGTAGGAACAATGCGTTCCTACAGCGTTGAAAATCCACTTAAATGTGAGTCTCTGATGGACAGGAGGAAACCAGATGCTATGAGAACCAAATCTTGGCTTATTACTTCCCATCAAAAGAGTAAGAATAACAGTGAAGCTGGATCTATCTTCCAATTAATGACATGAATATGTATCTCGTTGCATCAATGTGAAACCAAAACAACAAAAAAAAAACCAGCATTGCTTGTGGAAATAAAAAAATGGCTAAAACAAAGGGAAACTTGAAGACTGCAACAGGAACCGAACCAGAAGTTGGAAGTCCTACTGAGTGTACAGGCAGACAGTTCCAAATCAGAGAGACCTTGAGGGCCCAGCAGCCAGAGGACTCCACGTAGACCATGAAACGTAATGAAAGCATTCCCAGCCTCCCCTGGCAAGCAGCAGGTGACCACCAGATTGAAGATCAGGATGCACAGTTGGTTGTTCCAGTAGGGAAGCTTGCAAAACCTACCACCAGTTTGGATCGTAACCTACAGCAAGAGCTCCATTCTGTGGAATTACGCCATCCTGAAAACTTTTACATTTCTATTTGACAAAATGCACACTGGAAATTATATTGTTGCTACAGATACAGGATCTTTCCTAGTCATAGGTATTCTCTTGTGAGGACACTGGGAAGGCTATTCAGCTGGGCCTCTAGCTAAAACAGAGGACAGATTACTGGAGCAAGCTAGTAACTTGGTCTTTTTTTAAAAATGTCTCAGCCAACAGTGAGCCAAGAAGTTTCAAAATTACTAGAATTGTATGCCAGGATTTTTTTTTTTATTTTTTTTTTGAAACAAGGTTGGGAATCCTAGTGGCTGGCACAAAAGACAAGAGAAACTTTAAGCAGCCTGGAAGATTTCAGGGATTCATAAAGTGTATTTTCAGCTATCAAAAACTTCACCTGATGGAACCATCCTGCAAGACTAGAATAATTCATTTTGAAAGACAAACAATTCAAACCCTAGCTGGCAGCTAGCTTCTTTCAATAGATAGATGGTTTTGTTTGTAATTTGCCATATGTTTCAGTAATTCAAGAGAGTGGTTAAAAAGAAAATGTTATTTTCATGCATTTTTACAACAGAAACCTCTCTAAGTTGCCAGAGAATAATTTAAATCTCCTGTTTGGCATTCTATATTTAACTCCTCCTCATACTACTCTTTTGTCAAAGTGGCATATTTATAGCAAGTATTTTGCATCATGAAAGAAACCCTTTCAATAAGCAACATCTATCTTCCTTTTCAAAATGTATACTACACATAAATACAAGCACGATAACTGCAACCCTTATTAATTCAGCTACTCTTTAGTACCTCCTAATTAAATGCAAGTTGTTCTCTGATCTCCGTCCTATATTACGTTTATTCATATGTTTATTTCTTTTGATTTCTGTAAGGTACTTGATTCTGAAGAATATCCTTTGGTTCCCACTAAAGTCCCCGCTCAGCAAGGTAATTGAGAAATATAAAGTCAACTACTGGAAACTCAGTCCTTAGTCCTGCAGCGATGAACAGAAAATTGACCTTTGAATCTCACAGTTCCTCCTGCAGAGTTAGGAGAGCAGGCAATAGTTTGGTGTCTTGCACATGGAAGTCCAACACTGCTATTGCTGAAAATCTTCAGAGATGCAAGAGCTTTCACTTTGTTAATGTGAATCAAGCTTGCCTGGTAGAATTATGATTTTGTGGAGGGAAGAAAAAACACAATAATTATGTTTTGTTTCTTTATTTTCTTAAAATGTATTAAATATTTGGTAGTTGTTTAAAGTTCACTGAAATAGCACTGAAGAGAGCAGTTTGATAAGCAAGTTTTGGAAAGCAAGAAAATGCTATAATACTCATATAAGTCAGCAGTGTGCCCTGGCAGCCAAGAGGGCAAACTGCATCCTGGGGTGCATCAAACACAGCATCACCAGCCAGTCAAAAGAGGTGATTAACCCACCATATTTAGCCTTGGTGTGGCCTCACCTTCAATACTGTATGCAGTTCTGGGTCCCACAATCTAAGAAGGATGTGAAGGTCCTTAAATGCATCCAGAGGAGGGCAGCAAAGCTGGCGAGAGGGCTGGAAGGAATGTCCTATGAGGAGCAGCTGAGGACTTTGGGCTTGTCTAGTTTGGAGAACAGAAGACTGAGGGGCGACCTCATTGGTCTCTACAGCTTCCTGAGGAGGGAAAGGGGAGAGGGAGGTCTGAGCTCTTCTCCCTGGTACCCAGTGACAGGATGTGCGGGAATGGTTCAAAGCTGCATCAGGAGAGGCTCAGATTTGACATTAGGAAGCGTTTCTTTACCAAGAGGGTGGTCAAACACTAGACCAGGCTTCCTAGAGAGGTGGTCGATGCCCCAAGCCTATCGATGTTTAAGAGGCATTTGGACAAAGCCCTTAATAACATGCTTTAACTTTTGGTCAGCCCTGAACTGGTCAGGCAGATGGACTAGATGATCGTTGTAGGTTCCTTCCAACTGAAATATTCTGTCCTACTTTAAATTCTGCAAAGAAAAATAAAATTTTAAAAACAAAAAATACCCCTAACAAGAAATTCACAGACATCTCCCATTATGTAAGATGTTTATCACCTAAACTTTCAAGATGAAGACACACAATTGTCTTTTTTTTGTGACATAGTGAGTCAGCAGAGCACTGAAAGTGTTGTGAACTAGTTCTATGTATTTATCAGTCACATTGTTCTGTAACAATGAATAAAGCATCCCTAGCTGTATTTTCTGTACTTACTGCAAATGTGATATAAAAGCAAATTTCTCGGCACTAAAAAAAAAAAAAAAAAAAAAAAAAAAATAGGTCATGTTTCTTCTTTCTCATTAGCTTTAAGCACAAAAACCCAGTGGCATAGGAATCTTTCTCTCTCAGAATGGATAAAAACACCTAGCAGCCCATAAGACACAATAAGTAATTAGCCCTGTTTTGTCTGGGTGGGGTTTCAGTTCTGTTAGCTTGAGATGTAAGTCCTGCTGGCCACCTCCTACCCTACCTGAGAGGCTGCACCCTCTATATTTTGTCACTCGGGACCCACAGCCCAACACTCAGTTACACGCAAATGCAGCTCCAGCTATTTCTGAAACACGAGCTAGGTGATGAAGAACGTAGAGCCGTAAGACGCCACATGCAGCAGGGAGTCTCCTGACAGTATGGTAGAGTTTCAAAGAGACATTAAGGCAAACTCCAAGACTACAGTACTGCCTAGCCCAGAAGTGGCATACTGGGTTTCATGGAGAACCTTGTTCCCACATAGGTCACGTCCATATTTTTTCCACGCAGCTACTAATCCCCCATGATGAATTTGAGAGAATGACGGAACCCTTGGAAAAAACATCTGGCCTTTCCCGAAGAAGGGCCAGAAGGATTTATTTGTTTTCTCATCCTGAAGGATCAGGGATATTATGATTCCAACACTCTCCAAAGAATTTGAAAAACAAGCTTGTGAAATAAAGCTGTCAATACTTTCACTATTTTCTCCTGACAGTTACTATCCACACAGCACAGATGTGTCATTCTGCCAACTACAGATATACACACCCCTGATAATGCACTTTAAAATAACAGCAGGAACAGGAATGCTAAGTCATTCAGAATTTGTTGTGCTAAGTTTTTACAGATATTTACAGGTTTTCCCAGCAGTATATGAAATAGCAACAAAAAAATGCATTTGTGGCTCTAGATAAATGTCAGGTTTCAGATAAAATGGGACTGTATTACTACAAAGTCCTATCAGTATGTTTTTGTAAAGCTCGGATGATGGATTTTGTTGATATCATTCTCTAAACTAGGACTGACTGCCACTGCTGTTATTCAGATCAATAACAGAATTACCTTTGACTCAACTGAGAGCAGAACAAGGCTTCTAACTTTATTAACAAATGTCAACGTTATTTCTCTTTCAACAAAAGCAACTATATCCCTGTAGCTTGTGTGCTCTTGCAGCTCCATTTGTGCAAATTCCCTTCTCTTTTATACTTTCTGCAGCCCCATTTCTTAATGACTAGCTACATCCCCAAACACAGCAGCCATCTGGTTATTATCCCATAAACTGCAGACACATCTCCTGTGAGGTCAACAGGAGTCACCTCCACATAGCCAAAGGTATCGCTGAATACTGTGCTGAATAAACCCACAGATTTTCAGACTCTCCTGGGGCCTGATGCTGGGAACCTTTACCAGAAAACAGACCTTGCTGCAGGCCAGCCAGTCTCAATGGGTAGGATGGGACTGCTTGCACATCAGGGCCTCCAAGGCAGCTGTCTTCTCTGATCAAAGACTAGTTTTGTATCTCCTTTCTAACTAATTTTAGCTTCCTAGCAGGTTCCTACTGAGGAATTTGACGCTATCTAAATCCTTCAAATGCCGCTCCCGTCACTGCTTCTAAGTAAACATACCAAATCACTCAATTGGAGATGCTTCAGGAAGATTGTCTGACCTTAGGAGATGCAGATCCAGATCAAAGGTTTAATGCATACGTGAATTGTGTTTCTTTAGATTAGATGGGGATGATAATTTCACTATCCCTGCAGCAAAGTAATGACAGGTTTCAGTTGCTGATACTCCATTGTTCCTCAGATCAAAGGAAGCTTTCTTTCAAATGAAGACACACACAAATTCACTTGCCTTTCTCTGAAAAATCCAGACCCCAATTCCATGATTAAGAAACCAGTCTTTAATTGATTTGTAATGTTACTATTAAATTGTTCCAAATAATCACTCATAAAGGTTTTAATAGCACAGATAATACCCAATATCATCCTCTGCTGTATATGAAAATGTCAGGAAATAAAACAAATTTGTGAAAGTTGTGACGGACTTCCACCATTACATTCTGATTCATTTATTTTCTGAGTCACATTCTCTTGCTTCAGCTGGTGAATTCATTCTCTTGCTTCAACCCCGCGAATTCAGAAGACCTGTGTTACGTAGCAGATCGGTGAAAAGGATCACAACAGGCCATATCAGGCCAGACAGAAGATAAAGTTCTGTCTTTTTGTATAAGCATAAAAAGCCAAAAGCCAACAGGAAAAGCTTAGCAGCACGTGTGAAGGGAACATACACAACCACATGTTTTGATGTGTATTCAATACAGAGTACAAGTTCATGGTTTCAGGGCTCTGCCTACAAAAAAAAAAAGCTTTGAGAGTAACCCTGATGGCAGAGTTTGCAACACAACAATCCCATGAAATGGGACATTCAGAAAGCCAGAAACTGCATCTGCTTAAAGCTTTGTCACAAGCAGAAGCTTGCTACCCTCCTCTTGCCAAAAGCTGTCACCACCTCTGCAACAGTGGCAAAACTGGACACGTCCTGGCGCTGCAGATGCTCAGTTTCACAGTCCAATGTACTACTAGCCTGCCTTCAGCACCCATGAAGGCAACACCTGTGAAGGCTGCAACCAAAGAGGCCAGACTGCAGGGACGCGTTCTGCCCTGAAGCTCTGCAACAGGCAGGAGAGCAACTTTGAAGTTACAGCAGTAAGGTCTTAAACTAGCCCTGTCAGAGCTCTCAGATAAAAATCTTCATAACATTGCTCCCACTGATGTTAACCTTTTTCCTATGTAGGAAGGAAAATATTTATGCCACTGTATGTCCCCATTAGCCAGCACAATTATATTGGTATAACTATTTTGATGTTTTGTAAGCACCTCATGATCTGAAATAAGTTACGTAAGTAAAGCTCTTAAGTGTAGGCCAGACGCATGGAATAACAGAGACAGCTGAGCAAGCACCACGACTTTAACACTCTAGCTTACATAGAAGACAGACATCCATGGTTACAATTCCATAAGGTCCAGTAGTTCAAATAAAGGAGCAGTCATTTTTGACAGGGCCCCGACAGATGCTGACGTACCTTGAACAACCAATGTGAGGCACGTTATCTTTATTTCTTTTCTGGGGATGCAAAAATCAGTGGTTTACTTTTACCACTAATATGATAAATAGCATCTATCAGTGATTCCAAGGTTAAGAAACATACACACACACACATATAGATTTAAACATACATAACATACACACACACTAAATATCAAAATATATATATGTGTATGCAAAAATGCACATCTACATACACATATTCAAACAAAACGCAGGTTGACACATTTGCAAAGGTCGCTCCCAGGCATTAAGTTCTGCAAGCTTATTCCTTGCAGTAAAATGAGAAACGTCTTGCTGTTTTCCATGTTGTCTTACCAGGAATGGCGGGGATAAGTTATCCAGAGGTAAATAAGCAAAACCAACATCAACAAATCCTGGAACTCTTAACTGTCAAGACAAGCTCTATCCTACCCCAGGGAAATGGGCAACAACAGAAGGGCATGCTGTTATTGATGATTAACACGAGGCACCAAAAAAACTGAGTCTCCTAAGAGCTTCTCTTCATAAATTAGCTGGCAGGACAGTTACTCCCCTCCCTCCATGCCAAATTCAATTACTTTATAGTGAAGTACAGTATTAAATTTAGACTAAACAAGCTTGTTTACTGTTGTAAAATCCAGTTGTTTTTCTCTTCTCCCACTAACTAGATAGAAATAACTTCTTTTAAGAACGTTCCTCATCACTATAGTTCTTATCACCCCAAAAGAAGAATATCCACATGCTTTAGACTCAGCCCCTTCAGACTGGTGACAAATAACTCTAAAGTAACACACCTGAATGAAACGACTGCCACAGCCTTGAACAGAAGTATCAAAAGATTTCACCCCAAAATACTTTATAGATGGAGGCCTAAAGCCCAAGAAAAACAAAAAAAGCAGGCTTTGTATCCATGCTCTCTTGCTATGAGACAAACTATGTTAAATGAGTTGCCTCCATTATGTTTGTATCTCGGCTATCCCTTCCTCCCAGTCAAAGCACCTGAAGTTCACCAACAAGTTTGAGTTGTTCCTTGAAAGATCAGGTCACCCCTTGCTCACCTACATGAGTCCCACTGAAATGAATCTGATGTTTGTTTTTAGAAATGAGAGTCAACAGTGACTTAGGTTTCTGAATTGACTCCATCTGCCCATCCAACAGGTGCTGACTAAATATCATACCAACCCCAGGAGAGAAGATTAAGGAAGTGATCTCATGGCTACAGAGGAACTCAGAAGCTCCTCCAAGCTATTACAGCTAACTGCAGACCGTTTCCATTGACAGTCATGGGTAAGAAACACTGCCACCACCTCTACCTTTCCCCTCATCTTGCCAAGAAGGAAATCCACCAACTTAAGGGACATGCAAAATGTCAACTATCTACCTTCTGTAAAACTTACCAAACATTAAGCTGGTAAAAAGCACTGACATACTGGAACATGACCATGGTTTTGGATACAGCAGATTTCCACTAAGAATAGAATCCAAGGACTACCGTATTTCCGTGTTTATTATTCTTCTTATCAAGCTTTCACACTGCAAGCAAAATAAAGATAGCAGTATTTCATTCTGGATAGCCTCCCTTAGGAGTCCAGCACTTGAAACTGCAGGTGAGAAAACATTGCCCTCAGTGTATTTGCTAGTAAAATGATACAGCCTAGATTACTGGCTTAGTGACAAGTCTTCATCTCCAAACTGAACGGAAATTGCTAAAGACAAAAGCGATCCTGATTTTATACAATAAGAAACTTCCTTAAATGCTGACTACTTTCCTCCAAATCCTAATTTCTTCTACATTTCCCTCTTTGGATAAATAGAAATGTCTGAAATAATTAAATTCGAAGATGCATTGTACAGAGGAGTCCCAGAGAGAATCTAACATAGGTCAACTGAAACATGTTGCATTCTAGATTTAAGTTTTGCTTTGATTTTAATTAAAATCAAAAGCATTCATATAGCAAGTGTGAAATGGACTTGTTCAACAGTATAATTCACCTTTGACAAGACTATTATAACCAGAATATTCAATATATTAGTTAAAATATAGGATTTTTTTTTTAAGCTCTTACAAATACTAAGAAAGGTAATTTGCTCTGAATAAATATTGTCCCATGACATTGGCAAACTTTGTTTTCTGGGCTTTGGTACTATCAGGTAACTTTGACTAGTACACTTTCACATGTACTGGTATGTCTTTCTTGACTAGGGAAGCATTCAGGAACAGAAAGGACACATAACTTTGCAAGAACTAGTCATTTGTTTCTAGCCTCGCTGTCCACCAGAATGGTGGAAATTCAGGAAATTCAGTGTTCTTGCCTAGAACAGGACCTGTAAGTCATGCAACTGGTACTTGGTATGGTTTGCACAATGGCAGAGGCTTAGGAGTCCAATACAACTGTTCTACCAACAATCTAGTTTTAGGTTGAAGATTATATCCCAAGGTTCATTTCTCCCTACTGCTAATGAGGACGTTATGTTTGCAGACAGTACTCGAGCAATTCCAAATTGGAGCCAGCAGCATTGTACAGTTCACATGCATGAATAAAAACATTTAGAACAATACACATTATTAAAATCCTGAAGTTTTCACACACATGAGACACCATTTAGGTTTAATGGTAAGCACAGAAGGCACCTGGCTTGAATGAAAGCCCAGTTAGCCAATTTAATGTTTTTACTAGTTTTAACAAGCTTTGGATCACATCTTAGAATTTAGTACATCAGACATCACATCTCAGTAAATGACTGCAGATGACAGGATTTGCATTAGTCCATCGGTGACTTGAATTCAGAGGTCTTTTTTAGTACCTCTTTTTACAAAGATACTTAGCTCCAAAAGAAAAAAAAAAAGTCCTGATGCTCTGGTGCTTGGCATATTTTGCCCAAATAAGACTTCTTGGAAAAAATATCTAGAGAGGAAGTAAAAATGTGACCTAGGTTTACAAAAGAATAGCTGAACAAATTTTGGGAAGGCAGTTCTGAGATGCCCATACGTAACAGTATTCAATTCATTGTCCTTTGGCTGAGAAGCCTTTGTAGTGACAAGAAACCAGACACCAAGCCTGCATATGGAAAAACACGTCGCTTTCAATTTGAATTCACCAGCTTAAAGTTGCTGGTACCAAGAGCTCCAGTTCAGCAGCACTGAAGCGAGCAGCTGCAGTGATCCAATGTGTTACAGCAGGAGAGCTGCCTGCCTTGCCCCTCTGCTGGAGTTTGTCTCTGCAGGAGCAATGTTGGCAGAGAATAACGTGAGGATGACAGCTATAAATGTGGCAGTTTATATGTTGCTGCACTAGTGCCAGACAACAAAATGGGGACGACCAAAGAACGGCATATGCTTCATTGCCTACCCTTCTTCCTGGGTTGCACTCTCTAGAAAACAGACAGGTGAGTTATGTGCCCAAATTAATTTTCATTTCACAAAACAACGTGGAAAATAGAAGTCATCCAAAAGTCATTTGTACCAATAAATTTCACGCAAGTTAATTATTAGGTCTTTTTTTTTTTTGTTATTGTAATCAAATTCAGTTATATGTGACTTCCAGCGATCACTGACACTATGACCAGGATTAGAAAAATGAATTTCCAGGCTTTGATGATATGGGTGAAAGATTAAGGAGAATAGGTCACCATTTGTGAAGTATGCCCCTTCAGGGACTTGCACTTTGACAATGCTGTACGCTATAGAAAAACAGAGGGGGGAAAACCTTCTTAAAATGAACAAGTTGCTTTTTATTACTCATTTTATTCTAACCCATGTGAATATATTCAAAATAAAGGGCTAAATCTTTAACAAAAACATCACTATATAGTAGAGATATTGAACCATATGCCTGTACAAAGCAGATCGGTAAATGGAGAGTTAAAACACACACTCCAAACTGTCTTCAGAAACCCAGTCAGAACAATACCTCCTTTGAAGTTTTATTACAGCTGTAATTGTAATCAAAGGTCAGTAACAGTCCTGCTGCTCGTGACACTATGTAGCCTAAAGTGTGTTCTTCAAGGTAGCATTATTTCTGTCATAATCTATCTGCCAAGAAGAAATGTAAATATTTGAAAAGCGCTAGAGCACACAAGAATGGTGCAACAGTTAGGTACTGAATACCATACACAGACGGTCTAAATTCCACCTGCATCCTTGTGACTAGGGTTCTCATCTGGCTCCCTCCTGAGCGTATTCCTTAAGCTATCTGAAACGATGTTCAGAGGCTCCAAGTTCTCTCCATCACAAGGCAGGAGGACATAACTAGAATTTAGACTTCTTTGGAATACAGATTTGAGAGCTACATCCACAGAGGGTCCTCAATGTGAAAAATAGCTAAAGCCTTCAGTGATGACCTCCCTGTCTCACAGAATGCGCAGTCATAAGCGAGGTTCTCAAGCTCCTTCTGACATGTGAACCATGCAAAACAGGACTGACGAAAGCCAACAAAGATGAGTATGAGCCACCTGACCTGACAATAAGAAACGTAAGGAAAGATGAGGGAACTAATTCTGTCAGTCAAAGGGACTAGATCCAGAAAGTTCCCAGATCTCTCCTATGGGCACAATATAATTGCTATGGCCCAAGACACGGATACACACATGTCCTGTGACTGAGCAAGGACCCTGCTTTTCTTCCAGTATTGCTGCTTTTGCCACAGCACCGCTCTGTATGTGCACAGCCAAAAGCACCACCATCTCCACCAAGTGAAGTGAAACAATGTTCATGCACAATTTATAAATCAGGCTTTGAGGATCCAATCCAATAGGTGTATCCTCAGCTGCTCTTTGACATGTAAATATTGCAAGATCAACTCTAGTCATAAAGATTATTGTCTCACTTCTGAAAAGCTAACTTACCTGCTGCTATGACCTGATTTTACAATTTCTAATATTAAAAAATCATTATAACGTTTATAATTTGCAAAACTTAATATTTAATATCATAGGTAGTTGAATATCTGTCAATCACATGCAACAAGTTGTAAATCCCTCCAAATGACCACCATAACTAATACAGTTTTCACAAAAGGCACTTCTATCACATTGTGCTTTTGGGGTGCAGAGGGGCAAAAAAACCTGTTAGGTGGTAGATGTTCTAGAAGTGGCATATTCTAAATTAATTTATTCCACACCTCTCAACAAGAAGTACATTCTTCCTGAGAAGTGCTATGAGAAATGTGTTACAATGACTGTACAAACAAGGGTGGAGTTGAAATTCATCATTATCGCTAGGAGACAAGCTTAGCCTTAAGAATGTTAGCATTGTATTTGTCTTCATTCAATTACCCAACAACATGCGAACCAAACAAACGTGACTGCAATTTTTCTGACACTCTGATGTTTTATACTGTTTTTTAAAATCATTCCAGGAAACAAAAATTCCAACTTGTTTGATCTCCATAATATGCTTAAACACAAGCAGAGCTTTGGTCTCATAAAACCAATATTTGCTATAGAAACAATTTAGCTATAACTGCACCTGTCTTATCAAGCTTCCTAGTAAAAAAATCCATCATTCTTTTCAGTAGCAAGAGTCAAAGTTCAAGCTTTGGTCATTTTAAAAAGTCTATTCATTTCAAGTTGGTGCTGTTCTCCCCAGATCTTCCTGTCCCCCTAAACACATTCTCATGGAGAATATGGCTAGCAGCACTTGCCCTTGTACGCTAAATGAAATTCATTTCAGTCACGAGTTTTTTCTCATCTTGTGAATACGCAAAAATTTCAATGGGAAAGTGTTTCACATCTCCCACTGGTCAGAAGAGATTCTACCTGCTGTTCCATTATTTCAGTAACTCCCCTATAATATCTGTTCAGCTTAACAATTTATTGCCTTGGAGCTTCATCTGTTACCACAGAGGAGAAAGCACAAGTGAGACAGTGGTTTGAAATTTCTCCGTTATTTGTAAGGTCTTCAATGACATCCACTTTACCTGATCTTCAGTCCTCTGACTGCAAGAGGACTGAAGTCTCCTCAGGTGTGGCATTTCTAGATAACTGTAGGAATTCCAGGTGTAGAGTTACTTAGCTTCCTGTCAAAGGTAGAGCTGCTTTAAGGCACTGAAAACCATTTAACTGAGTCAATACGCAATACAGTAGCACGAGTGTAAATTTTTATTGATAGACTGGAAAATGTGAAACAGATTAAATTACAGTCACCTTGGAATGATTTGATGAAAAACGAGGGCATAAAATATTTCCTGAAAACAGTGAAGCACTGCTGAAGGAGAAAAGTAAACGCTAAATTTTAAAGTAGCCTTTCTCTTCAGCACAAAAGAACGCTGATTGTCCTTATCAGGGAGGAGTAGCAAAGCCTGCCTCCCCAGTCCTACAAAGAAGTGCTCGGAATTCGAGCCACAGCTTACCAACAACAAGTAGAAATTCAGGTCAGAAAAAGTAGGAGGTAGTAAGGCTTGTAGAAACATGCCTGCCTGCCTATTCAGAGGCTTCCCATTGTGATACGATTGGATCTGCCTAATGCATGCTTAAAACAACAGGAGGTCATTTAGAAACGTACACACAATGCCCCTCTCCTCCCTTCCCACAAGAAGGTCCCAGGAACTTGTCTACAGCATCCCTACAGGATAAACGCACAGTCCAGCTTCCATAAACACCGAAGATTAATGTTTCCACTCAAGCAACAACTAGGTTTTGGGATCTTTGAGCTCTTTTAAGGCACTTATATTCATAAGTTTTATTTAAAAAAAAAAAATATAGTTACTACCATTAACCTCCCAGGTGTCTAAGAACCTACATACACGAGGAAGATGCTGCAGGGAGAAGTCCAAGGCCAAATGGAGGGAAGGGTCACATTGTTCTCGGCTCCTTCTCATCCACTCCAATTATTTCCTTTTCTCATTCTCCAGAATGACCCCCCCCAAAACATTTTACATGCTGAACTCCTAGAATTATGTATGACTACTACATATTTTTATCTTCGTTAGCATAAAATAAATTACAACAAGTATCAGGATCAATAAAAATTTTTAAAGTTTCCATAGAAAGTTATATTTACACAAACTGAAGCTTTTGCTGACTACACAACCAGTGTATTTCTCAGGAATGTTTCAGCCAAATGCCTATCATTTGGCCTGGGTATTCTGAAGATTTCAAAAAGGAGTCATACACAAAGAGTTTAGCTCATTATATTTGCTAGGTAATACCATCTCTTCCACCAGTTAACACAAGGAAATTGATGCATGTTATTTTTATTTAAACAAATCACTGTCTTCTCTCCTAACTCTCTGCAAACTCAAACCAGCCTTATTCCAGGCACAAAAAGGAAAGAAGACTGAGAAGTGCCCCTGCTTTAACAGCACACTGCTGGTGAGGTAACAAATGAAACCAAAAGCTTACTCTAGAGACTAGATGGACTTTTCATTTTAAAATAGAGAGTAATTTAACAAAATATCTCTAACGAGATCAGGAAAGGAAATTGTGTCACTATGATATTGGTTTTAATTTATCAACAAATATTATATATAGAAGTTTTCGGTCAATTAGAGCAGGACAGATACTAGTCTCCGCCACATCCACTCTCACAAGCAGCTAGCCTACAATTTGACCTACAGGTGGAAATTAAACCATGGTTTCTGATGCTGTTTTTAGCAGGAGACAGAGTAAGATCTATAAAGGGTACTTATTTCTCTAGAGAGGGAAATCATCCTGTCTCAAGAATTGCACAGGATCCCAAAAAATAGCTGATGTAGTTGTGCTGAAGTCTGGAGGAGATGACAAGGAATTACATGACTCAAACACTTTTTTGTTTCCTTTGACTAATGTTCAGTTCCAGGAGGATGAAAATAATTTTGAAACTTCCCTGTTTAGAGACTTGCAGTATGGTAACAACCCTTTTCTCCAGATGCATATTCCCACATAACCAGCTGATAATTGTTTTTTCTTTGTCATTTTTCTCAGTCACTTAGCCGTGATCTATGGACGCCCCCTGCAAAGTTGACAGAAAAAAGCCTCGGTCGTGTGACACTGAGCACAGCAGGAATCTAGCCCATTATGAAGGTTCCTAAATGCTGTGATAACACATATGAAGAAAAACTGACAGAAAAGAGACAGCACAGCTCTGGTCCTGTGTAACAGTATCTTCAATCACTAAATTATCTACTCTTCTCTAGCTAGGTTGTACTCAGACATACCGTTGTCTATACGAAGAAAGTTGACTATCACCAGTGTACAAACTGTTATCCGTACTATATGTCATCTTCTTGTTGTCCAGCCCAGAAAAAAGTCAGCAAACAAACAGATGTGCAAATTAAATTGCTCGTCTACCTCAGATTTGGTTTGTTGGGTTAATAGATAATGAAGAGGGTTATATTGCTGCTGCAAACAGGATATGGACCTTGCAGGCAGAGACAGGGGAACGAGAGAGCAGAATCAAAAACTCCCATCAATAACCTATTTGCAGACTGGTCAGAACAGGAGATATGGGTGAGCTAATTACGTGGCCCTTTCCCCCACCTTCAACAAAAACAAAATATAAAACTATGCATTACTGTTCAGGCTACGAGGCATGAAACAGAAACTAAACCTAGCAATACTGAGCTACCACAGCATGAACCAACTGCCCATGCAGTTGAAGGGGATGTTTCTATTATGGATGTTTGATGAACATTGAATTACAGAGTTCTGAAGATGCTCTGTGTCTACTCGGTTGGCTATTGAAATGGATAATTAGTTTTTATTAGCTGTAATGCAGCCACTAAGCATTTTGAACACTTCATGCCAAAACATATCAGAACACATACCTGTCACCATGCCACTGAACTGAAAACAAGTATCGCCCAGTAAAAGGCTGAAGGAAGTGAACACAATAAACCTTCAGATGGGAAAATACAGTGCTATGCATCCTTCCGCAATGCAAAAATGCTGCTGCCTTCACTGCTGAAGCATAAAGAATAGCAATTATATCTAAATCCCTTCTGATGTTTCTCATTAAAGAACAAATTCAGTAGAATGCTTATGCCAAGACTGCCTTAACGGAAATCAGAGCTGTCACTTTATATGAAAATATGGAAATTCATAGGTCACATGCATAATTAATTCAACAAGAGAAAGCTGTAAGAGCTTCAATTAAGCAGAGGGACGCCTTTCAAAACCGAGTTTGAAAGGAGTTGTACCTTTCCCAGAGTATTGGTTAGTGCAGAGAGGTGCTACCGGCCCAAAGTTTGTCTCTATGCTCGTCTTTTATTTATTTGCTAAACCTGCAGCGGTTGGCACCGCACCTGACGGGGCTCAGGCTCGGGCTCCCCCTGCACCAAGGCGCTGAAACCCCTCCTAAGCGGCCAAGTTTATCCCACTCTAATCACCTTTAAGACCCTTCAAACACACCCAATATTTGTCCCCTACAAATTTCGGGGTGGGGGGGCTTTGTTTGCCAAAGGCGATTTACGAATAAGTTACTCCTCGGCAGCCTTTCAGGGGCAAGGTTGGGGGGGGGGGGAGAAACAGTTGTCATTTTTACCCCCATCCCACACGCAACCCCGGCAAATTCAGCCCCGCGTTTGGCAGCAGCCCCCGGGTGGGTGCCGGTGTGCGGGGCAAGCGCTGGGAGCCGAGGGCGAGCACGGCAACCGCGGGGGACGGCGAGCGGCGACCGACAACGCCGGGCAGCTTCGCCCCCGCGGCTGCGTCCCGGCCCCGGAGGCTCAGCCCTGGCCACAGCGGCCCCCGCTCCTCGCCCCTTCTCCCCGACTCACCGCCACCGAGCCCGAGGAGGAGGCGACGAAGACGCGGATCACCATCTTCACCTCATGAGCCGCCGCGGCGACGGGACCGGACGGGACGGGGCAGCGAGAGGCGGCAGGGACGCCGCTTCCTCCAACGCGGGATGGGGGACGAGGCCACCCCGCTACCGCCGCCACCCGCAGCACCCCACTTCCCGGCGGCGGCAGCCCCTCTGTGGCGAGCCGGGTCCGGCGGCTGGCTGACAGGAGGCAGGCGGTAACGGCGAGAGGCGGGAAAGGTGGGGGCGGCGCGCAGGGGCCGACGGGCGCTGTAGTTCTCGCCGGGCGGGAGCGGGAGGGCAGCCGGCTGCCTGTCCTGCTTCGCCGGAAAAAACCGAGCCAAGCCGGCGGCCTGCGCGCTTCAGGCGGCCTCGCCTCCAGGGCCCGGGGCTGCTAAGTGCCGCCATTCGCCTTTGAAGGGGCTTCTGCCGCCCTCCAGGTGCGCTGCCTCGCAGGTCAAGGTGGCTCCGGCGCATGGTGAGCCCGGCGATGAAATTCAGCCTGTCCGCCATCCAGGCTGCTCCTCCCTGACGGCTCCTGGCACTCCTGCCTCGTGCGGAGCCGCCAGCTCGGCTCTGCCGGGCCCCAGTCCAGCCCTGCTGGCCGCCATTTGCAGCGGCGAAGGGGTGGGAAATGGGGCTGGTGTGGAGATATTACCAAAGACAGGCCTCCGCTTGGTTTCTAAAATAATTGTTTCTTACTAACCTTCTTACCGTGTGAGAAAACAGTTAATTACTGACCTTCTTACTGTGTAAAAATAGTTAGTCACTGAGCTGATGTTACACACAGTGATAATGAGGAGACAACCAGAAATAGTTAATCACCAAGGATGCAATAACAAGAAGTAGTTAATCACTTCAAGGTTCTTCTACATGTCAAGTATGTACTCCTATACCAACTAGGATAAAGTTATGGCTACTTCAAAGAACATCCCTATTATCTTCAAGAAGTTGGCAAACTTACAGCAAACTTTTACTGTCCTGAGATGACTCAATACCTTAAAAGGATAATGTGAGGAAGGGTCTCCTTACCCAAACGACCACCGAGACACCCACGCCTGCGCAGAAGTGTTTTGCCAATGCAGCAAAATTTGATACACATGTGCAAAAAGACCATTCGGTCATCCTAATGAATAGGTAAGCCTAGGTGGAGTTATGTATTAGGTAGGCGGAACTATGAGAATATTTTGTGTATAAATAATAGGTGAATATCCCCAGCAACGTGTGCTAGATTTGTGGGTTTTTCTTTCTAGCACCCAACGTCGAATAAAGCAATGTCTCCTCTCTAAACTACTTTTGCTTTCGAGGGCTTTTATTTCAGGTAACAGAGAGACCACGCAGGCGCGTTCCTCTCAGGGCAGGGACAACGTGAAGCAGGTAGGCCACTGGGCGAGGGGGTTCTCCCCTGTGCATCTCAAAGGAGCTAAACAGCACTGCGTGTTAATGTCACAACGGGCACAAAATTGAACGTAGAAGTTCCATCTAAACGTGAGAAGGAACTTCTTTACTTTGAGGGTGGCAGAGCACTGGAACAGGCTGCCCAGAGAGGTGGTGGAGTCTCCATCTCTGGAGACATTCAAAACCCGCTTGGACGCATTCCTGTGCGACCTGCTCTAGGTGACCCTGCTCTGGCAGGGGGGTTGGACTAGGTGATCTCCAGAGGTCCCTTCCAACCCCTCCCATTCTGTGATTCTGTGTTTTCACTCCCTGGTATAGATGTTCAGTTCTCAATACTGTCAGCTGTGGAACAGATGTTATTAATCAACAGGATCAGCAGATAACCCCAAATAACCCTTCATCAGTCAGCTCATCTGCAAGTGACTGAGAGGAATCCCTGCAGCCCTCATCAGGTTTTGGGTCTGTGAGGACACAGCCTGTCTTTATTTCAAGACTCAGAACCATGTAGCTGGCAGCCGTATCCATGTTATTACAGCCATAACCCTCATCCTCTTACTTCCCCACATGCAGCCAGATGGTTGCTCCTTCCCTCTGACTAAACTCTCCCTCACCACCGTTTCACCCTGATGGTGAACAGTGTGGTGTCCATCTCCTTCACACCTTTGCCTCGCCACCACCCTCGGTGAACTTCCATTTTCCAGACTAAGCACAGACCTCGACTCACTGCCAAATATGTCCTCAAAGCTTTCTTTATATTTTAATATTGATCACTCATTTTTAAATCCTGCAGGTCTCATGGAAGGTACCTAGCAAGAGCCATAAAAAATAATCAGGACGCTCAGTGCTCATTTTGAGCTTGATTTGTATCTTGTGGAAGTCATTGGGAGGCTTTGCGCTGACTTCACTGTCCTCTGGACTGGAGCTCAATATCAGCAATATAAAGTCCAACCCTGTAATGGAAATTCACATGCCAGTCTTGCAAAGATTTATGACTATGCATTACTTTGCTTTCATGAGAGTGCTTGTTGAAAACAGAGTAAACTTCATCGGAGTAAACTTAGGTACAAAGGTTAAGATTTTCTGGCTTCAGTGCTCCCGTCTCATTTGAGCGCAACTCTTAACTGTGGGAACCGCAAGCCAGTGACCAACAATTGTTTACTGGTTAATCGCTGATGAACGACCAGCAAAAGGAACAAAGGAGGCAAACATTTTTTATGTTGGTTTGTGAGGTAACTCTGAGGAACTTGTTGAAACTCTGTGATAGGTGAGTAATTATAGGAATTTGCTGGAAAATCCCGATTACCTTACTCAGTGAATTTCCTTCACAGTGCAGGATTATTTCTGACAACATATTTTCCTGTCTCTCTCTAAATTTTCTTTAAAAGGTGGAGATTACTTCTCTATTTACTCCCTACTATAAAATACTGGTTTTAATATTCTAGTTTGGCCATACTGTTATTATATGAAACAAATAGAATTAGGGGAACTCACTGCAGCTGGCTGTATTTGATTATCTCACATCATTCATATATAGCATTAAATGATAACATTAATAAATCCTGCCTCTAATATATTTCTTAGATACAGCAAAACAGAAAAAAAGATAGCAAAGTCTGATTCTGAAGGGTGCTGAGCATCTCTAACTCTTCCTAAAGAGAAGAGGAGGATGCTCCCACATCTCAGAGACAGCCTTGACACATAAACAATAACCTAGAGAAACCATATGGCAATGGCACTAACAGGAAAAAGCATGAGATGTAAATAAGAAAATTAAGAAATTCTAATGGGACTGCAAAAACTGTAACTAAGGTATTTTTAAGGATGTTTGCTCTCCTTGTAAGAGTCCTCTACTTTGTCAGCTCCAAAAGACCCAAACCTAGTCTTCTTTCCCATCTGGAAAACAAACAACTTGCAGTTCGGTTCATTTGAAAGTGTTACTGAGCTGCATAAATTCTCAAAAGCTATGGGGAAGAAAGAGGTAGTAGGAAAACGAAAACCAAGTAAAACCAGCACCCTTTAGAAGAATCCAAACCCACTATTCCATTTTGAATGCCCCAAACCTATCCCCAGCCAGCCAAGGCAATGTACATTTTCCTTATTAGTGTTTTTAGAGTCTCCTTTTTGTTCCTGTAGCCCTTGGGTGAGTAGACTCCTACAGCTTGAACTTCAAAACAAGAGTCTGAGCAGCCAAACTCATGGCCAGAGTTGATAGACCAAAATTGAGCTGAAGTGCCAGAGCTCCTGGAGATCTTCCATGATAGAGCTTCTAGCCAGTGCTTCAGCATCTTTATTCCACACATATTTAAAGACACCAACAAAGCCAGAGCAGGGGGCTTCTACTACTTGACCATGAATGCAGAAACTTAAGGTGTCCTTTCAAACACCTTTTGAAACACATTTTGAACAATCTCAAGCTGTATTTCAATGAATTCTCTTGTAATTCTCTATTTTTATAAGTAAATTTATGTTTTGGACTAAAAATCTCGCACCTATAACTTCTCCTTATTAACTTTGACGTAGCATGGACACTGAGAATCCAGACAGCTGGATTCATTTCTCCCTTTTGTTAGTGTTTCCACACACACAAAAGGAGCTAGTTCTGTCATGGAAGTAATCCAGAAAGTTAGGAAAAAGAAATATTACACTGAGGAATTGAAGATTTCAAAGCTTGTAGAGCGACCTCTTACTTTACATGGCTCCCTGAGCAGAGATCTACTCCAATATTCTGTGGAGGGTAAAACCTATCAGATACCACCACGTGAAATTCTGCACTTCCAGGCAGGCCACCATCCTCCGTCCTGCAGCCACTGCTGGTAAAAGTCCTGAGGCCATACCTTTAAGTCCATTTCTGTTGTACAGTTCTAGAGGCTTGAAGACCAAATGGTACAAATATTTAGTTAAGTAGAAGAAATGTGATAAATTAAAAACATTGTTAAAATGATTTATGAGCAGTTTTCTGTGTTTACAGGAAGTGCAGACTGGAGTTGGAGATGTAAATTTATGGGGGGCAGGGGGTAGTTTCTAAAGATTTCATGGTAAGAATGATTCATTGTTATGCCAGATCTTCATGGAAGATTAAACAGAACTTTGCTGCTGCTAAGGTAACAAAGAACACACAAAACCAAGGCTTGCAAATATGTGAAAACAGAAGTATAAAAGCACAACCTCGGACAAATAAGATTCTAATTATGATAAAAGATTATTTGTGTAGCAAGATGCAACAGGCATAGGAGAAAAATCCTGCAGAAATGGAACATTATATTCAGAACTGAAAAAGTGGTTAAGATGGCTTCATCTCTCACTTGAAAGGAGCAGTCTGTTTGAGGCATATTAGAAGTTTTCTGGTCTGTGGATTGTTGGTACGCATCAGTTATTTCTCTGGGCTCTGTGAAAGGTTGCTAAGAAGCAGCAGTAAATTCACATAGACTCTGCAATAATCCACACACTTGAAATTTCTAAAGGGGTATTTAGGACTGTTTTTAAAAATTCTAAATATCAAAACGTGTTGAAAATTACGGTTTTAGAGTGTCATTAAAAGCTCTGGCAGTCCTGAGCAATCTTCCTTGGTAGAAATGTGGCTGTCATGCCAGTGAGCAGCAAAAGAAGATAAATAGTAGAGAAAGCAGAATAGTCCAGCTGCAATAGAGCTACGGAGTATCATCAGCTGATCTCGCACTCCAGACCCCAAGAGAAAGTAGATAACTTAAAGGCTCTAAAACACAGAAAGTGGCCAAAGTGCTGTGATGTAAGTACAGGATTGTTCCATTTGTTGAGTAATGGCACTCAGTGTGGTGGCTGACAGCCTGTAAATATCTTGTCTAGACACAGCTTGAAAGCCTATGAGATAATGCTGTTTGGAGCCTGATTCTCCACATACGTCCTAGAAGCCACTGTATTTTTCAGGTATCAGTTTAATCACGGAGGGAACCTCCAGGGTACACTCTCTCAGTTGTGCATGAATGCCGGCAGTCGTGGGTTGTCTGTGCTATCGTGACTCCTCCTCTACACGCACAGATCAAGCAGCTCCTAGTCAAGGTCACCCTATCCCTTGCAAAAATGGCTTCAGAGGTTGTGTAAATCACACTGGCGTGTCCCAGTAACAAACTCAGTTTCATGCAGGACTCTGTTCCAGAACCTTGACTGCAGCCAGAGGTTTACATTCAGAGCATTTCACAGCTTTCCTCACTGACAGATTTTAGAGATAACATCAACAGAACTAAACACTGTCCTTTTTTTATTCTTTTGACTTGAGGTACTCTGAAGCTACTACAAAGTGCAAGTGTTAAAGCAGGCTCTTGGGAAGAGACAGAGCTGGAACAATTTTGAGAAATGTTTTGATTCTCGCATTCACAAATTTGTGGGATGTTGAAGAAAGCAGAAAGGTACAGATATTCTTGATTTCAGAATGATTTTTGTACCATCTCTTTATAACTGATAGCACACCAAAAAAACCCACAGAGAGCCGAGTAAACCTTCCTTCATGCCATTTAAATCTAATATATCTAGATAATTCCGAAGCTGTATAAAAGTTTATTCTTCTCAGCTGCTGCCCTTCGGTGGAAGTCACAATCTGCTGACCCTTAGTTGAAGCATGACTAGTTGTTAGTATCTGTGGCTGCTTTGATTCCCTCCATGAATTCCTAATACTAGGGACCTTTGAAAAGAAAAACATTTTCCTGTGAAATTCATCATCTGATGTAGCTCAGTCATCTGACTTGCAATAACTGAACCTGGAGGTGAAAACATCTTTCACGCTCTGTATGAAATCATTCATCATTCCTTAAACTTACGGCTACATTGTGTAAGAAGTGCCAGAGTTCGTCTTGCACTCGCGTCTTTAAAGATCCCACCATTGCTGAGGCTGGTGGCTCTGGCTGAGGAGCAGGAATCCACGGGCAGGTTTCAGTCAGTGCCCAGCCTTCTACCCCAGCTGTTCTTTCAGCCCAAGGTATTGCAAACAAATCAGGCTCAACACTGTCAGGCCCTGTAGGCTTGCATTTCTTGGTGAAACCAAGCTTCTGAGCAGCTTTATCCTTCTTTTTAGGGAAGGGACTCATCCTTATTTCCGCTACTTTGAACAACGTTTAGTAATCTACATTACTGCAGACGGATGAGGGTTGAAAGCCCCCACAAACCTCATTTCCCCATCTGCAGTTCCCAACAAAACTTAAATTAGCGAGCACTCGAGATGCAAAGTGCACTCAGGGAGCAGTCATAGAGCATTACAGTCCTGCCAGCCCTTTCCTGAGGGATCTTCTGCCAAGCCCTTGGAAAAGCAGTCTACCACCACATTCGTTCTGGCTGTTGTCCAGCTGGTTTTCCATGTCTGTCCAGTTCCACTCTGACAAGGCACTTTAGAAGATTCATTTCTTGCAGGATGCAGAAGTGGATCAGCAATAATATTTATGTATACAAGGACAAAGAGCGAGTAATCTTGTGGAGAATAAGAAGCAGCTGAGTACATGAATACTGGCAACATCCCTAAAGTGTGTGCACCAAATAAACTAAGAATAGTTATTATTTTTATAGTACTTAGGAGTTTTTTAGATGTTTCACAGAACAGAGAGGGGGAAAAAAATCTCAAATTTGGAAAGCTGACATAAGTTTGAGGATAAAGATTATGTGTGCACTGCATTTCAAGCACAGGTTCAAGCCCACAGATGGAGGCCACAATCACAATCACAGAATCATAGAACCATAGAATGGTTCGGGTTGGAAGGGACCTTAAAGATCACCTAGTTCCAACTCCCCTGCCATGGGCAGGGACACCTCCCACTAGACCAGGCTGCTCAAAGCCCCATCCAGCCTGGCCTTGAACATTTCCAGGGACGGGGCATCCCATTCTCTCTGGGCAACCTGTGCCAGTGTCCCACCACCCTCACAGTAAAGAATTTCTTCCTAATACCTAAACTTCCCCTCTTTCAGTTTAAAGCCACCATTACCCCTTGTCCTATTGCTCCACTCCCTGGTAAAGAGTCCCTCCCCATCCTTCCTGTAGGCCCCCTTTAGGTACTGGAGGGCTGCTATAAGGTCTCCCCGGAGCCTTCTCTTCTCCAGGCTGAACAACCCCAAATGCGGGAACACAAGGCTGTACTCGGGCACAGGTTTGAGGTGACCTTTAGGAACCTTCTCAAGCTGGAGTGGGGACTAGCAAGTGGGATCCAAAGCTGGTGGAGGGAGAAGGCAGAAAAGGAAAATGTGGCAGCAGTGATTGGAAATGTACTGCAGACAGGTTGTATCAGCCTACATGGGAACTGATTGCAATTTCATGAGCTGGTTTGAACAGAGAGGACCCTCTCCTGCCTAGACAGATGTGAAAGAGAGGTGGATTCAGAGCAGCAGCACACTGGAGGGAAACCAGCTGCCTGGCCTGGCACCGTCAGGTCAGCATAGATACAACCTGTGCAAACTAATGCGTTGAGCAAAGGAGGATGTAGGAGGCAACGTAACCCAGGCCAAGCAGCAGCTAAGTGAATGAGAAACCGTACAACTTCTCAAGTGAGGGGTAGGCAAATCACTGCCCTTTCATGCATCGTCTTATTAGTCTCAACGAAGTGCTAAGCATGGACCTGCCTTACAAAGCAGATACACTCTTTGTATTCTTTGGTACAGTAACCCTGCAAAATTTGCTAACATTTATTTACTCCTTACAGATTTGTACCATAAAGTTTGCTACGTTTTGCATTTCCATGTTCTGTTTTTTGCACCGTGTTTTCCCAGATCAGATCTTCAGTGCGGCTGTCGCTCTGTCTCAGAGCTATCTGAGATTTATTGTCTACTAACATAAAGGTACTGGGGAGGTAGCGGTTGGGAAGTAATATTTTCCATAGAGGACTAATTAACGTATAACTGTTGTTCAGTTCTAAAATGTAAAATGGTGAAAATGCTAAGTGGCTTTTTTAGCACTTCCCAAAAGTTAGCTACAAAAAGCACTGTTACCCCTGGTCACATTTGACCTTACCAGCTCTTCTTTGCAGAAAAAATGACATTCTTTGTGTCCATGTTTTTCCATTGGGAGAACTGTCGGCTGACACAATAAGTATGTATTACTTTTGTCAGTGAAGGCACAGCTTAGGACAGCTTCCAGACTATTCAGAGCATGACTTGGATGGTAAGAACAAAAAACTAATTCAACCCGTTTTTTTTTAATTAACTGGAAAAAGGATGGCGAAAGGCACACAACTGGTCTTCATCGGAAATCTGTAAAACAAACATGACAAGCCAAATGAGAAGTTGTGAGAGGTTAGCAAAATTAATCTTGCTGCAAGAAATATTACTTGTTCGATTCATCAAAATCATCTTCTCAAGACACGTACTTTCTGTTTCACTAAGCAACATATCATGCAGCCAGCAGGGTCAAGTCCACTGTAGTACTAATGGCGTGGCAAGGGTAAGCATGTCAAAGCTGCTATTGATTTTTTCTAAATGTGGCCAGTCCGAACTAGCATTACTTTCAGAATAGCAGATATAAAATAACTAATGAAGGTACGGCCAAACAACTACATTGCTAAACCTAACAGCAACCTTTTGCTCTCGGATGCTTTTGGGGATTAATTTGAGTGCAGAACGTGACCCTGGGCTATGTAAAAATGCTAAAGATTGGACTAAAATTTAAAAGATAAAATGATTAAGGAGGTTGTTTAGCAAATAGAAATACACCTCAAATCTTAAAGTTTATAAGAGCAACACACACAAACTAGCCTATTTTAGACAGCATACCTGTCTCAATCATAACCTATTATTTTAGCCATGAATTGGTCAGCATAGGCCGCTTCTAGATAACTCCTGAAAAAGAAGTTACTTTAAAAAAAAAAAACAAAACCAAACAAAACAACAAACATTCTTTTATTAATTATCTCCTTACTTGTGTAAAGAAAGTTGTTTTTTGACCACAAACAGACAAATATACCACAGCTATTTCAGGCCCTAAGTTGGTTAAATATCTGTGATGCCCAGTCTATCTGCTGCTTACTTTGAAAGAAAATGAGGTAACTTTTTCTCAGTGTTAACTTTTTAATGTTGGTGATTGCAGTCTAGGGAAGTCTGAGAAATATTAAACCCAGCACAGTGGATACTTTGGTATCATAATCAGATGCAGCATTTCTTAAGGGAACCTAGGCAAAAGTCCATACAACAGACCCTTTCTCAGAGTTTTTGACATACAGAATAGGCTGCAGTGGAGGAGGGGTTCCTCCTAAGATCCTTCACATCATCAGCGGGTCAAAGACCAGGAAGGGTCAAGCAAAGACCTCATGGGAGGCTTCACAGAAAGGAAAATTATTGTTTCACGTGTCCCCAGAGACAGTTCAGCTTCTTCACTTCCATTCACTCACCTGCCTCCCCATCTAATCAGTAAAGCCTCTATCTGCAGTCCTTGTGCCCATCGAGTAGACCTCACTCAGACAAGTGAAATAAATGGGACTATCTGTGTGAATGAATGATACTCAGCAAATTGGGTTGCAGATTCAGGCTGTGAGACAACAACTGTGAATCAATGTGACCTCAAACAGCAGGCTTCCCTTTGGGATATGACTGGTGAGGGCCTTACAAACCTTCCATAATGTGACCCAGTGGTCAGATACTGGCCTACAGGCCAAGAAGCCTGGGTTGATTCTGAGTTGTGCAGCCAACCTAATGTGTAGCAGGTATGTCATCTTTAAAGCAATTTCTAACAGTCCCTCTTTCAATATTTCTGTTGGGATCTTTCCATTTGGTCACTCACTGGGATGCAGCCATTAAGCATGACAAGCAGTAGATAATTGTTAGTGGTGGTTTTTATACCTACAGACATCTCCGTCTTGCCATGATTCAGCTTTACCTGTGGTATCTTCATGCTATCTCCATGTTGCTGTCACTCCCAAGCCTGGGTTGTCTTACCTGTTTATCAGAAAGCTGCATCTAGATGTTGAACCGAACGAGACTGATTTTTACAGGACTTGGATTTTATGAAGATCACAGTTGAAGATGTAGTTTCTCTCATGGGCTGGAATTCATGTATTAAGAATAAACCCCTTAGGGATTCAGGGCAAATTTCTTGTGAGGCTGATCAAAAACAGTGCCATGAACTTCCCCAGGAACTAAGGGCTATTTATACTTCTTGGTCCAAGTTACACTAACAAATAAATAAAACCAAGTGAACTGGGTTACAATATTTCTTCTATGTTTGGAGCTTGCTGAATTCCAACAGAGATAGGAACCTTTGTCAGTGAAGCAAATCTTTTTTGTCTGTCACATGGAAATTCATGTCTTGCACTAATACGGGAAATGAAAGACTATTCCCAAATGGGCTCAGTGCCACAGAGACGGTTCTCACACACAAGCAGCTCTCTTATCTACAAAATGTTAGTAGGGACTTATTAAATTGGAATCGCACCTGCCTACATAATACATTTTATGATACTTACATTCTTCAGGAATTTAGGAGACTTGAGGAGAAAACAAAAAACCTGCATACAGCCTTAATCTCAGCTCCCCACTCCCTGGTTCCTTCTCTGACCTTGCAGTTTTTTCACAGTATTGATTTGTAGCATTTCCTAAAATATAAGTTCTTTCCTAAAGGTTTTGCTGTTCTGATTTTTTGGAAACTATTTCATATTTGTTTATTTTAATGAAAAAGAAAAAAAAGAGTTTGTTTTAGTTATAATGAATGATTCATAGCTCCTGCAGATCATCCAGGGACGCCATTCATAGTTAATGATGAAAATGCAGTAATAAAACATGAAATGTTTAAAAGTCAACAGTGATGCCTCTGAAGGTAGATCTTTGACAGAAATTGCTGACAGCATCAGAAACTCTCCCTCTATAAATATATATTCAAACATACTAATTTCTCTATTTATTTTTTCCCTCTCCCTTGCAGCTGTCTATGTGCAGTTTCAGGTCAATATTCTAGCAAGATGACAGTTTGTCTATAATTTAATTTAACTTTTTTCTTTCTTAATTTACATTTTTACTCATTTTTAGCCTGCAGTGATTATTTGCATGGAAAGACATTGTCTTCAAAGGCTATATTTAGCCTGGTATATCGGATTAGAAATGTAAGCCAATCATGCAATGAGGTTAATTTTAAATCCTGTGGAAATTGTACCACTCTATTCCGTTTTCTCAGCACTGGCACCCATCTTGTTGGCACCCATATGACCTTTCACTCCAATGTCGAATGTAATTTCCCACCAAAAGCAATACAAGCAATCCCCTTAAAATAGGCATTTTAGAATTTATAAGGAGAATAAGCCTGAGCAAATTTTTACTATTTTTTTCAAAGCTACGATCTGAGGGCTGTGATTGTGTTTAAAAATATGCAAAGAATGAATAGAAAAGTCAAGCAAGAAAAGCAGAAACTTGTGCTTGTTCTCCTTTTCTTACCACAAGCAGTATTCACCAATTCTTAATTCAGGGTCACCCACCAATATTGACAGACCTGTGTTTTAGCCAGTGCTGTATTTATTATATTTAGCCAATGTTAATATCAGTTAACGCTATTTTTGAGTGTTACATTTGCCTTAACTGCTTCCTTCCACCTCAGTTTGTCCCCATTCACTGCCCCCCCCCAAAAAAAATCCAAACATTTTGGATTTTTTTTTTTTAAATAATGTTGCTGGTTTTTTGTCAGTGAGTGTTTAGGGATGACTATCACATTCATTGTCCCCATCAAATCTATTCATATCTATTGGTTAAAATTCGGCTTGTGATCACTGAGCTGCAGATGGAGCTCCCTGAACAGCAAAAGGAGACCATGCATCCGTGCCAGGAACAGTTGGAGCCACAGTGGAGAGGGGGCTGAGAGGATCTGTCATTATGGAGCCTTTATCCCTTCAACCTCAGAGAGGTGTCAAAGAAAGGCACAGGCTGCCACCTCACCTGTGTGTTAGCGTCAGGGCTTTCAGCAGACTCAAGAGAAACCTGATTATTCAGGTTTTTTTGCAAGGTGACATGAATTTTACAAGAGAGAATATAAGGAGTAGATGTGATTGTCAATCTTCCAATGAACTATTAACAAAATAGTAAAAAGATGTATTTTTAAAGTATGGAAAAATCAGGGTAGGAGTTCTTTTTAAAACGCGTTTTTCCAGCAGAACTCATTAAAGGCAGTTCCATTCTAACCTATAAACTTCTGGATGATCTGCTATAGGGATATTTTTGTTTTCTAGGGCATGGGCTCATTTGAATGTTTCATTTCTTAAGTGCATGAACAGGAGCTAAAGAAAGGGTTTTAGAAAAGAAGGAAGGACCAGACAACTGGAAAGTATATTCTTCTCCAAGGCTGTGAGCCCTGCAGGAGGGTCCCCATCCCTGCGCCGGGTTCCACTGACTTCAGAAGGGCTCCAGATGGACATCAGGGTGTCTCCTCATGGAGCGCTGCAGAATTAGGCTAAACCGAACATATTTAATATGATCTCGAACAGCTAAGCTGCTTATCACTGTGTGTCAGATAATACATTATAGAGCTGAGTGGCTAATAGATTAAACAGAGAAAGGCTTATGGCAGGGCATTTTCAGTTGCTTTGGATTATATTCTTCCCCCTAGGAATGACACTGGGAACTTGCAAGGCACAGGAAAGATTCTCAGCTGCCTGTTTTTCCAGAAAACCTGCTTAAAAATACATATAAAGTAAATACTGTCTTCTGTATGCAAAAAAAATGAGCAGTCCTAAAAGTCATCATGTTTTATAAATCTTGATATGAATGGATCTTCACCAGGAATAAAGAATTAATAATTAGATATATGTATTATTACAGAAAATCAGTCAAATGTTAAGAACTCTAGTTTGGTTCTGAATTTTCAGTTTTCCATTTCAAAAAGGGTTTTCAATCTTTTTCAATCTACAAAATTGCAAATGAAATATCACCGCTAAAGAAAAGATATTTGCATATGGTCATTAATAGTGTGCACAAGCCTTTGGTGATACCTGTCCCGTATGAAGCCTGAGAAGGATCAAGATTTCACACTTGTAACTCTTGCCATAGATGAAATGAACAGACTGAACAAGCTAACAGCATTTGCATCAAAGTAATGCAGTGTTCCTATTTTCTGTATTTATATTTCATGTTTGTATTTCTGGAAACTGTGTTTATTTGCTCAAACCATTCTAGACACTGGAAGTCAGTCTCCTTCACTGTTAAATTGTGACAGTGGCCAGTGGCGTGCCTGTGCCCCTAGTCAGGTAGCACTCTCCCCAAGGATTCCCATGCAGGGTTTGGGGAGCAGCACAGGGTGGGAAGCACTGCTGGTTTGGCTGCAGCCCCACAGTTTCAGAATCACAGACTCACAGACTAATATCACAGAATCATAGAATTATAGAATGGTTAGAGTTGGAAGGGACCTTCAAGATCATTTAGTTCTAACCCCCCTGCCATGGGCAGGGACACCTGCCACTAGACCAGGCTGCTCAAAGCCCCATCCAGCCTGGCCTTGAACACTTCCAGGGATGGGGCATCCACAACTTCCCCAGGCAACCTGTGCCAGTGTCTCACCACCCTCACAGTGAAAAATTGCTTCCAAATATCTAATCTAAATCCACCCTCTTTCAGTTTAAAGCCACCATTACCCCTCATCCTATCACTACACTCCCTGATGAAGCGTCCCTCCCCATCTTTCCTGTAGGCCCCCTTCAGGTACTGGAAAGCCACGATACGGTCTCCCTTGAGCCTCCTCTTCTCCAGGCTGCACAACCCCAACTCTCTCCGCCTGTCTTCATAGGAGAGGTGCTTCAGCCCTCTGATCATCTTAGTGGCCCTACTATAGTTTGGAAGGGATTTCTAGAAGTCATCAGTTAGACAATCCACTCAAACTAGGGGCAACTACATTGGTGTGCTCAGGGCTGTGTCCAGTCAAGCTTGGAATATCTCCAAAGACAGAGACTCCATGACCTCTCTGAGTAGTCTGCTCCAGTGTTTGACCACCCTCGTGGTGAACAACTTTCTCCTAACAGGCGGTCAGAATTCCTCATGTTGCAACCTGTGTCCAGCTACCTCTTGTCCCTCCACCAGGCACCTCAGGGAAGAGACTGGATCAATCTTCTCCACACCCTCCCAACCTTGCAACCTAGCGGCCTCAGCCTCTCCTCAGACATCCTGTGTTCCGGCCCCTTGTTCATTTGATGCTCGTCTACAGGACTCACTCCAGGTTTTCAATGTTTTTCCTGTACCGGGAATCTCAGGGCGTGTTGCTGACTCATGTTCAACCTGTGTCCACCAGGATCCCAGGGCTTTTTTTGGAGACCTGCTTCCTGGCCTGTGCTTCCCAGTGTGCACTGCCAGATGGGGTTACTCCACCCCTGAGGGTGACAGTGGGGCCCTCAGGGAGGAACCTTTAAAGGTCCCTTCCAACCCAAACTATTATATGATTCTATACTAGTGCAGTAAGATGCGAGGTTGACACGTGCAAAACAGTTTAGAGGACTGGTGGATGTATCTCCTGCTAACAAGACTACACCCTCGCGCTGCCGTGCAAACATCCTCCGTGCACATTTTGCCACACACATGCTAATTTTAAGGGAAGATAAACAGGACCAGACAGAAAGGTTTTCTCGTTAAACACGATGAAAATTGTAAAAAGGCAGTGAGAGCGAAGGAACGAGGACGAATTCGAAGACGGGCCAAAGCTGTTCCAACCCCCTGCACCGCCCGGGGGGCCTGGCTGGGCTCGCAGGGAGGCGGGCGGGCCGGCCCGCGCCCTCCGCCGGTGCTGAAGCCCCCCCTAGAGCATCGCCGCGCTACTGCGCCCGCTCCGCTCCGCACCGCACCGCACCGCACCGCACCGCCGGGACCGGGCACCGGCAGCGACGAATAACGCGCCCATCGCCTTTAAGGAAGGGGAAAAGGGTAAAGGAACCGGAGTCAAAACGGTCTGCCCGGCAATCCCGTGCTTCCGCTGGCAGGTGGCTTGGCAATGGCACTTGCGTTATTTGGATTTCAGACTTTGTAACAGAAAGTTAACGTCGAACCAATATTTTCAGACAATGAATGTAATCGCTTGGGTAAGCACAGGCAGTTTGAGCTAGCAAGTGTCACCAAGCAAACTAATAGAAACGCTGATGTGGGATACTAATGAAAGAATTAACGGATTACGGATTTATTAATGTCAGTCGACAGGGTTTCCCAGGAACTCAGACTGTCAAACGAATTTGATACTGTTTTAATGAGATTAAGCATTAGGCTGATAATGAAGATTGTGGTTGAATAATGGCTTTACAAAACACAGGACATAATTTTGTATTAAAAAATAACTCTAAACAAAATCAATGTAACACATACTAAATGATAGTTTTTAAAACTGATTAACAACCAGGTCATAAAAATATACTATAAAGTGTTTTCATTCCAAGGGATTGCATATTTTGTGAGCTTATAGAGGGATCTCTTTGGGTATGAATTTTTTTCAATATGTTTATCAATGCCGTTGATGAAAACATAGCATTACTGCATGTAAAATTTGCAATATGACACACAAATAGCTAATGTGGAAAACAACAAAGGCAACAGTTCTATTATACAGACTGACCGATCGTTTGTTGAGAAAAAAAAAGTCCAGTTTTGTTAATGCAGATTTGAACCCAAATGCAAGCTCACGTACCTAAGAACAAAAATCATCATCAAATTTGTAGATCTGGGGGCTGAGTCCTAAAATTAAATAGGACATGGAGAAAGAACCCCATCAGAAGAAGTTCTGTGGGGTTAATCAACAGCAGTTGGATGCTGATGCCACAGTGAGAAGTCCTAATCAAAACAACGCATACACGAGAATTCAAATTATAAAGTATCTTATTAGGACCAGTGTCATCAGTCCCAGCACTCTTCACATGTAATACACATTCTGGTATCGCAGAATCACAGAATGGCTGAGGTTGTGGGGACCTCTGGAGATTGTCTAGTCCATCCCCCCGCTCACCCTACTCAAACAGGCTCAGCCAGAGTAGGTTGTCCAGGAATACGTCCAGTCAGGTTTTGAGGATCTCCGAGGATGGAGACTCCAAAACCTCCTTGGAACTTCTTGTCTTTGATCATTTGCACAGTAAAAAGTGTTTTCTTATGTTTAAATGGAATTTCCTGTATTTCAAAATGTGTCCATTGCTTCTTCTCCTGTTTCTGGGCACCACTGAGAGTTTGGTTCCTTTTTCTTTACTCCCCACATCAAGTACTTGTAGGCATTGATGAGTCCCCCTGGAGCCTTCTCCAGGCTGAACAGTCCCACGTTGCTCAGCCTCTCCACGTATGTCAGATGCCTCAACCCCTTCATCACCTTCATGGCCCTTCGCTGGACCCACGCCAGTATGTCCATGTCTCTCTTGCACTGGGGAGCCCAGAACTGGTCCCAGCACTCCTGATGTGCCCACCGGCGCTGAGCAGAGAAGGGTCCCCTCCCTCACGTGCTGGCAGCGCTCCCCCTCCAGCAACCCCGGGTGCCATTGGCTGCCTTTGCCACAAGGGTGCATTGCTGGTTCATCTCAAAGCTCATACATAGAGCATGATGTACCCGAGCACACAGTTATAGGTTATGTTCAAGCCATCAGGACCTAATTATCTTCTGGCACAGGTACACAGCTATCCTCGTCACACAGTCCAGACTGGAAATGACCTTGAAGCCAGGATCCAGTTAAAACTACGAGGTTAGCTGCTTTCAACATCCTGCTTTTGAGAACAACTCCAGCCTGCTTCGTCGCATTTATTTCACCAAGTGACACCTAGCCACAGTCAACCAGGCCTTTCACATTGTTCTCACAGTGTAATGAGGACCCAACCCACCAGTTCTGGCAAACACTGCTATGGTAATTTAGCGTGATACAATTCCCCCTTCCCCAGAACAGCAACTTCAGTTACCAGTGAAGAGGAGTTTGACTAAAAACACCACACTTACTCTGAAGTACACGAGATACAGCCCCTCACCTCCTCCTCTAGGCTCTTGTAAGAGCAGTCGCCTGCAGCAGCAGGGCAGAGCAGACAGCTGGGGTGCTCACGACTTAAAACTCCCCCATCTCTTCTACTCAGTTCATCTGGGTAAAAGGAACTTCCTTTCACTGTTAAAAGTGTGCACTTTGTTGCTTTGAACTAGCTCCAACTTCTAACCACCAAGGTTCACTGCACCTTTTTACTGCTAGGCAAAAAGCCATCTACCCCCAGGAGCAACAGACTATTAAATGATCTCTCAACTCCTTTTTGTATTGAATCTTCTCAGGTGTGTCTCTCCCTGTAACATCAAGTTTTATGGAGCCCAGTGATTCCCGAGAAGTGTTTGTGAAGCCTTTTTAGTTTTTGAACACTCTTCTTGTAACTGTGGACACCAGAACTGCCTACTTTATTTCTGTTGACAGGTTTCACTTGTGGCACAGAAAGATGTGATGTTACTTTTCCCTCCAAACTAAACCCCCAACAACCAGTACTTCTTATTATTTTTTATTAATTTAACTAAAAGGGACTAAAAGCCCCAACTACCATTTCTCCATCTCCAGAACTGCAGTGAACTCATGACCATGAAAGGTGCAGGACAGAAAGAAAGGAGGAGAATCTGCTCTGTGGTACGTGTGAATCCCACCCTTTCTTGCGGAAGCATTCCCCATCATCGCCTTCCCCCACCTGGAAGTAGCTGGCTCACCACACTTCAGAAGGTGCATCCATCAGGGAGGCGGTTCATGTCACTGCGCTGGGCTACTAGAAGGTTCCCTGCATGAAGAGAAAGAGATAAAGCAAATGAGAATAAAGCCTACTTCACCTGCTCTGTCTGGATGGGCATCTCTCCCTTTTTATTGATGACATGGGTTGTCCAGAGGACTAGCCCCTTGAGCCTAACATTAGCCTTTGCAAACATCCCTCGTGCAGTCCTTCAGTCTGTCTGAGCAGGCCCAGGATTTTGCTTTAACCTCCTGAAATATCCCTCCCCTGTTTGTTCGCCCGCAGTCCAGGTTTGGCTCAGTCACTGTCCTTGCTTTTCCACCAACTACACAGTGATTGATCTCATCATTTACTAGGTCTTAGGAGAGGACTGACAGTTTCGGTTATAAAAACAGAATGGGAAAAAACATCAAGAAAGCAGTCTTCATCAATCAAAGCATTCTTGAAGCACAGTATGGAGATGCAACATCAATAATAGAATATTCTAGCTTTTTTATTGCCAACAAAAAAGTTAAACTACTGCAAATCCTGAGATTAAAAGGATGCTGGCTTAACATTATTTAATTCCAATAAAGAGAATTCCAGTAAGCTGATGCATACATTGCAAGAGTTCATACACTTCAAGCTGTAAAGGCTCAGACTTACCCTAAATAACATTTTAACAAATTAAGGTAATTTGGAAACAAG